>NC_080403.1:47867500-48467500 GCF_030265065.1 Corythoichthys intestinalis | reverse complement strand
GGGTCTTCTCTCCATTCCAAAGTCAGGTAGTCCAGGCACATTGTTTGCATCCTGATTAGCGTCTGGCTAATACATGTTAGGTCCAACATAAAATTCCAACCTCCTCTTCTTCCTCCAACTCTTCAAAAACTTGGATCTCCTCCCTTGCACTCGATCTATCGCTTATATCGCTGTTTGAATCATTGTTTGAAGGGCTTTGTATGGCGGCCGTATGGAGCGCTGCCATCGCTGTTCTCGGTGTGACGTGTCACTTCCGGGTTCGTCCCCTTTCAGGCTCGAACTTCGGAAACGCGATTATTTTGTCAAATATACAACATATAAATTATTTTTTTCATGTTTTATTTGTTGGACAATGATTAATTACTTTAATTGTGACCCTATTTGGCATTTTATGAAATTACTTCACATTTGGTCTTTAAAGTCTGTCACTCATCGTTAACTTTAATAAGCAACTCCAGTGCACTGACTGACCAAGAAAAGCTGCAGGAGCGAGATTGAGAGACAATGTGATCGGATTGGGACAGCTCTACACAATACTGCATTTATTTATCTTTTTTTTTTTTAATTGAAAAAAAATCGCGATGGACTGAAGGCGAGAAGTTTCAAGCGCAAAGTAGCGAGCGATCACTGTAGTTAGAATAAAGAGGAAAATGTAACGACTCAAGTGTAGCCCAGAGTAGCGGAGTAAGAGTTTCTTCTTCATAAATCAATTCAAGTAAAAGTAAAAAGTAGAGATGTCCCGATCGATCGGCATCCCGATCGGCATCCCAATCGGCATCCCGATCGATCGGGTCCGATCACGTCATTTTCAAAGTATCGGAATCGGCAAAAAAATATCGGCCATGCCTTTTTTAATTTTTTTTTTTTTTTAATTAAACCGTTTTCTAATTGTATTTAACGTTACAGACATAATATGTTATCACATTACAATATTTAACGCAATTAATGCATGCGCTGCACGACCCACTCACGCTTTGTCACGCTCAATCTGTAATGGCACTGTTTCACCTATATAGAGAGATAAAACGCAGCGTAAAATGAGTAGAGTGAATTTTGGCAGCCTTTGGAACCTTTTTTTTAATTTGCTAAAGCCTAACAATCCCTCTCCCTACGATTAGAAATATCATGGGAAGCAATGTGGGGAAGCAAGGTAGCAATTGAACTTTTACTTAACACCTTATGTTATTTCCCAACGCATAGAAGATATATCAATTGGTAGCACTACGCACAGTCATGGTTCCACTTCCCATCATGCCTTTGGGCATGGCTACAGTATCATTTATTGAAAGCTCAACAAATACACTAGATGGCAATATTTAGTCACAATATACAAAGTCTCAAGTCTTTCTATCTGTGGATCCTTCTCACAGAAAGAATGTTAATAATGTAAATGCCATCTTGAGGATTTATTGTCATAATAAACAAATACAGTACTTATGTACTGTATGTTGAATGTATACAGTATATTCGCCCGAATTTTATTCATTTTTTTCTTAATGCATTGCCAAAATGTATATGATCGGGAAAAATTATCGAGAATGATTGGAATTGAATCGGGAGTAAAAAAAAGCAATCGGATCGGGAAATATCGGAATCGCCAGATACTCAAACTAAAACAATCGGGTTCGGATCGGGAGAAAAAAACATGATCGGAACAACCCTAGTAAAAAGTATGGCTTGGTAAAACTACTCTTAGAAGTACATTTTTCTCAAAAAGTTACTCGCGTAAATGTAACGCGGTACTACCCACCTCTGCATAAAAGGGTGTATCAAAATTCTACTGTGGATGCCATTGTCATTGAGCAGGTTTGTTTTGTGATGGTTAGGGAGAATGAATGAAAAATAGTGTGTGCCACCTCTCATTGGCATAAATACTTGTTTACAACAAGACACAAATTGGCACCCTGTCAGTCAGTCTCTCTCTCCTCTAACCCTTTTACTGTGGTTCCCTTTCTGTTTGTCTCTCCCATCCTCGCTGTGTGCTGCTGAGCGTAATACAACACTCCCTGGTTCAACCCTCTCTCATTACCATATTCTAATTACATTCGTTAAGGGGAGCATTTGGGAGTTTAATGAATACATTTGAAAGATGGGTCTCTGCTGTGATTCTTAGGTTTGTCTCCTAACCGGCTTCATATGGGTGGGCAGTATAGATGAATGCGGACTTGGGCTCAATTCCTCTCGCAAAACATACAAATGGCGCCCATCGCCCGAGTTCATGCGGCGTGGTGTCTCTCGATCAGGAATCAATTCTGTTTGTCTCAGACAAATAAAGATTTCATGTCATTTGTGTGTTGTTGTGAGCAAAAAAACTTGCCTCGCCCCACATGCTGAAGCCATGCATATTTAATTGTCCTCAGGCCTCAAAAACAAACTAGGAGAGACAAGCACCATTATACAGATGGAGAGTACAAGTACCTCGAGTTTATCTCCTCTTCTGCCAACAAAGCGGGCGGCTGCATGCAGGGAGCGGGGCGTCTGGAGTAAAACCAATCATAAGGAAAAGCTAACATTGCAGGTTATCAAGCTAGTTCTGTTGACTGACTTGTTCTCAGTGTGATGCGTCTTTGCCAAGGACGAATCCTTGTGCTGGAGCTGAATAGAGCGTTACTATGTGCCCCCGCGCTCATTCTTTCACTGTACTGAAAAATGTGATAAACCTTTCACATTTCCAATTCTGATGATTTCCAGCTTGTGGAATGGCTGTCACTTTTATATCAGCAATAACACTTTATGATGGTAATGTTTATCACTGTCTAAATACATCATTTTTTAATCCCAGAATACTAATTTGCTCGACTTGTTGACTTTGACTACAAATCAGAAGTCAGCAGAATCCGGGCATCGTTTGATGTTTGTTTGGATGAAAGCAGATCCTGAATGACAAGTTGCAATCATACATGGCAGTCAGGAAATGTTACTAACACACAGTCATGTCAAAAAATTAGGACACCCTATGGAAGCCTGTGTGTTTTCTAACATATTTGGTTGTATGGATATTTAATATAATTTTAACAAACTTGAGAGATTCAAGAACTAAACAACTAAAACTGAAAAAAAAAAAAAGTTCTAGGTGCATATGATTAGAACATTTGTGCTTTGAAGAAGTCTTGCCTTATTTAAACCTCACATTTAGTTTGGTGTGCCCCTGACTGTTGAAGTGATAGAAAACACCATGGTGAAACCAAAGGAGCTGTCTGAGGCCTTCAGAAAGGAGATTGTAGACGCTTATGAGTCTGGTAAGGGATTTCACAAGATCTCAAAACAATATAAAATCAGCCATTCCACTGTCCAGAAAATAGTCTACAAGTGGAGGACATTCAAAACAACTGCCGACATGCTCAGGTCTGGCCGTCCAAGCAAGTTCACCCCAAGAGCAGATTGCAAGATGCTAAAAGAAGACTCTAAAAACCCTAAAATATCACCACGGAACCTACAGCAGGCACTTGCTACTGTTGAAGTGAAAGTGCATGTCTCTACAATTAGAAAAAGACTTCACAAGTTTAACCTTCATGGGAGATTTGCAAGGAGGAAACCTTTGCTCTCCAACAAGAACATGAAGGCCAGACTGAATTTTGCTAGAGTGAATGTAGACAAAGACCAGGACTTGTGCAATAATGATCTTTGGAGAGATTAATCTAAAATTGAATTATTTGGACACCAGAACAGAGGACATGTTTGGCATAAACCCAATACAGCATTCCAGGACAAGAACTTCACACCAACTGTGAAGCATGGAGGTGGAAGTGGCATAGTTTGGGGATGCTTTGCTACAGCAGGACCTGGCCAGCTCACCATCATAGATTCCACAATGAATTTTATTGTGTATCAGAGGGTGCTCATCTGTGAAAAAATTAAAGCTGAAGCAAAACTGGACCCTGCAACATGACAATGACCCAAAACATACTAGTAAATCAACCAACGACTGGCTAAAAAGGAAGAAATAGAAAGTCCTGGAATGGCCGAGTCAAAGCCCAGATCTTAATCTCGTTGAGATGTTATGGGGTGACTTGAAACGAGCTATACATGCAAGAAAGCCTTCAAACATCTATCCATCCATCCATCCATCCATCATCTTCCACTTGCTCCGGGGTCAGGTCACGGGGGCAGCAGCTTAAACAGGGAAGCCCAGACTTCCCTCTCCCCAGCCACTTCAACCAGCTCCAGGGATCCCAAGGTGTTCCCAGGCCAGCCAAGAGACATAGTCTCTCCAGCGTGTCCTGGGTCGTCCCCGGGGCGCCAGTGGGACATGACCGGAACACCTCTGGAGGTGTCCAGGAGGAATCCGAACCAGTTGCCATGCCACCTCAGCTGGGTCCTCTCAACGCAGAGGAGTAGCGGATGACCGAGCTTGTCACCCTATCTCTAAGGGAGAGCCCGGACACCCTGCGGCGGGAACTATTTTTGGCCGCTTGTATCCGGGATCTTGTTCTTTCGGTCACGACCCACAGCTCGTGACCATAGGTGAGGGTAGGAATGTAGATCGACTGCTAAATCAAGAGCTTTGCCTTTCGGCTCACCTCCTTCTTCACCACTAAGGACTGGTGCAGAGTCCGCATGACTGCAGACACTGCACCGATCCACCTGTCGATCTCCTGCTCCCTCCTACCTTCACTCCTGAACAAGACCCCAAGATACTTGAACTCCTCCACTTGGGGCAGGATCTTATCCCTGACCTGCAGAGGGCACTCCACCCTTTTCCGACTGAGGACCATGGTCTCGGATTTGGAGGTGCTGATCCTCATCCTGACCGCGTCACACTCAGCTGTGAACTGCTCCCTCAAACACCTCACAGCCGAAAGTATTGTGCGTTGAGGAGTGGGGCAAACTTTCTTTAAACCGATGTCATAGACTAGTAGATGGCTACAAAAAGCGTCTCAATGAAGTTATTTCAGCCAAAGGGGGTAGCACTAGCTATTAGGTGGTAGGGTATCCTAACTTTTACCTCAGTTAGAATATGCATTTTTATTGATATATTTGGTTTAATGAGTAAAACAATGTACTGTATTTTTCGGACTATAAGTCGCAGTTTTTTTCATAGTTTGGCTGGGGGTGCTACTTATACTCAGGAGCGACTTATGTGTGAAATTATTAACACGTTATGATATCATTTCACATGTTATTTTGGTGTTTTGGAGTGACACTGAAGGTTTGGTAAACTTGTTAGCATGTTCTTTACGCTATAGTTATCTGAATAACTTAACAGCTATGGCCACGTTCGCGTTCTGCTTTTGGCAATGTGTATTCAATTGTATTATTGACTTTTTTACATTGAAATGCATGCTTTTGGTTTGTGGCACTTTCATGCCCACGTGGGGGCACACCTGCACTTGTTTATGTGAAGACGAGCGCTCACACGCCAGAAGACCGACAGCTGACTGAGTGGGCGAGTTAGCGAGAGAGAAACCTGCGAACCTTCGTTCATTGTTTATGCTTGTAAAATATCTCTACAGAAGCAACGCCTGTGTGTATCATCTTTTCTGTTGTTGTTGTGTGTTTTCCACCCGCGATCGGACACTTAGAGTCAGTTGTGTGGTTGTTTGAATGATGCGCTAATGCTAGCGAACGCATGCTAACCGTTTGTGTCATGTCACTGCTGTAAAAGCACCTAATTATCATTTATTTACGTCGATGCGAACCTGTTTGGTTTCGAGGACGAAATCGATTCAGCAAATTATACGGACGTCCAGCATCGTCATTTGGGAGTTTAGCCCGCTGAATAGCCAGGACCGAGCTGTAGCGTCCTGGTGAGGACAGTGTATTCGCATTTCGTTGTTGAAGGGAGAAAAGCACTTGTAACCTTTTTATAACCTTTTTTGTAACCTTTTTGTGACCCGAACTGGATCCACATATATAACTATACACATACAGTGGGGAGAACAAGTATTTGATACACTGCCAATGGGGTATCAAATACTTGTTCTCCCCACTGTATATAACAATAACTACCTTTGAGAGTGCCTTTAAGAGTAACTAACTGTGTATTGCTGTTTTTTATGTGCACACATTCTTTTGAACTGACTGTAAAACCTCTTATCAGGTTATGCCCGCCACTTTGACGCTGTTTAGCTTGTATCCATGGTTACCATGATACCTGATACAGACCATCTGATGCTAAAAAGTACAACGAGTGAACCAATCATATTTGGACACAAGACTCATCTCCTTAAGAGGTTGAGCAAAACATGTTAAGATTACCATTTTTGGGCAGGCAATGTGCCTCCTGTGAGCAGGGGCTGGCCATCTCTGTTCTCACGTGGCATGTGCCAATAAAGAGCCGGGCATTTCCGGGCCACACCAGAGTCTTCCGTTGGATTAACGTGTGATCGCTCGGCTTTGTTCCTTGGATACTCAGACAGACCTGGAGCTCTGGCTCTCCGCTCATTGTCAACAGGTAGGAGCTTGATTCATTACCAAGGAACTCGTTGTGCTTTAACTGTGGCGTGGGGGTGTTAGCTTTGACAACTATATATCTAGCGCCATTTTTTCTTGTACTTGTGTGTGTTTTAACTGCATCGTAGGGGTTTTAGACGTTATCAGTGACAATCTAGACCTAGCGCTGTGGTTATTCTGTGTTATGCTTGTTTTTTGCTTGCCTTTGTGGGATTATAAACAATAAACTTCATTTATTTGCAATTTCCAATCAATAAACATTGTCTATTTCGCAAAAGTGTGCCTGTTGCTGACTCACTGCGAACCTTAAAATTTCGTAAAACAGTTCATGCACTGTACACTGTACACTTATTCAGCATGTTGTTCTCTATTGTATTTTTATATCAAATTGCCTATCAAGATAACATGTCTGTTCTATGTGTTGGATTTTATCAAGTTAATTTCCCCCATAAATGTTACTTATACTCCGGTGCGACTTGTATGTGTTTTTTTTCTCTTCGTTGGGCATTTTATGGCTGGTGCGACTTATACTCAGGTGCGATTTGTAGTCCGAAAAATACGGTAAATATTTCTTGTTTACCTGCAATTCAATCACTTTCTTTATATTGATATGTGAACATTTCCTAATAAAGAACTGAATATTTAATGGGGTGTCCTAATTTTTTCACATGACTGTATACAATGCCATAAGTACTTTAGAAATGGTAGCTATACATCTAAAAGGACTCCTCTTCACTGCAGGTGCAGAATGGCACAGTGATGATGCAGTGCAAAAAGTAGAGCCTGGTGGCATCACCCTCTCTTTAAGTACTGTGATTCATGCAGTGGGAGTCAAAGTGTGCTAGCTATCTTTAAACATGATGTAACATACATGTACTGCATATAAATAAAGAATTGGGGGTTGTGTAAAGAAGTAACATTTTTATCATCAGACAGGAGTGCTGCTGCTTCTTACTATGTAATATCATTGCCAGTATGGAGGCTATCACGACCTTTGTTAGCTTAAATCCGGTTCTTTTCATCCATTAATTTATATGCATAGTTGTTGCACAGTTGGATAATAATTGCTCTAATTTAATGTTCTTTTAGAGGGTAAAAGTGAGTTTGACGTCAGATATATCCTGCCAGGGTAACTTTCCACCTCGTAGGAACTGCAATGGACTGTGTCGCCTGAATTCCGCTTGCCGTTTAGAGCGGCCATTTAACACTAATATTGACCCTGCTGTTGTGTATTGGACAATGTTAAGGCTTTCAAGAGAACAAGCTACAAAAACGACACTGGCAGAACATACAGTGTATAAGCTGCCAACTGGTCGCGGTGATATGCAGCCGTGCCACTTTATAATTGTAGTGCTTTCTTTCTTCCAGCAAAACAAAGATTTTGTGGACAAAATATTTACCTGTCAAACACCCAAAGACAGGAATGAATCATATTTTGTCGTTTGGCCCGGATACAAATTAGATGATCTCATTTGGAAATGTGTTTATCAATCTCACACCCACCTACTGCTTTATACGACACAGTCAAAATTTAAATATATGCGACAGTGGTATGCAAATGCAGCATCGGTGTCATTCGTGAAGTTTTTCCTTAGAGAACAAGATGATGGATATTTTATTACAGCTGAGCTCGTCTTAGACTAATGACACTGCAGGAATACAATTCAGACCTGGTACACAGCTAATATCCAACAAGCATACACAAACACACCTATACACACACAGTGTTTAATCCCCAAGGAATCAGTGAAATTTGATTACACTGACTGTTACAAACACCCTCGGTATGGGAGTAGACATTTCCTACATCAGCAGAGGGGTGGAGGAAGAGGGAGGACGAGGGACAGCTATGGGCAGACTGAGAAATATGTGATAGCTGGTAGAATGCCCATTTGATGGGAGAACACTCTGGACAAATACTGCGTGTCTCCAGAGTGGAACTGTTCACATTTGGCCTCCAAAATTGAAAACGGATGCACTAGACGGACCCAATATTTCACCCCGCTAGGTAAACATGGGAAACAATATATTTACAATCCATCTAAATATGCAGTCCATTTCTGGGATATTGTTGGGATAGCAAGTTAGTCACAGGAGCAGAGGATACTTTCATCTTTACTTTGTGTTTCATGAATAGGGTACATTTTGAAAACAGGAAGATTTTCAATTCCATATTCAGCTGTCCTCCACTGTCCTTAGCAGAAACATAGCTCAGCACATTATTGAAGGTGACAGATCCATGTACACAGTATAGTGGTATGAAAAAGTATATGAACGTTTTGGAATTTCTCACATTTCTGCATAAAATCACCATCAAATGTGATCTTTGTCAAAATCACACAGATAAAAATACAGTGCCTGCTTTAACTAAAACCACCCTAACATTTAAAGGTTTTCATATTTTAATTAGGATGCCATGCAAACATGCAAACAACGACAGAAGGGGGAAAAATACCGTAATTTCCCGAATATACCCGTGTATAATGCGCACCCCAAATTTACTTATAAAATCTAGGGGAAATTATTGTACCCGTTTATAACGCGCACCCTAATTTTAGCACCAATAAATAGAAGAATACAAGAAAACAGAGCTCGTGTACAGATACAGAAATGTCATTTTACTGACTGGTGAAACACAGCACAAGCATAGCACATTGGTAGTTCAAAACATTACCATCAACTAACAATATTTACAGTAATAATATGATTTGACAACTTCTCCAACTTACCAGAATCTAGGAGAAAACAAAACAGATGTGACTTTTCTTTTAAAGGCTGCTGTATAACTTGCTCGTTTCATCATGATGAATAAATGTTCCTTCCATGGATTGATACGGTAAAATGAAAGTGAGAACGTAAGTCGGAAATCCGTGAGAGCTCATCGCTGTCAACACGACAGTAACAATAGGAACTATTGTTATTTGGGTTTGAGTTTCCCGAGGGACAGATATAGTTGACGGACACATACAGGAAGTCTGTGTTGTTATGTTTGTTATGGTCCGAGTTGCGGAGCTGCAATAAATGTTGACTCAATTGAGTTCAAGAAACTAAATTCTGTGCTTTATGAAGAGTGAAAAAAAGCAGAATTTAACACAGACGAAATCATTCGGCCGATTAAAGTGAAGTATTTCCGAAACAAAATGGTGACGTCACGTACCATACGTTTCTTCTACACAACGTTGCCGTGTCAATAAAAAAAATGTTTAAAAATCGGTTTATATATATATATATATATATATATATATATATATATATATATATGTAATATATAATATATTTCTGTCTCCATCCATGTACCCGTTTATAATGCGCACCATGATTTTACAAGTTGATTTTGGGGAAACAAAGTGCGCGTTATATTCGGGAAATTACGGTAAGTAAGTGAACCCTCTGCCTGTCAGGGAAGCTCAAGTTTGAACTCCAAGACAAGTGTTACCTCGATAGCTCGATGATAAATGAATCAGACCCCAAACATGGATTGCTTTGCTTCGAAGGCTTTATGAACAAGAGCTCTCGGGTGCAGACGCGGAGCCACGCACAAAGCGCCCTCTCCGCATGTGGACAAAAGAGAAATGTAGGGCATGCCTCTATTTATGGGTTGACATCATAGAAACAAAACCGAAACTTACTATAGCATATCCTGCTAAAAACATCTAAAGTTACAGAAAAACATCCTCTTTAGGGGGAAACCACTTCAAGTTATGACCTTGAACACCGGCTCTGGCTAGAACAATGATAAGCTCAGCCTGATAAGCCACAGTCTTCCCTTGTATTCATTCAGGGCATATTGGAAAACACAGGAACATAACAGTCTATATTTGGGCACATTGTGATACAGTCTACAATAGTCAAGGCTATGGGGAGGCACACTCAAACAGATTAATATAACACTGATACCCTATGCTACAATGTCCTCATGCAAGCATAACAAAGCATACAAAATACAATGTATAATGGTTGTGTTTTAAGCATGAATAAAATTCTCTCACACTGCCTAAGGAGACTTAAAGAGCAATTGAAACCAATTTTTATCAAGCATTAAGTCAGGTGTGTGCCCAATCACTAATGAGTGGTTTAAAGCTGCCCTGCCCACTATAAAACACACACCTGGTATGAAATGTCTTGATGAGAAGCATTGTCTGATGTGCATCATGGCTCAGTCAAAAGAGCTGTCTGAAGACCTGCGATTAAGGATTGTTGATTTGTATAAAGCTGGGAAAGGATACAAAACCATCTAAAGTCTGGATGTTTATCAATCGACAGTCAGAGAAGTTGCCTACAAATGGAGAGTTTGGCACTGTTGCTTCTCTCCTAAGGAGTGGCCGTCCACCAAAGATGATGCCAAGAATTTAGAATTAAGTCGCAGAATACTCAGAGAGGTAAAAAACCCTAGAGTGTCTGCTAAAGATTTAAGAAAACACTGGCAGAGTCCAATATCTCTGTGCACACATCAACAATATGTAAAACTATGGCCAAGAATGGTGCTCATGGGAGGACTCCACGGAGAAAGCCACTGCTGTCTAAAAAAACATTGTTGCTCGTTTAATGTTCACAAAAAGGCACTTGGACACTCCACAGAAGTTTTGGCAAAATATTTTGTGGACTGATGAAACCAATGTTGAATTGTTTGTAGGTAATACACAAAGTCATGTGTGGCGGAAAATGGAACAGCTCACCAACATCAACACCTCATCCCCACCTTGAAGCATGGTGGCGGGAGCATCATGATTTGGCGCTGTTTTGCTATCTCAGGGCATGGACAACTTGCAATCACTAATGGAAGAATGAATTCAAAAGTTTTGAAGGATGTTTTGCAGGAAAACCTGAGGCTGTCTGTCAGACACTTAAAAGAGGATGGATGCTGTAACAAGACAATGATCCAAAACATAGAAGTAAATAAACTTCAGAATGGTTTCAAAAGAACAAAATACACGTTCTGGAGTAGCAAAGTCAAAGTCCAGACTTGAACCCCATTGAGATGCTGTGGCATGACCTAAAGACAGCGATTAATGCCAGGCATCCCAGAAATCTGACTAAACTACAGCAGTTTTTTAGAGAAAAATGGGCCAAGATTAGTCCCGATCGATGTGCCAGACTGATCTGCAGCTACAGGAAGTGTCTGGTTGAAGTTATTGCTGCCAAATGGGGGGCCACCAAATATTATATGTGATGGTTCACTTACTTATTTTCCCCCTTCTGTTATTGTTTGCATTAGGGTTGTTCCGATCATGTTTTTTGCTCCCGATCCGATCCCGATCGTTTTAGTTTGAGTACCTGCCGATCCCGATATTTCCCGGTCCGAGTGCTTTTTGCTTTTTTTTTTTTTTTTTTTGCTCCCGATTCAATTCCAATCATTCCCGATCATTTTTCCCGATCATATACATTTTGGCAATGCATTAAGAAAAAAATGAATAAAACTCGGACGAATATATACATTCAACATACAGTACATAAGTACTGTATTTGTTTATTATGACAATAAATCCTCAAGATGGCATTTACATTATTAACATTCTTTCTGTGAGAGGGATCCACGGATAGAAAGACTTGTAATTCTTAAAGGATAAATGTGACTTTGTATATTGTGACTAAATATTGCCATCCAGTGTATTTGTTGAGCTTTCAGTAAATTATACTGTAGCCATTTAACTGTTCTGCTCAAATGCATGATGGGAAGTGCAACCATGACTGTGCGTAGTGGCACCAATTGATATATCTTCTCTGCGTTGGGAAAAAACATACGGTGTCAAGAAAAAGATAAACTACTACCTTTCTTCCCCACATTGCTTCCCACGATATTTCTAATTGTTGAGAGAGGGATAGTAAGGCTTTAGCCAATTAAAAAAAAAGCTCCAAAGGCTGCCAAAATTCACTCTACTCATTTTACACTGCCTTTTAGCTCTATATATAGGTAAAACGGCGCCAATATAGATTGGACGCGACAATGCGTGAGTGGGTCGTGCAGCGCATGCGTTAATTGTGTTGAATAGTTTAACGTGATTAATTTTTTAAAAATTACCACCGTTAACGCGATAAATTTGATAGCCCTACTTTAAGCCAAAACTAAAGATTCTGGATGAGTGTAAGACATTTTGTCTGTAATGTTAAATACAATTAGAAAACGATTTAATTAAAAAATATATATATATTTTTTTTTTAAAAAAGTCATGTCCGATATTTTTTTGCCGATTCCGATACTTTGAAAATGACGTGATCGGACATCTTTAGTTTGCATATTATCCTCGTTAAAATATGAAAACATATAAAAGTTTGGGTGGTTTTAGTTAAAGCAGACAATGTTTTTTCATCTGTGTGATTTTGACAAAGATCAGATCACATTTGATGGTGATTTTATGCAGAAATGTGAGACATTCCAAAAGGTTCAGATACTTTTCACATACCACTGTATGTGCCTTCCACCTTGGTAACGCTGCACCAGTTTACAGCAAAAAGGAAAAAAAGAAAAGAAATAATAAGTCACGTTGAAGCATGCACAGTCATCAATTCTCATCCAACCATGCGTATTCCAATTGACTTTGGGCGGAAGGTTGACGTAAACCCTGAATGGATTGCCGGTCAATAGTATTACAATAAACTGTAATGATAAATTTGTTAAATGCTGAGAAAGGTTTTTGGGAATATAAAATTGGATGGATGTGAAATCAAGTGAAAAATATTGAGGATGGGAATACGTTAATACATTGGACGAAGCAGCAGTTTAGCAATCTGCAGCTAACATTCAAATACAGTTTGTAAGCAATACACTGATGGCATAAGAACACAAACTGGATGCTCAGTAAAGCTGCACTGTTTCATTAATTTTCTATCTATGATCTCAACTTTATTGGACCAATAAAAATAGTACCATACCTCACTCATCCCAAATGAGGTGTGCCATGTGTTCTTTCATTTAGTTCTAATTCTGTGAGAGATGGCATGACATCACGTGCTGTTAAACTATGAATAATGGTTCTGCCATCCATTTTCTAAACCACTTATGGTGTTCAAGGTCACATGGAAGCTGGAGCCTATCCCAGATGACTTAGGGTGAGAGGAAGGGTAGACCCTGGACTGATCATCAGTCCCAGTAACCTAATAACAAGAGGAATAATTTCTCTGAGCATTTTTAAGGTTCCACATAGATTCATCTACACCCACTTGTGAAAACAAATGACCATATTGTAATAATTTTAATTCCGTTCCTGTTAACGGCATCCTGCGTGCATTTGCTGTTGATGATTCAGAATACAAAACCATTACTACATTACTGTTATTGCATTGTCATACCTATGTGACTAAGACTAAACACATTTAAAGCAACACTAGGTAACTTAGCAGTTTTGGTCGATTTTAGCGAGGTCGCTGGACAAAAGTGGTGCTGTTTTGCCTTCAGGAAGACTGCGTTTCCCATGAGGAATAACGCCCATACGCACAGTGTCGTAAAATCATGATCTCCCTTTCACCTGAAAATGGATTAAACGACATTTGTTCCCATCGACTATGTGAAGGATGAATAGAATAGAATAGAATAGAATAGAATAGAATAGAATAGAATAGAATAGAATAGAATAGAATAGAATAGAATAGAATAGAATAGCCCTTTATTGTCATTATACAGCTGCACAATGTAATTATGAAGCATCTCCCTTTACAGTGCAGGATAAGTTAAAATCTCAAAAGTGACTTGCAAGTATAAAAGTATAAAATCTAACTAAATTTTAAATATAAAATGTGTATGAGATAGTCCGATGTTCAGGCAGTGCAAATAATCGACGTGAAGTAGCAGCAGTTTGACAGTGAAGGCATTGAATATTGCACGTTGATATTGCACATAAGTATTGCACATAGAATATGTTTGTATAGCAGTAAAGTAGCAGCAGTTGACAGTGAAGGCGTTCGACTCTTGTACGTTGATATTGCACGTGAGCAAGTATTGCACATAGAATATTGCATTTAAATGAATATTGGACATTGGGTGATGTGGTTGGCGTTCCTGCCACCCTCTTTAAAATTAATTAGTGCTGGTGAAAGCGATGCAGAACCCCTCAAGATATGAAAGAGGTGTCATTCAACTTGTTGTCAGTTGATATTTTATCACAAATTTAATGAAAATATTTTAAATATTTTTTAGATTTGCTGTGGTCATGAAAACCAACAGGTCTGTTTATCTTAATTTTTTCATTTTCTGGATAAGCGAACAAAGACAAATATTGACATGCACAAAAATGAGCTGCCTCTTTTTACTGACAGCAAGACATGTGCCGATTACCGGTTTCAAGGTATACCTTGGTATGAAAACGTCAAGGTTTCAAAACCGCAAAAATTTTCCATCATACTGTCCCTAAGGTACAGTATTAGCTATTTTTTATGTCCCGTAAATGAAATTCCTCGGCTGCAGCTGCAAGGCTCAACCCTCCTCCACCGGTTGTTGCTCAGTTTCAGTGAGTCAACTTTGCTACACAATGGCTGGAGAAGGTGAAACTCCTGAACTTTGCCCCCATCGAAGAAAACGAAATCGCTGGTATAGGAATACTTCGGCTACAGAAAAGTTACAGACGGCCGCGGCTTAAAGGAGGAGGGCCAACCGACATGTAAAACATGCTTGCGGAGAGTGGCTGCCGAAGAGGAAATACAAAATTGCAAATTACACCGCACTCTACATCAAATTGGTGTGCATGGCTGTCACCCCAGGAGGAAGCATCTTCTGGAGACGGTACACAAGAAAGCCCGCAAACAGTTTGCTGAAGACATGTCAACAAAGCACATTGAATACTGGAACTATGTCCTATGGTCTGATGAGACGGGCGGGCAGTACTCAATTTGGACATTCAGGGATGTATGTAGTTTCTAAGGGGTGTACTCACTTCTGTTGCCAGGGGTTTGGATATTAATGGCTATATTTTGAGTTATTTTGAGGGGAAATAAACCAACCCTATTATACAGTATAAGCTGCACACAGACTACTTTTCATTGTGTCAAAGTGTCATTTTGGCTACGTTCATACTACAGGTCTTAATGCACAAATCCGATGTTTTGTCATATCTGTTTTTTTTTTTGGCGTGCCCGTTCAGAATGCCTTTGTCCATTGAGACCATTCAAGTATTACGCATGCGCACTAATTCGCAGTCCGACACGCGCTGAGCAAGACGACCCGCATGCGCAGAAGCATCAAAACAAATGACCACACATGCTGGCTGTCATCCGTCATTCCAGGGATATCATATTTTGCTTTTTAAAAAGAGGACACAAATAACAGACATAAATAATCCCAGTTTAAGATTATATTCAAAGTATATGGATCAATAGCATGCACGCACTGTCCGTGCATGTCACACACACATACGGGCAGTTTGCCCCGACTCTCGGCCGTGTAAGCAATGTTGAAATATTGCTTATGTGGACCAGACAGAAAACCGATCATTCTCAGGCTTATCCTCAACCCATTTTGATTTTTTATGACTTTTGTCAAGTCCGACCCTTCCTAAAAAGCCGTGTTCAAGGCAAGCTAAGCACTAATAACGCACAGCTGCACCACTACGGTAGCGTCTCTCTCGCTTTTTGATGACGCAATTTCTGCATGAATTCTGATTTGAGAGACTGGACAGTACAGACCGCCGCGACAGTCTGGAAAAATGTGGCCCAGATCGGATTTGAACCACATACGAAAGTGACCCAGATCGGATTTGAAATGGTCCAGTTCTATGCGACTTGTCACATTCAGACCGTCAAGTTAATGCCTCACTCGAGTCGGAAAAACACGAAAAAATCGGATTCGTGCATTAAGACCTGTAGTATGAACGTAGCCTTTGTCAGTGTTGTCCCATGAAAAGATGCACTTAAATATCTGCAGAAATGCGAGAGATGTGCTCACTTTTGTGATACACTGTATGTTCCAATTAGCTAATATATTTTGAAAAATAAAAATCCTGTTCAATGGATTTTTTTTTTTAAACCCAGATGTGTCAAAGTAACACATTTTAGAGCAATTTATTGCAATACCGTGATACCGTGCACCGTGATATTTTGGCTTAAGCTCATCATACCGGCAAATATCATACTGGCACAGCACAACACAAAGCTATGATTCTGTTGGATAAATGGCAACAGGTGACTGACGACACAGTTGGAATGGATCTTCTGTTATTTAGTAGAGGAGGGTGTCCTTGTTCTGTCCGTCAATACACATAGTAGGCTGGCGTATGTAGCTCGATGAAATCAACCAATGAGGTAAAATTGCTTTTGTTCCAACAGTACCACGTGTTCTTTTCCATATTTTTTAAGGTTTCTTCTACTGTAGTGGTTGATTTATCCTGATACCTATACAGTAACCTAGGATTTGAATGGTGTACACATTTATCTGTAATGGTCAGTGTTTTTAATCTTACTGAAAAAAAGTAATTAATTATAGTTACAAATTACTTCTCCCAAAAAGTAATTGCGTTATTAACTCAATTACTTGAATGTAAGAGTAATTAGTTACTTGGCAAAGTAATTGGTGATAATTACTTTTTTTTTTCCTCCCCAAAAAAAAAAAAAAAAACATTGGCCACACTATGTGAAGTTTTTTTGTGAAGGTTTTTGGTACAATTGGCCCGAGCCCAATTCTTTACCCTAATTTACCCTTTACCCTGAATCAACTGTTAAAAGTTGTTAAAATTGCTCCCATTATTGCATTAGTTCCCTTCTCTCTACTTTCGACATATGAAAGTTTTAAAACTGTTTCATCATTTAAAGATAGATTCAAGTCAAGATTTTGCCGATTTAGAAGTATTATAGATAAAAAGTTACTTAGGTTCGCTAGGAAGGTTCTCTACAACAGAGCCGTCCTAAAAAGTCTCCTGCTTTAAGATGGCGGCTGTCTACTAACTCATTTAGTGCCATGTCTGTCATTTTGCATCTAGTTATATCTATGTACAGTACATGTGATATCTACCATGTCTACCATATCTACCATAACATGCGGGCGTAGTTTGTAGGCTATCGGCTACAACATGTATTATTGGAGCTACCTAGCATCGCATTTGCTCTGCGTCACAACTTTCTTGCCTCCTCCCTACTCCTGCTCTGCTCTGTCGTCTCGGTGAGTCCGTCTCCCTCAGACTTTTCGACCAATATAGTAACGCATAGTAACGCATGCCTTTCCGTCCTCAGTAACGGTAACGGCGTTGCCAAGATGAGAAAAGTAATTAATTAGATTACCCACTACTGAAAAAAATAACGCCGTTAGTAACGCCGTCATATTGTAACGCCGTTATTAACAACACTGGTAATGGTGAGAAAATACTTTGTACCTACAGAGTCCAATGAGCACGAAGTTATCGAAGTTGTAAAGTATTCCGGACAAAGTTCCAGCCACGCATACACACACTGTGTAGGTACTCAGAATGGGAGGACAATGATCTCACATTCGAATGCTTTATCTGTCTCCCATGAATTAAATCTAATTTACACAGGACTTAGATAATACAGAGGTTGTATGTGGGGACATTACAGAAACAAAACGTATTGTATCCACTGAACAGTCTGACTTCTCATTAAAGCACACCGCTGGACATTTTTTTTCCAGTTGGTCTCAGAATTTAACAGGGACCTGAATCACAAAGTCGCACACACACACGCGGGCACACAAAAGCCAAGCCAAGGCTCACGCACAACACCCACACACTCGCAGTCACACATTCCCACGGTTTAATATATCTCTGTGTCTCCAGTTAACAATATTTTGTGTCAAATTAAAGCAGGCAAGATAAATAGAGGGTCTGCGCCACATGCAGAAAATAGAGCAGGAGCAGAATGTGAGGGAGGGGAAGGGAGGACTTGTAAAATGGTGAATCCCATCCCCTGGTGGACTGCAGTGAGAACCACTGAAACACTGATCCAAACAATCTGTGAAACCCCATTAACACATTCAGTGCACAGTCACATCTAAGGCTCGTGGGTTAATTACACACGCCGACAAGGAAATTGCACCTTTGAATTTAATTAATCGAAGTATTGGGAGGGGGCATTGCAGTGCATTTGATTTTTCTTGCCAGTCGGGTCAGCAGGGCAGAGACAATGTTTGAAGTTGAGGAGTAATAGAACGTCAAAACAGGCACAAATTGACGCTGGGTGTTAATTGGGCTACGTGTGACTCAAATAGAGAGAGAGAGAAATAGATGGAGAGAGACGCAGACTAAGAAGGGGGAGACAGAGAGCCTAGAGGACTAATTAGTGATTATAACTTGGCGCTCTCCAAACATAAAATATTTCTCAACCTAAAAGACAGAGGGATGATTAAAAATAAAAGAATAGGAATCAACATAAGGAGCTGAGAACGGCGCGGTGGTTTTATAGGCTGTGTGTTGTACACGCGTGTGCGTGGGTGAATTCACTTGAGCATATGTGTGTTTGCATGTCAGTGTTTTGGCTTCAATGCCCTCTCATTAAATTGTGCTTTACACTGGTAAACGGTAACAGCAGAGTTCTCAATGTCAACTGGAGAGGTTGGAGCCATGGGCACGCTCCGGGAAACAAACACACACACATGTAAGCGTGCACTGACAGGGATACAATAAATTCTACCCGTGCATGAACAGCACATCCATTTTCTTCTAAAAATGAACATTTCTGTAAGTTTCCACAAAGCAGGCTTCTTTTATCTTTGCTTCGACACGGCTGACAAAATGGAGTGTGTCAGCTTCTCGCGCGGCCTCGTGCCAGAGTGAGTTGGACATTAGCAAGTCTCGCATCAAAGTCATAAATCAAGGACACCCTTCAAAATAGCAGAGGCCCCGAAAACTGGCTGTCTGCTCCCGGTATCATTCTGACTTTCCATAATGGATCCGTAGCAGTTTTCCACAGTCTGCTAGCTGACATTTAATATCACCTCTCTGGTGTAAATTATTTCCGAGACATATCTCCTGCCATGTGTTTCCTATGTGAGGAGAATGGAACAAATCTCTGTTAAGACACGGGGAATACAATGGATGCATATTTAATTCAAGGTATCGGTTTAATGGCTAACAAACAACGGCAATGACAAGAATTAAATATTTATCTTCCATGCTCATAGCCAGTGTTGGGAATAACGCCGTTATAAATAACGCAGTTACATAACGGCGTTATTTTTTCAGTAACGGGGTAATCTAACTAATTATTTTTTCCGCCATTACAACGCCGTTACCGTTGCTGACGGTCAAAAGCAGTGCGTTACTTACTCTGAATAAATTGAAGAAACTACCAGCTGTAGCAAGTCTGCTCTGTTTATTTGTCATCCAAGACTTGGGGTGCGTTCAGGTTTGAGAATAGCGCAGGTATTTTGTTTTGTGCTTTTTCTTAGCAAAGATATACAGTGGGGTAAATAAGTATTTAGTCAACCACTAATTGTGCAAGTTCTCCCACTTGAAAATATTAGAGAGGCCTGTAATTGTCAACATGGGTAAACTTCAACCATGAGAGACAGAATGTGGAAAAAAAAAACTGAAAATCTCATTGTTTGATTTTTAAAGACTTTATTTGCAAATTATGGTGGAAAATAAGTATTTGGTCGATACCAAAAGTTCATCTCAATACTTTGTTATGTACCCTTTGTTGGCAATAACGGAGGCCAAACATTTTCTGTAACTCT
This sequence comes from Corythoichthys intestinalis, assembly GCF_030265065.1. Classification (NCBI taxonomy): domain Eukaryota; kingdom Metazoa; phylum Chordata; class Actinopteri; order Syngnathiformes; family Syngnathidae; genus Corythoichthys; species Corythoichthys intestinalis. Next base: position 48,447,498 of record NC_080403.1, on the reverse strand, counting down.
TTACAAGCTTTTCACACACTGTTGCTAGTATTTTGGCCCATTCCTCCATGCAGATCTCTAGAGCAGTGATGTTTTGGGGCTGTCGTTGGGCAACACGGACTTTCAACTCCCTCCTCACCCTGTGGCATCAAAATGATAACAAGAACGGGGAGCAAAAATCCCACAACCACACGGGGGGACCTAGTGAATGACCTACAGAGAGCTGGGACCACAGTAACAAAGGCTTCTATCAGTAACACAATGCGCCGCCAGGGACTCAAATCCTGCACTGCCAGACGTGTCCCCCTGCTGAAGAAAGTACACATCCAGGCCCGTCTGTGGTTCGCTAGAGAGCATTTGGATGATCCAGAAGTGGACTGGGAGAATGTGTTATGGTCAGATGAAACCAAAATAGAACTTTTTGGTAGAAACACAGGTTCTCTTTTTTGGAGGAAAAAGAATACTGAATTGCACCATACCCACTGTGAAGCATGGGGGTGGAAACATCATGCTTTGGGGCTGTTTTTCTGCAAAGGGACCAGGGCGACTGATCTGTGTAAAGGAAAGAATGAATGGGGCCATGTATCGAGAGATTTTGAGTGAAAATCTCCTTCCATCAGCAAAGGCATTGAAGATGAGACGTGGCTGGGCCTTTCAGCATGGCAATGATCCCAAACACACAGCCAGGGCAACAAAGGAGTGGCTTCGTAAGAAGCATTTCAAGGTCCTGGAGTGGCCTAGCCATTATCCAGGTCTCAACCCCATCGAAAATCTGCGGATGGAGTTGAAAGTCCGTGTTGCCAAACGACAGCCCCAAAACATCACTGCTCTAGAGGAGATCTGCATGGAGGAATGGGCCAAAATACAAGCAACAGTGTGTGGAAAGCTTGTGAAAAGTTACAGAAAACGTTTAGCCTCCGTTATTGCCAACAAAGGGTACATAACAAAGTATTGAGATGAACTTTTGGTATTGACCAAATACTTATTTTCCACCATGATTTGCAATAAATTATTTAAAAATCAAACAATGTGATTTTCTGGGTTTTTTCCACATTCTGTCTCTCATGGTTGAGGTTTACCCATGTTGACAATACAGGCCTCTCTAATATTTTCAAGTGGAGAACTTGCACAATTAGTGGTTGACTAAATACTTATTTGCCCCACTGTACCACACAGGATGTGCTGGCACTCTGTTTGTTTAATAGCACATATAACTTCATCATTAACACAAACGTATGGCTCTCGGCAGGCCATGTCCGTAACTCACTCCCGCATCATGTGAGCAAAACAATATTGGCGCCGTGTGCACTTTAGGGTGCCTCGGATAATTCTGTATCAGAATATTACAGCATGTACTTATTATGACTCCTGTTTGTCCCTGCTCATTCAATTAGACAATGCTTTCCAAAGCTTACTAACATTTCTGTGTTTGCTACATCTGAATGCTAGCCTCGTTCCCATCCCCCAATGTCAGCCAGCAAGAATGCTGCTTCCATCTTGAGGACGGCAGACGCTTTGAGGGTCACGGGAGGAGTAGTGGGGACGAGGCTACCTGAATGCACCACCTGGATAGATGCGATGGAAGTGATTGTGATTGGCTGAGGTTTAGAGTCATGCGTCATGGTAAGCCAATCAGAGCCGGTGTTTTCAAACACAAACCGAAACAGCGCGTGCGGCAAACAGACACACGCAAAACAGATGCAGAGGGATATGATGGCAGAGCATTCAGAGGAAAATTTGTCCTTTACGAGGTGGAGATATAAACACTATTTCAAGTCAAAATACCTGAAGTACAGTAGGCTATGTCTACTTGACCAGTTGTCTCAGGTTGTGAGAGTTAGATTTAATTGATTTAACTCACTTTGTATTGTTTACTGCTGATTGTTATTTCATTATATTGTTTACTGTTTATTTTTGTTGTACTTCAAGTGTAGGATAAATCTGTTGCTGGTGAGGTGCAATAAATATTACAAGGTTCTATAACACAACTACCTGTCTGTTCTTCTCTATTCAACTGACTTGAATACTGCTCAGAAAATTTCACATTCTTTGACATACAACAACTTCTTTTTAAAGTAACGGAAATAATTACTTTCCCTGGTAACTAGTTATAATTCAGTTACTAACTCAGTTATTTTTTGGAAGAATTAGTGATTAACTATAACTAATTACTTTTTTAAAGTAACGTGCCCAACACTGCTCATAGCTAAACATGATTGCACAGCGTTTGATAGTCTGTATGAGTTCAGAAACTATAGTGCTAAGGAGAATAACGTTTACAACACTACTTTTATCTTTCATTAGCTGTTTTTCTTTCATGTGTCAAACATGTTCGGCATTACAATCCCACTTCTCTCCCAGATGTTTCTCTTATCATCTCTAATGTGCTGCGCAATCATGGTGTCCATTTGTGTCACACTTGCAACATCGATCATGCCATTAGCACAAATACACGCAAGCGCACACATATACAGTTACCATGGCAACACACAAAATGGGGCAGTAGTCTTAAATATATATGCTTTTTGATCTTCTCATTCAAGAAATCATGTCGGCGTCACCCATGGCTAGACGCGGGACTCTCCACTTCATCACACAGCCACCAGTGCATCCCGATAACATCACAAATGTTCTCCGATGAAACGCTCGGTCGTTCATTTCCAATCATTCCTACCCAAATATTGCCTTGATTCTCCAATTTCTTATTGCGAGCTGAAAAATATCTGTGCTTTTTACTCAGCATTATTTTGACAGGCAGTTCTTTCTGATTATGGTGCTAGCATTTTTTGTTAGTGTCAATTTAAAATACTTTTCTACTCCATGCATACTCCACCAATGCCCCGATGAGTACAAAGAGCTTTGATATTTTAACTGAGACTGCCCTAAAAATCCCTTTTTCTTCCCTTCAATCAGTGTGTTGTTCTTGGCAGCCATTTTAATTTTCGTCTTAGTCTTTTGGACTAAAATACTGATTAGTCTTTGTCATATTTTAATCATTTCAAAATGTGTTCGTCTTCGTCTAGTTTTAGTCGACAATTCTCAAAATTTTTTCGTCTATAAACTTCGAAAGTTTTAGTCCATGAATAAATAACTAGATAAAAGGTTTCCAACAACTTGGAATGAACATGACAGACGAGCACATAACTGTAGAGTCTAGGATATCACCATTTTCCTGATGATAATACACACTCAGCAGGAAAACAGCACATTATTTGCAATTAATTAAACACACCTGGACGCCACGAAGTGTATGTAATAAGTTTTCCGAGGGTTTAAGAAGACACAGAATCACCGCGCTAATAGCTAATGCTAACGCGAACGCTATGCTAACACTACAAGTTAGTTTAGTGTGTGATGATTACTCAGCACAGACCTTTAAAGGCTAACACAACAGGGCATATCTAGCCAAGGTAAGAAAGCAAAACTTGCCAAGCAGCAGGCGGAGAGTCGGTGGGGGCGAAGCACGTCACATGAGTGGCACCACCAAACACAATGCATGCTAACTACACACACAATAAGAAAATCTCACACATTGTGAATTTATGACGGAAACCATGGTAAATTTACATCTCCTTCTCGTGTCGTCAGACTACAGCTGGCATCCATCTTGTTATGTTTTAGTCTCCCACGATAAGTTTTCAGTGCATCATCATGACGTCATTGTCATGAAAAAAAGTGTTCGTTCACTAAATATTTTCGTTGTCGTCATCGTTGACGAAAAACAACACTGCCTTCAATAGAGAATGTTCGGGTCGAACACTGGGCAGACAAGCTCCTGTGTATGTCCATGTGCGTCCCGACAGCAGCAGTGTTGTCTCTGCATGGCAAAAACACTTTTCTAACCCACACAGACTTACTACTAAGGCCTGAGTTATTTATTTTTCGTTGACGGCGGAGCGACGGCGGAGACCCTACGTCGTCGCTGAGCTTTCGAAATTGTGCGTCTAGGGAACGCGTTGCTCTGTAATTCACCGCCAAGCCACTAGAGGGGGGTGGTTTTGTGTTTGTACGGTTTTCGGGGACTCTGGTCGAATTCCTTTAGTTTTCCTTGGTCATAGACATTAATGGCAACGGAGATGGAACGTGTGTATTTGAAGCTGCAGCTATCAATATTGAACAACAAATGTGAATACAAATGTTGAAACTAGGCGACACAGATGACGTTTGCGAATGTTTGAAAACAGCGGTGTTGTTGTGCTGAACCCGAAAAAAACGTTCTGAGCAGACTAATCACAGTCCTTTGACATTCACGTCATGACGCGTTGACGTGACGCGTAGTCAGAATTTTTTGGAGGTCAAGCTATGGCGTAGGGTCGTAAATCGGGTCCGCATTAACGGCATAGGTCTGCCGTCACCGGAAAGCAGAAGCAAACATTAGCATTGACAGTAAACAATATTTGTGTTTCTGGTTCTGACTTGATCGGCCGAACGTTCATTGCTTTATGTTTGTGCTTGTACAAGCATGCGCGCCATGCACAATCTTAACACAGGCTGCAGTTATGCTTTAGGCTGGAGATGGCAGTTGCGAGTATAAAAGTGACAAACTCCATATAGCAAACACAAATGTTGATACTGAATACAACCATACACTGTAGGTACTGTATATAATGTTTCTATTGCCCCGATTAAGACAAAAACTTTGTCAAGAAAGAAGAGGTCACCCTGGAGAAATGCCATACTAGCTATAAAACAAAAGCAAGTTTGTAGACGAGCAGAACGCAGATGCCGAAAATACAAACTCCTAGTTTTTTATGATATCTACAAAGAGAGTCGTCGCAAATACAACTAGGAACTGAAAAATGCTAGACAATCATATTTTTCAGAGATCCTTAGTAGAAACACCAACAATACTCGCACACTATTTTCTGTTATTGACAAACTGACAAACCCACAAGCATCAATACCTCAGGAATTGGCATCTGAGGTGTCCTGTAATAATTTCGCAGCATTCTTTACACAGAAAGTACTAAAGATTAGACAGACTGTGTGCAACTCCAGATTAACAAATGTTACACTAAATGCCTCCCAAAAGTCCCCCACGTCAATCTTAGACAGTTTAGCCTCTTGGACTATGCCACTTTAACAGAAATTGTGTCGAAACTAAAGCCCACAACATGCTGCCTTGACATCCTTCCTTTTTCAAAACTGTTTTTCATTGCATAGCCCCAGACATACTTCAGATTATAAATACTTCCCTCCAAACAGGAGAGTTTCCTCAGACTTTAAAAACTGCAGTAATAAAACCTCTCCTAAAAAAACCTAATCTGGATGCCTCAACCATTAGTAATTACAGGCCAAAATCAAATCTAACATTCCTGGGGAAAATTATCGAAAGGGTTGTGTTTGAACAGATCCAGACTTTTATGATCCAAAACAATCTTTTTAACTCATTTCAGTCTGGATTTCGGCCACAACACAGCACCGAGACCGTGCTTATCAAAGTCCTAAATGATATTCGTCGGAATACCGATGCAGGCAAATCATCTGTTCTGCTACTATTGGATCTCAGCGCCGCATTTGACACGGTTGATCATAACATACTACTCAGCAGATTGGAACAGTGGGTAGGGCTTACTGACACTATTCTTCAGTGGTTCACATCCTATTTACATGATAGGGATTTCTTTGTGTCAATTGGAAACTATCAGTCTGAACGAACCAAATTCACGTGTGGAGTCCCTCAAGGGTCAATTCTTGGACCACTCTTATTTAACATCTATATGCTTCCGTTAGCTCAGATAATGGAACAGTATGACATCTCCTATCACGCCTATGCAGATGACACACAACTGTACATTTCTGTGTCCCCACATGATTATAGTCCCTTAGTCTCCCTGAGTAAATGCATTCATCAAATCAATGAATGGATGTGCCAGAATTTTCTCCAGTTAAATGTGGAGAAGACAGAGGTGATCATTTTTGGGCCAAAAAAGGAAAGGTCAAAGATAAGCAGCCAACTTAGCACAATATCACTTACAGCTACAAATCAAGTCAGAAACCTTGGCGTAATTATTGACTCAGACCTAAAATTTGATAGCCATCTAAAGTCCGTCACTAAATCCGCTTATTACCACCTAAAAAATATAACCAGAATTAAGGGGCTTCTGACTCAACAAGACATGGAAAAACTTATGCATGCATTCATTTTCAGCAGATTGGACTACTGCAACGGTATATTTACGGGTCTTGATAAAAAATCAGTCAGGAAGCTGCAGCTAGTACAGAATGCTGCAGCCAGAGTCCTCACAAATACAAGGAAGCTGGACCACATTACACCGGTTTTGAAATCGCTACACTGGCTTCCAGTGAGTCAAAGGATAGACTATAAAATACTACTGCTCGTCTACAAAACACTTAATGGCCTTGGACCAAAATACATGCTTGACTTGTTAGATTCCTATGAGACATCCCGACCCCTAAGGTCGTCTGGAACGGGTCTTCTGCATGTTCCAAGAACAAGAACCAAGCAGGGTGAGGCAGCATTTAGTTATTATGCTCCTCACCTCTGGAACAAGTTACCCGAACGTCTGAAGTATGCTCAAACTGTTAGCTCCTTTAAATCAGGGCTAAAAACACTTTTGTTTAGCACTGCATATCCATAACTGTCTATATATTTCAATCTACCTGCCTTCTATTCCTCTTGTGCTTATCTCTATTGCTGATTTCAATGATTATTAGTAGTAGTAGTTTTTGCTTTATTTTTATTTTTGTTTTATTTTTATTTATTTATTTTTAATCTGTGATTAAATGCAATCTTTTGTCTTGGTTTTTACGTTGTGTTGATTTAAATGTGATTTTTATGGTCTTCATGTGATGTAAAGCACTTTGAATTGCCTTGTGTTGAATTGTGCTATATAAATAAATTTGCCTTGCCTTGCCTTGCCTTGCCTTTGGTAAGTCTCTCAAGACTTTAGCATACCTTATGAGATTTTTTTGGTAGCACCCTAGAATAGTATTGTTGACGATGAACACAGAGCCGGAAATAGTTCTCCTTCCAGGCTGGCAGAAACAATTATTTCGACAGTTGGCTTAATCGCTGATTATTTTTTAGAAGAGTCGACTAATCAGTTCATGTACATATCACACGTAATTTACTGTTATATTACTTTGTGCTTTATATTTTAGCTGTATTGTGCATTGGAACGAAAACCTATGCACTAGGAAAAGTTGAACAATAAATACTAGTGCTGCAACGATTAATCGATTAACTCGAGTAATTCCATCAGAAAAAAGACTCAAATTAAATTTTACTGCTTCGAGTATTCTTTTAATTCAAGTGGCGTTGTAGTGGTTTGTTTTGAAAGGTTTGCATTTAGTTTTATTGATTTGGGTGGATGGATACACTGCCCTCTAGTGGCAACAGTGAATATGACAAAACTCATTTCACATGGCTGAATCCAGCTGCACCCTGTTAAGACCAACATAAGGTAAGTTTTCGTCTGAGCTAATGTTTTTTTTAATGCATTCTTAATTTAGTTTATAGGTATATTTCACCATTTTGTGGGAATATGTGCTTGAACGATTTAAGAGCATTGTAAAAAAAAAAAAAGTTAGCATTTTGTAGCATTTTAGCTAGCGGACTTTTGCTATGTAAGTTAGCTAATTGTTCTTTTGTTGCACTTAGATCCTCATATATTTATTTTTTTGTAGCGTTTGAGGCTCAGCTCAGGTATTTTAATTTTTTTATGTTTCTTATCCGATTACTCGATTTTTCGAACTAACCAGTTCATCGATTAATGGACTAGCTCAGCCCTAATAAATACTATCTAACTTTGTGACTATCATTGTTTTCCCAAGCAAAATTTGATGTTCGCTTTCATATCAAAATATAGATACACTTTAATCATCAATGAGTACACACGTGTCTGTTATCACTGCATGAAAATACAGCTAAGGTGACTATAATGTGATATGAAATAGTGGGACAATAGAAAGATAACAAAATGTTAGGTGTGTGTTAATCTTGTCAATAAGGATAGATACAGTATTTCATATTAATTATAAGTAGAGCTGTCCCGACTAGTCGACGTTGTCGACGTCATCGATGACGTAAATGCGTCGACGGGCAAAACATACCGTCGATGGGTAATGACGGGTTTAAAAAAAATTACATGCGGATAAAGTTTAGAATGGCAGGCGCTCGCGATACAAGCGGTTGTTACTGGCACCCCCAAGGGGGCCGCTGTTATTTCAATGTGACCGGCGTTGTCAGATTGAGCAAAGAGGAAGAAAGTGGGCGAGCGAGCGAGAGAGAGGGAGCGAGATCGGCGAGTTGGAAAAGTGAGCGGGCCGGGTAGCGCCGAGTTGAGTGGCTTCATCCCCCACTTTTTTGATTTGGTCAATAAAAGTATCCTTTAAGAGCCATCCGACGCCTCTCGGTGTTTTTTATGCACGCCGCCGCCTTCCCGAGGAGGAAATCGGACGAACCCAGACGAACCGACGACGAGCCAAGTGAATCGCCGGTGAGGAGTTGAAAACACCGCCAATTTCCAAAAAGGGCAGAGATGGTTACACGTGAAAGCGGCATAAAGCCAAAAAAGCCGACCAGAATAACCAGAGCCTGGAATTATTTCAAGGAAAATATGGAGGGTGCCACTGTGTGTACTCTTTGCTAAGCTGAGCTCGCATTCCACGGTAGCACGTCGGCTATAAACGAACACCTGAAGCGCCGTGACCCAAGTATAATTTTCCAAGACAACAAGAAACAACAAGCTAGCGGATTGTAAGTCCATACAACTCTCTAACGATTTTTTAAATGGAAGTTGCCTTTATGTGCGTCGTATCAACGCTCATTTTATTTAATAAAATAATTAATATAATTATATATTTTTTTTAATTATTATTAAATTTATTAGGATCATGGAAGCTCCCACTTAGGGAAAATATATACATATATCCTCTATATACATAATATAAAAAATTATATATGGAAACACCACTGGCCTGCTTACTGTAATCCATGACTGCACTAATGTTAGTTATTTAATATTATAAAGTTTTACATATAGTAGTATACTATAAAATTAATACTATATACTTAATTTTTGTTACTGTGGGTATGTGTGCCTTTCATTCAAAATAATTGTGGTAATATTTCAGTGTGCGCGCTGCGTTATCTTCAGGTTAAAACAAACAAAAGTTGAACAGTTTTTCCCCCTCCCCAAAAAATGCGGAATGCACACTGGAAAGAGCATCTGAACTCACACAAAGTATTCTGAAAATGATTGTCCGGGACATTACAATTCATTTTGACATTTAGAACAATATAGACAATGACATACCGCAAAAAGAGTAAGAATTGTTTTGACTCCTGTTAAAAAGGTGAAGACACAGTGTTTCCGTTTACATTTTTTTGCACCATTTAATGCCAGCAGCATCTGACCTCATTGTTTGTGATTTATTATTGATATTTATGTTATTTATTTATACGTTAATAAAGAATTTAGGTGTTCCAAAATGTTTTTGTGAATTTATAAGCTTGAACAAGAATTTCATTTTAAATTAGTAAAAAAAAAAAAAAAAAAAAAAATTATTAGATTAGTCGACTAATCGTAAAAATAGTCGGCTGACTAATCGGGAGGAAATTAGTAGTTTGGGACAGCCCTAATTATAAGAAAAGTTAACACGTATTTTAGAATAGCAACTTTTTGACTATGTAATTTAACTTTTCATTATTTCATGAATTAACCCATTGTTTTAAATTTTGAACAAATCACATGTGAGTTTGTGTTTCCATCATATTGCCCTATAACCTCTTGTTTTTTCCATGTAGGAAAAACTCCCAACTGCCACCAGAAGGTACAAAAATACTTTGGAGGTATAATGACAAATCAACAACAGGACACATTCATTCATTAACCACAAGGATGTACTCTACACACGCAAAAATGTTAGCACTATGTCTAAACAGAGAAGGAAAATGTAATATTTTGGCTATGCAGCCAAGAAACGTTGGCACTGCACATAAATCTAAAAAATAACAAATGTTAGCGCTAAGTGAACATGAATATGAAACAGTTTTTTTGGCAACGATAAAGACTACATCACATAATACAGACTCAAGTCATTAGTAGTTTTATCTTGGTCAATAAACTATTGTGTGTGTGTGTTAGTATTAAAAGTTTGTCATTTTGAAACTTAACTCAACAGCCAATTTACTGCAATCGAACAAGATATTCCCGATGGATGAAAAAAAGCTTTACTATCATCTGTCCACCTGAGTATGGTTTGTTATCTGAAACTAGTCTATAGTCTATTACCACGGACAGATACACATACACCCCCAATCTATTATTGAACAAAAGGCTCACGCCTCCACTCAGCCCTTTGGGGAGGAATCCATCCCTCCATCCCAGAATAATTTCACACATCAGTAGATACACAAAAGAGAGAGAGGGAGGGAGGAAAGAGGCAAGAACAGAAAGCAGAAGGAGGAGTGGACAGAGTCAAAATGAACGGGGTTTCAGCTCAGTGCTTGTGGGAGGCCAAGGTGTCAGGGGGAGCCATGCGTGACAAAACAGAGATCAGAGGATCATATGGCATCGTACACACAACCAAAGAAACAAATGCACGCACACACTGATAACCTCACACACTTTGTGAAGCATTCACATGCCAAGGAAAAGGTGAGAACAAGGACATATTGGTGATTGCATGACTTGGGTGCATCTATATCAGAAGCATGAGATCCAAAATGCTAATCTCTTTTTCTACGCACACGTGCACACACAGGAACTGGGGAAATCATATTCCACCTTGTCATGGAATCGTTAATAAAGAGCATGTAGATATCCACAAAATGGTGTGTGATGACATACCATACAAATCACGTCATGTGCTACAATGGCAAATTTTTACATCAATCCTCGCTCACACCTTGACTTTGGACAAGAGGGGTAAACCAAGAATTGGTGGCTCACAAGGCACGTTGATAGTAGAGCTAAAACGATTACTCGAATAATTCGAGTAGGGCTGCAGCTATCGAATATTTTCGTAATCGAGTAATCGACTGAAAATTCTATCGAGTAATCGGATAAAACAAATATATTTTTAGGTGAAAAGCAATTGTAAATATACATGAGAAAACAAGACATTTCATCTAATCTTGAACCATTTTCAGTCAATGTCTTTATTTTCGATGTATATTGTTAAAAACAGCCAACAATTGCATCTCAGATGTAACTAGAATTAAAAAAAAGGACTAATTCACTGCTTTCACTCAAAAAACCTTTAAATCTTATTAAAAAAAAAAAAAAAATTTATATATATACATAAAAATGCCGTTACGCTGGATAACACACATCACTTAAAAGTTAGGATTTTTTCCCACGTGTTTCTATTTGTGTCAAGCCATTTTTAAGTTCTAGTTAAGTTTTAAGTTAGTCTAAACTGTAAGTCCTGATAGGATTTTGAGTTTTTGCAGTGTTCAAAATAAATGTATGATACAGGCTGTATTGGAGCACATTACGGACCAGTGCTACTTGGTGTTTTTATCCAGCAATGACTACTGAGCTAAAATTGATAGTTAGCATTATTGAGTTTTTATTTTACACCCTCATCACTCCACAACGCTTTGTTATGTTAAAGCCTGTATGTAAGACACGTTAGCCACGCATCGACAGTGGTCATAATTAATAGAAACCTAGCCCTCCGCAGGGCTAACGTTACGTGAGCTAGTGACATTAACTTTAATCTTATTTATTAGTGCGTAGCGCTCTTTATTAGCGCTTGGCGGTCTACTGCTTTAAGATGGCGGCTGTTTACTAACGCTGCCCAGACGCGGCCGAGTCTGTCATTTTGCATCTAGTTCAACATACATGTGATCTCTATGAGACTCATTAGATGCTACCTGCTACCAACGTAGCATCGTGCGGACTAGTATTTAGTAGTGTTGCACCGATACCATTTTTTGGGCCCGATACCGATACAGATACCTGGCTGTGCAGTATCGGCCGGTACCGATACCATTCCGATACCACTGTTTGCAAAAAAAATAAATAAATAAATAAATAAATCATATAATATACAGTACATACGTATACGTATACGTACGTATAAGGGATGCAACTGGGATGCAACGATACAGTTAAGTCACGGTTCTGTATGATTTTCGATACAATTCAATACATTTAATGCTCTGAAACAGAAAATACAACTGTTATAAATATTTTTTTTTTTTTTTTTTTTGCTGACAAGCAAAAATAACAGTGCCATCATATAAACAAGCATTTTAGTGCATAATATTTATGTGCTTACATCTCACTGATCTGAAGAAATTTTGTATATACTGTAAGTGCTGAGAACAATCTTTACTGTTTGTAAAGTGGGGCACACTGTTGATTGCTGCAGCCCTCTTAGCAGCTATATTTACCATATAAGCAAAACATCCTCTTTGTGGTCCGAGTCCATCTGTAACATGTGCTGAATTAACAGTATTTGCAGCATTATCTATAGTCACTGGTATGGATTGATTTGGCCTGCTTAACTTCCATTCAGTCATGGCGGTTTCTAATTCATCAATGTAGTGTAGGGACTACGCGTCGCTCTGGGCTCACGCAGCTAATGGCATGGGATCTAATGTAGCACATCTAGGTTGCTATTTGATTATATCTAGTGTGTGCGCACGAGAGTTGGCATGGGATCTAACATGGGACATCTAGGTTGCGATCTGATGATATCTAGTGTGCGCGCTGCGCCGCTTGGGTGTTTTCTGGCCACAGAAGTCACTTCTGCTCATTACTGCACAACACCAGCATAATATGACAATCGACTTTCATAAACAAGACGAGTTTGAAGTACGGCGCTCTTAATTTGCCACTCATTGTTCATCATGAAACCATGAGTTTGCTTAGTCTCTCACGATCTTAAACTTTCTGATCCCATCGGCGCTACAATAGCAAGTGTTAGCTTAAGCATGCTAATCGTTGGCGAATGCCATGTTAGAAACTGTAAGATGTGCTCTAATGCTTTTGCATGCTAAGGTTAATAATGTGTGTTTAAAACTAATAGTTATAGCTATTCTTAACAGCTTATTTAACAGTCTTAAGGCCTTACCAAAGAAAGAATGTGTCGCGGAACGTCACATTCAACTGAAGGACAGATGCCAGTATGACCCAGAGGCCTGTTTTAGGTTTCTATTGCTGACCATAAAGTTTCAACACAATGAGACAAGACAAATAACTGCCCGCATTCTTTTCTCAAGATAACAGCTATTTCTCAAGAGGTGAAACTCACACATGTGTGTTGAAACTTTCTCACTTGTCAATAAAAGCTGCGCTCCTCAGGGTGAATGTCAGATAAGCTTGTTGCGAGCCACGCGCTCCCATCAACCTTTTCCTCCTGACGGCCGTTAGCGTAAAAGCATATCCCCGTACCTGGTCTGATCCTTCTCCCGTCCCTTCCTAGGTCTTTGTTGTTTTCTTAGTTCAAGTATTGAGTTTAGACCTAACAGAAACGCAGCGTAACATCGCAGATATGCGGTGTAATGAACATCCTTAATATTGAATGTGAAGGTGTTATTTTCGTTTGGTAATTTAGAGACAAAGGGATACAGATGTCATGCATCGGGATTTGGGAAGTACGCTCACGTGGGGAGGACAGTTCATTTGCGCTAAAGTGATGCCAGTAGATGGTATCGGCGCCCTAAATGTTGGTACTTGTCGATACCGATACCATCAATTCAGGCCGGATCGGCGCCCCCTGCCGATACTGGTATCGGTATCGGTGCAACTTTAGTATTTAGCGACGTCGGAATCGTTTGTAGCGACTGTCTGCTGCAGTAAGTTTTTTGTTTTTTTTTTGCTTCTTCCTCTACGCACGTGACATCAGCGCGTTGTCCCGCATTAAAAGTAGTCCGAGCAAAACGTGATGCTCAGAGCTGTCAAAATAAATGATTACTCGAGGTGAATAAAATTACTCGGATCAGTTTTTAAACTCGAGTTACTCGAGTATTCCTTTCAGCTCTAAATTCGAGTAACTGGAATTTAAAAATTGATTGAGGAATTTTCTCCGCCTTGAGGAATTGTTTAATTTCACCAGCTCTAAGCATGATGTTTTGCCTGGACTACTTTTAATACGGCACAACGCGCTGACGAAATGTACGTACAGGGAGAAGACAGCACCGGCGGATATATTTGATTTCAACCATGCATGAATATAGAGGTAACGACGAAGAAGTAGCCATGTGCCGATAACCGTGGTATGAAAAAGTCACGGTTTCAAAACCGCAAAAAAATTCCGTCATACCGTCCCGAAGGTATTTTTACAGTATGAACCATAAATCCCTCGCTTGCAGCTGCAAGGCTCAACCCTCTTCCACTAGTTGTTGCACAGTGTCAGCTGTGCTACACGGAGGCTGGAGGAGGTGAAACTCCTTAACTTTTCCCTCCATGGAAGAAAATAAAATCGCTTGTATGGGAATACTTCTGCTTCAGAAAAGTTAGACGGCCGCGGCTTAGAGGAGGACAGCCAACCGACATGTAAAACATGTTTGAGGAGCCGCTCTCACCTACAGTTAGGGTTTCGCTGTTTAATTTTTTTTTTTTCTCTCTCATTCACTCCCAGCCATTTTAACCGGTGCAACGCCCTTCGCTCTTGGCCGTTTTACTGGATTTTGACTGATTTTGCAAGGCCCACAGAAAATTCTGTTCTATTGCTATATAAACATGAGCCCACCAAAAGAAAGATTACTCTCTTATTTCAGCAGGAAAAAAAAGTTAATTCATATCTTTTTTCCATTCTTTAGAAGTCAGCATTAGAAAATAGCTTAGTTTGAGAAATTTTCTCATTTCTGATGAAAAAACGGAGAAATTGAGCTTTTTGTGAAAGCATACATTTCAAACATAACTTTGACTTTAACACAGCTATTTTTTTGCTTTAGTTACATCCCAAACATCTGAACGACGTTTTCATTTTACAAAATAACATAAACAACAGACAATTAGAGCTTTTGATAGCAAAGTAACAATTTATTTACACATAACTGAGAGATTACGCTGTTGTTGCCGCGACAGCCGGGGTAAACTTTTCCCCTATCGCCGTCTGTCTCATAAAGATGGATTTTTTTTAGTCTTTCTGTTGTAGCGACCACTGCCTCGTGGCATAGTTCGCCTGGGGAACTTGTGTTCCAAGGGGGGAAGTGGTTTGGCCTTGCGCGTTTCCGTGCCGGACACTTGAGGGTGAGGGGGACGCGAGCGGGCCGGGCACGGCGGCGCGGGCTTTGCTCGGCGAGCAGCATGGACTCAACGACATAGTCCGCTGCACTGGTGGTCCCGGTCGTTCTGCTCGGTCGTCCAGCACCTAGCATCCCAGACATCCTCCCGGTTGTTCTGCTCGGTAGTCCGCCGCCTAGCATCCTGGACGTCCATTTGGTCGTCTTCCGCCGGCACCCGGCCGTGCGAACTGGCCGTTCCTTCCGTTAAATCTGGTTGCGGGTCTTACAAAATGCGCTACTGCCCTCCAGTGGCCAGTTTTATTGCTTTAAAATGGATTTTCAGCTTTGTGCTTTGGAGCTAAGTTGAATCAGAACCCAGAGATGTCTCTTGTGGAAAAAAAAAACGTGAAAGAAGTGTCTTTGGGACACTGAAACAATTAAAAATAGAACGTATTTATACGTTTTTGGGATCAAATGAGTTAAATGCCCTCCTGTTCTAAATTTTTCTTCCAGCAGTAAATAGATATTTTAAGCTTTCCAATGATATATCACACATGCATATAGGACAATTTTGAAATTTGGCCAAATTGGGGGTCTCAGATCAGAACCTAAGTGTTTTCTGACACATCTAAAATAAAGACATTGGTCGTCTAAAAATGGTTCAATATTAGGTGAAATGTCTTGTTTTCCCGTGTATATTTATATTTGCTCTTTACCTAAAAAAATGTTTTATCCGATTAATCCATGGAATTTTCAGTACAATACGCTTTTACTAAAATATTCGATAGCTGCAGCCACTGTTGACAGACATTCATTTTTATTGTTATGACTAGGCATGTGCCGGTTACCAGTTTCAAGGTTTCCCGTGGTATGAAAACCTCACGGTTTCAAAAACACGAAAATATTCCACCGTATCGTAGTACGGTATTAGCCATTTTTATGTCCCAAAAATGCAACAAGAAATCCTTGGCTTTGAGCATCATGAACGTTTCCCACCAGCTACGAGAGTTCACTCCAGTGTGTTTAGTGTGTCTAGCGATAATAAAACTACTAAATACTGTAACGTAAGATTGTTCACGAGGTAGATAACGTGGCTGGTTAGCACGCCAAGACAGCTAACTGGTTTTCTCTCTCCCATTAGCCTCCTTTTGTAAAGTCACCATTGTAAACATATGTTCAAAATGTGGTGTTTTTTTCTCTCTGAAGACTTTCTTTGTTGAGAATGTGTAAAAATAAATAAATGTGTAAATAATTATACGAGTCATACACATGCGCATACACATGTCTCTTGCTCTTCATTAATGTTCAACTAATTACCCTAATTTTCGCACTATAAGGCGCACCTGACTATAAGCCGCAGCCCACCAAATTTGGTACGAAAACGGCATTTGTTCATATATAAGCCGAACTGGACTATAAGCCGCAGCTGTCCTCACTGTATAATGGGATATTTACACCAAAAGATATTAACCGGTACAACCTTATTTGACAGCGGCATCATACAACCGACTGTCATAAGACCAAATGAACCATCATTAAACTTTGAACTAATTAGTGCAAAGCTTTATTGCTTCAAGAAGCTTCATTTAGCCATCACTGCTCCCTTCGGGGAGACAGTCAACCTCTGCTGCCACCTGCTGTTCACTGTTGTCATCCAACATGCCTCTTAGCATGCATTGCAGCGCTACAGATGTAAATAACAATCAAAAATCATGTTCTGTGCTAAATATTTCTTCAGTTACTGTTCCAATTGTTTCATCACTTGCTAGTTATGGTATTTGCTAACACTTTATTTGACAGTGGTGCCATAAGACTGTCATTACACAATCATAATTATGATATGTCTCGGTCCTGAGCTTTCATGAATGCTTATAACAGATGTCATTAAGTGTTATCCAGCAAATGGTCTCACTTTTGAATGGATGCAAAAGATCCAAGATGGACAAAAATTGAGTAAGTGACATAATTTGCCAAATGAAACTTAATCACATAAGCATTCAGTAATATCCATGATAGTGTCATGTCATAATTTTGATGATCTTATGACAGTCTTATGACACTGCTGTCAAAAAAAGTGTTACCTAAAAAAATCAAGAAATAAGCCGCACTGGACTATATGCCACAGGTATCAAAATGAAAGAAAAAAGTAGCGGCTAATAGTCGGAAAATTACGGTAATATTAATAGTAGTAGTGGTAAGGGTTTTCCATTAAATCAATTTGATCATTTATTACTTAAGTGCAGTTCTACTGTACTGGTATATTACCGTGGGTTCTTGTTCTAATGTTGAGCAACTTGAGCTGAGGCAGTTTTGTTATTTTATAGATTTATTTTAATATTATATCCACGTTGATGTTCCACTTTGCAAATGTGTAGTGAAAAATTAAAAAATCCTAATCAATGGAAAAAGTTTTTTTTTAACCCCATACATCTCAAAAGAGCTATAATTGCAATACTGTGACACCGTAAAACTGCGGTATTTTTGCTTAAGGTTATCATACCGTCAAAATCTCATACCGGCACATGCCTAGTTATGACTATTTAAAACTGCTGAAAACAAATTTATGTCCAGCATCTCAATGCAAAGTCAACAAGGGTCCAAATATTAAGTGTCACCGTTCTCTTGAATTTTAAAGCGAACTTTCTAATCTTAACATTTCCACTTTTTCATGCAAGCGCAGAGCCTGCTGCGCACCACACTGCTGTGGAGAAAAACTCTCTCTGAAAGAGTAGAAGAGGTTTTTTTAAGTACTTAGGCAACGAACGTGCAATGAGGTGTCGCAATGGCCGTAATATGTGTCACTTTTGGAGAAATGGAGCCATACTTTTGAGTGCTGTCACTCCGTGTTCGATAGTTGTGAAACTATTGCTACTGCATGACTTCATTACATTTGTGTGCGGGCGCACCAGTGGGAAAGTTTGAGTCCTGCAATCAAAAACATGCGCTTGGATACCAAAGTATGGTACCACTTGGTTCGTGTGAATCCGTACTGTGTAGTCCCAACTTCAGTACCCATGACTACACACACCATCTTTCCTCTAGCCTCAAAAGGTGTTCTAGCCAACACTGGTGTTACAACAGCTACACTTCCCTGAACTAGCAAAAGAGAAGAATATTGTGGGTGTGTTAATGACACTGCCATTTACTGGATTGCAAAGAGTTCAGTCCTGCAAGTGCAATTTTTAAATTTCACTTTCATTTTTGGAGAAGTTCCCATATTGACACTTGGCTAGCTCAAAGAGCCTAGATTGAACCAAAATGCCGTGTTCCAAGGTGGTTGCTAAAAGAAAAGTGGATGGTGAAAATTGGCACTAGCACACTTGTGTGAAGTTCCTGTATAATATGACTGATAAAGTATACAGTTCCCGCCAAGATAGCAGACTGATGTTGAAAAGATGTTGGATCAAATTCCGCTGCCGATCTTACATCGCTGAACCAACGTCACTTTTGCACCCTCAATTAATGTTGTTTCAACATTGAAATCCTTAGAAAACCTAAACGTCATTTTGATTATTAATATTATTGGAACAACTCTGAATCAATGTTATGTTTTTGACCAAAATGCCCGCTCATCCATAATTCAATGACTTTTCAATCATATTTCCGGCTCAATAATAAATCAACTATTAGTCAACATTAGTTCATTAACTATAAAACAATGTTAACCCAACCATCGCCTGACATACCATAGAACAACGTTGTTTCAACGTCACTTCACGTCGAAAATTTCGATGTCAACCATACTGATGATTTTGATGGAAAATCAACGTTTAGCCAATGTCGGTCTGCTATCTGGGCATCTTTCTTCTAGTTCCTTGTGTTTGTATTCAAAAGGAAAATGTTATTTTTGTTTTGCTTCATGACGTTGTATGTTTTGGTCAACTATTGATATAATGAAAACGTCATGTTTTGAAAAAATATTATTGCACGTAGCCATTAGATGTCAATAAATACAGCTTTGACTCAATGAAAGATGCTCGCTACTCGCAGCTCCCAGAGTTTACAAAACGTGACATACTTATAACTGCACTTCATCTTCCTTGCATTCAACTGGCTAAGAAGGATGTCTATTCTATCTTTCTATGTGTACATGTGTATCCTAGCGTCCTCTTCATTCACCCCTCGGGCAATGAGGTGTTCCGACAGCTTTATGTGAGTGCATTAGTACTGCAACGATTAATTGATTAACTCGAGTAATTCGATTAGGAAAAAATATTTGAATTAAATTTTGCAGCTTCGAGTATTTGTTTAATTAAAGTGGCGCTGTAATGGTTTGTTTTGAAAGTGTTTGCATTTAGTTTTATTGATTTGGGTGGATACGTTGCCCTCTAGTGGCGACGGTGAATATGACATAACTCATTTCACATGGCTGAATCCGACTGCTCCCTGTTAAGACCAACATAAGCTAAGTTTGTCTTTGAGATAATGTTTTTTTTAATGCATTCGTAATTTAGTTTATAGCTATATTTAGCCTTTTTATTTTTGTGAATATGCTTTTGAACCATTTGTTAAGAGCATTGTAAAAAAATAAATAAATAAAAATAAAAATAAAAAACATTCGCATTTCATAGCATTTAAGCTAGCTGACTTTTGATATGTAAGTTAGCCAATTATTCTTTTGTTGTATTGAGATCCTCATTTATCTATTTTTATACCATTAGAGGCTCAGCTCAGGTATTTTAATTATTTATGTTCCTTATCCGATTACTCGATTATTCGAACTAAGTATTTGATCGATTAATCGACTACTAAAATAATCATTAGCTGCAGCCCTAGAGAGCATTAACTTTTAATCTTTGTTTCTTTAAATTATGCTCAACTCTCATTTTATGTTTACAGGGAGTCCCTGGGTTTTGACGCCGACTTACGTGATTTCGATTTTATGAATTGTCTTTTTTTTGTGTTTTTTTTTGTTTGTTTTTTTTAGTTCAGATTGTGAGCTCGCGTTAAGAGAGGGGATGCTGGCGACCTGAGTGGCCATGACATCCCCCTTTTCTCGCGTCCTGACTCTCTCCACACTGCCCTTTTCTCTCAGCAAGGAGACTCACTCGCGAGTAAAGCTCAAAGTTCTTACTTTTTTAAAGCCCAAATAGTCATTGAATATAATGGCATTTAACACAACGTACCTCATAGTATCTTATTTTTATTTTTTTATTTTTTACTTTATCATATAAATATGACATACAATATTATACGAAACATGTTTTTGGACAGTTATTTTGAGGTTCATGGGGTGTCTTGGGTTACTTAAAGGGTTAATTCGGATTTACACGGAAATTCGGGTTACATCGCCAGCCTGGGAACTGAACTCGTTCATAGCCCGAAGACTACCTGTACTGTGCAATAATCTACTTGTAACATCTATTTGTTCCATGTTTTGACGCATTTTTATGCTTTATAAAAGATTAATGTCTGAATTTCGGGTGTCATGAAACAGATTAGGGCATATGAATGGAAAATGCATCTCTTCTAACAAAATATTCGGTTTGCGAAACTAATTTCAGAACCCATTAATTTCGTAAGTAGTGGTAGTACTGTATTTCAATACCCTTGATGAGTCTCGATCTAACATGCGTATGGTGGAAAGCCTGAGTAAATAAGGCAGACGTTTACAGTGCAGTGACGTATATGAACAGTGTTGTTGATCTTACTTAAAAAAAAAAAAATATTAGTTACAATTAAAAATTACTTCTCCTAAAAAGTAACTTCAATGTAAGAGTAATTGGTTACTCGGCAAAGTAACTGACGTTACTTTTCATGTTCTACATGTTATTACATGATCCATTCTATAACGTTTTTCACATCAAATATGTTTATATTAACTGATTGAATTGAACTGTTTTTCATTCCAAAAAGAAAACATAGGTCACACGTTTTACTTTTTTTTATTATTTATTTTTCATCCATATAAAAGTGTAACGGTATACAAACTTTCAAATGCTGTGAGAAAAAAGCCTTTTTGTTTTTCTGTTGTACTGACACCGCACCGAACCGTTACCCCCATACCGATGTACGTACTGAACCTTGTGTGTACCGTTACACCTCTAATATTTATAGTGTAGATATATTTTTCAATATGCAGGTGAAGCTCTGAATCTCTCCCCTCTCCTATCTTTGCTCTAGTTGTTATGATTTAAAAAAATAAAATAAAAAATCACACAGTGTGTATGGAAACTTCATTCAAAAAAAGTTTAGGGCAAGTGACTATTTTTGGTAATAAGAAACAAAAACAAATTATTATTATATTGTAGCTTCTAAAAGGACAACGCCCACTTGGTGATGATAATGCTTACTCAACAGAAAAAACAGTTCATTACTTTCATTACTTTATTAACAACACTGTATATGAATGCATATGTGTAAAAATATCCAAATGTTTTTTTTTTTCTATTACCGTAATGTCCAGACTATTTGCAAATACTTTTTTCCCTCATTTTGAATCCTGCAGGTTATTTGTAGATTTATTTGGGTAAATAGGTAACACTTTATTTGACGCCGGCGTCATAAGACTGCCATAAGATCGTCACAATTATGACATGACACAATCATGGCCATTAATGAATGCTTATGACAGATGTCATTAAGTATCATCCGGCAAATGATGTCATTCACTCCTTTTATGTCCAGCTCGGATCTTTTAAATCCATTCAAAAGTGTGATAAATTGCCTGATGACACAAAATGACATCTATCATAAGCATTCATTAATGTTCATGGCAGTGTTATGTCAAAATTAAGAAGGTCTTGTGACATTTTTACGGCTCCACTGTAAAGGAAAGTGTTACCAAATACCAAGGCTAGCAATTAATGAAACATCCTGAACAGTGACTGGACAAATAATTAGCACAGAACATGAATTTTGTTTGTTATTTACATCTGTAGCGCTGCAATGCATGCTAGGAGGTAGAGGTGTGCAAAATTTCCGATTCTTAGATTATTCGCGATTCGGCCGTGGAAGATTCGAGAACGATTCACAAACATCCAAGTTCCGATTATTGAAATATGCCAAGTAAAGGGGAAGTACAACACACTCAGCGCGCCGCGCGGTGTTCGGGACGGAATGGAGCGAGAGTAGCTAAACATCATGCTTCTCATTACCCGGCCCCTCCGGTAATGCCAATGCTCAACTCTTGGCTCTAGCTCAACTCATGCCACGAGATAAAAAAACACAACAACATACCTGACTGCTGCCAAAAAGCTGCTACAAAGTACAGCCACATAATGTTCCGGTAGATATCATTTATATAGGACTAGATGCAATATAGATTCGGTAGCGTTAGCAGCACAGCTACAAAAAGCTAGATGCGGGCGTTAGTAAACGGCTGCCATCTTAAAGCAGTACACTTCCCTGCAAGGCTGTTGTAGCGAACCTTCCAAGCAAACCTAATTAACTTTTTATCTAAAATACTCCTTAATCGGTAAAATATTGACTTAAATCTATCTTTAAAATAGTTTTAAAACTTTCACATGTCGAAAGTAGACAAAAGGGAAATTATGGAATAACGGGAGCAATTTTAACAACTTTAATGGTTGATTCACAACATTAAATTAATTGAATGTAGTTTAAAGCTGCTGATACAGAATGGGGACTGGAGTTTTTTTATTTAATGTTATTTTTGTATATTTGTTTACTGCTATATGTTAACTTGATACTGAAATAGTAGTTTGGTTTACCCTGAGAGTATTTTTGAATGTACAAAACTTAAAAAAAAAAAAAAAAAGGAGGGGGGTGCATCAATAATCGTTTTATAATCGAATCGGAGCCTCTGAATCGTAATCGTAATTGAATCGTTAGGGGCACAAAGATTCCCAACTCTACTAGGAGGCATGTTGGCTGACAACAGTGTTGACCGCAGAAGTTGACTGTCTCTCCCAATGGAGCAGTGATAGCCAAATGAAGCTTCTTGAAGCAATGAAGCTTTGCAGCCAGTTGGTTCAAAGCTTCATGGTGGTTCATTTGGTCTTATGACAGTCTTATGATGCCACTGTCAAATAAAGTTTTACCGGTTAATATAATTTGGTGCAAATATCTAATAACACAGTGAGGACAGCTGCAGCTTATAGTCCAGTGCAGCTTATGTAAGAACAAATGCCATTTTTGTGTCCAATTTGGTGGGTGGCGGCTTATAGTCACGTGCGCCTTTTAGTTTGAAAATTACAGTAACCATTTAACAAGTGTTCAAAAACAGCTCAACATGTGAACTAAATGCACCCTGAATTAAGATTTAAAATGTAACTGTGAAGCATACATACATGCTAACCGCGAGACCACCATGTTGATTACCTGTGAAATCCATCCATATATTACATGATCATGTACTAGGGCGAAACTAAAGCCAATCCCAGGTGACTCTAGAGGAGAAGGCAGACTGCACGGTGGAGCGGTAGCCAATCAGTCAAAGAGCACATACACAGAGACACACAACCATTCACATTTAACATTCACACTAGCACTGAACCAGTCAGAAGAACGTACCATTACACCATCAGTTACTGTATGCCCTGATATGAAAATTATGGCTTTAGAAAGAGAACAATAATGTGTTTTGATTGACACTCACATCAACAACAATATACAATGATGAATTATGCAATAAATACCTCGCTGACTGTGTCGCTCTAAATTTAACACAATTACATTCATGAAGGCAGAATTGGATTCAATTCAATTGTAATTTGCGCTCCTTTACAATTTAAGAATTACACCGTACGGCTGTGTCTAATGTGGCGGCCAATGTGTAATAACCAGATGTTTTTCTTTTAGTTGCCGATTTCCATATGCAGCACCAAACGATTAATGTCAACAGACACGGAAAAGAAAATCTGTTTTTGTTGCGGTTGCAACGAGATAATCCAGCTCAACCATCCAGAGCTGGGCAGAGGTGAGGTGAATACATGTTGAAATATGCACTACAGCACATACATCAGGACAGATCTTAGCTCACACAGCTGGCCCAATGAAAGCACCAAGCAGGAGAAGCAGAAAACACAATGGTGTCTTTAAATATGCAGTAAACTTTGCCTGGTTGGAAGGGGAGCTTTGAAGGAATTCACTGAGGGACACCGAACCTCCCCCTGAACTGAGCCTGTGCCTTCTCAGCAAAGAAAGCGAGAGAGAGAGAGAGAGCGGACTGAGAGAGGAGGGTGACGCAGGAGTGTAAATTCACTATTCACTGCTGTACACAACCAGCTTCCTCAAAAATACACCTGTCTCATCCCAATCCCATGACAGAATAATTCCGCCGCCTTCAGGCAATGCAATTGTTTTGATGTGATGTTATCACCAGTCTTGTCTTCGATTACTTTGTGTTGTGCTGCACAGCTTTTTATTCCCACCATATGGCCATCGTGTTGGCACGGCACCATGTGACATCAATCCAAATGGTGTACGTCATACACTGCCCCGGTGGCTACTTATAACCAGTTACCAGAGGATAAAAATAACCGAATTTTAAAGTGCCTGTGACACGATAAAAGAACTCTTAAATAGCTTTATTATGTGAAATAAAATCAGATTTTGAGACGATTCGACTATATACAACAATTTGGCAAAGCGTAGATGACGAGAAATTAGTCTTTTAATTTGCCGTTTAGCCCCGTCTGTCATTACAGCGCTCTAGCGCCTCCATTTGGGTGATAACGTTGGCAGAGTAACAATTTCAGCTGATTTACAATTCAGCCCATTGAGGGGGAAGATTCAGAATGAGGAAAATGCGACAGAGAGCAGCTAAATGTCATCATTGTTTTAATCTCTCTACGCCAGACATGTTCAAAGTCCGGCCCGGGGGCCAAATGCGGCCCGTGGACAAATTTCATACTTCAGACTTAATAAAGTGGTCCGCAGTACTGCTACCAGCATATGAAGTCGCTTACACACTAAATGCTGCTCCTCATCTTCCCACTAAAAGGCAGCAGCACTCTAAGCAACATTACTCCATGTGACCCTTTACTCCCAATTTTCTAAAATGGCGACAATTAACAACAACAACAAAAAAAGTTGACTGCGACGGCCGACGCTTCAAGGATAGGTGGAAATTGGACTATTTCTTCTCTAAAATACGCAACAACTGTGTCTGCCTCATTTGCAAAGAGACAGTCGCTGCTTTTAATAGTTCAATGTGAGGCGATATTACCAAACAAAACACGCTGACATGTACGACAAAATTAGAGGGTAAATACATAGCGATAAATTGAAGCAACTTGAAGCTAGTTTAATTTCACAGCAGCAGTATTTCGCAAGAGCCCGAGATTCGAAAGAGTACGCCACAAAGGCTAGTTGTGAGATTGATAAAATTATTAATTTAAAAAAATAATAACGCAAATTTGACACACAGAATGGCTAGCTAAAATTTGCTTAAATATATTGTTCTACGTAAAGGACGTCAGCCAAAGCCCCCCACATTTTTACCACACCAAATCTGGCCCCCTTTGCAAAAAGTTTGGACACCCCTGCTCTACGCTAATATTTTTACAGGGTATTCTTTGTATCTAAGTGTTTTTTCCACAGAAAGCTATATAAATTGTATGGACATCTGAAATAACAGTCTTGTGCTAAATGGAATATGAAATATTAAAATTGTATTTATTCAGTACGACAGGGCTAAATTACTGCATAATGGTCAAAACTGCCGACTTCTTACATCTCCCGAACGGTATTTTATGCCACCAGAGTTAGTGCTGCTTTTGTCATTTCCCTTTGGAGACGGAGGAAAGACTCAAGTCTCGGAAGACTTGTTAATGTTTTGTGTTGGTTCAAGTCAGATTCTTTTATTTTGGTAGTGGCGTGCCTCCTTGAGCCAACTTTACTTCCTGCTCTTGCCAATCAGGCTGATCATGTCCACCTGTGACCCTTTGTATAATTAGCCTGCATCTAACCTTGCCCAGTGTCGGTTTGTCTTGTATCCTGCCACGTTCCATGTTACCAGCTCATGTAAGCCTTTTCTTGAATAACATTTATGTTTGATTCAAATCCCTTTTGTCACTCTGTTGACTTTGCAAAGTTTTTTTTTTTTTTTTTTTGGTATCCCGCAAATGCTGTGATTTTTCTTGTTGTCTCCTTTTGAACTCCTATGGACAGAAAAATAAACCTTTTTATTTAAACTAGTGGTGTCCAAACTATTCCACATAGGGCCGCAGTGGGTGCTGGATTTCATTCCTACAAAACAAGATGACATCTTTTTACCAATCTGGTGTCTCACAAGTGTAATCAGTTGATTGCAGTCAGGTGTTGCTTGTTTTGGCATAAACTTCATGGGTTAAACTGTCTGTGTTCGATTGGTAGGAACAAAAACCAGGACCCACAGTGGCCCTTGCGGACAGGTTTGGACACCCATGATTCAAACGGATCATTCAAGCATTTGGGTCCTTAGTGAATCCTTGTCAGAAAGAGTGTAAACAAAACAGGAGGCGTGGGAGCTAGGCAACATGCTAACCCGAACCGAGCGGCTCTTCCAAGTCTTTTCCTCGCCTTTCGAAAACGAAAAATCACACAAAACTACCCCAACTTATGTCACACACGGTGGCGGGGTTGATTGTCTTCACCGATCGGCCAGCACCCCGCATCTAGCAAGTTTCGGCTTGTCGTTCTGCTGCGGCCCCGGCAAGCAGGCAGTGCTCGTTGCCGGGGACGCAGAGGGGAATGAACGCCGAAAAATGGCGCATTCTCAGTGGTCACACCAACCGACGTCGGAGCGCGTGGCTGCCCGAGCCCAAGCTGTGTATAGCCCTCTCTAGGCGGGCACATGAAGAGGGCCGAGGGGGATTGAAGTCTCGACACAAACAAGAACAGGAGACGAGAGCGGGGGGCTTCCCGGACCCAAGCCGAGAATAGCGCTCTATAGGCGGGCACGCCTTTATCGGCCGGCGACAATGGTGTGCAACAACCCACCAGTCGTCGGTCGAGTGACCTTCTCGGTGGGCAGGGAGCATTGTCATCCACAAAATGCAAGCCACCTCCTTATTAAAACGTTTGCCATGACCCCAGTATTTGACATAACATAAAACACGTACTTACTAACTTAGTCATCCGTCCAATGGTCTCTTGATTGTCGCACTTGTTTTACCCATTCTTCGCGATGAACCTGATCTTTTGGAAATCCAAGAAGCCTCACTACTCTCCCTGGTGTAGCAACAAAAGCCTGCAGCACATTGGGCTGGCGTGACTCAAAAAATAAACAAATTCATCCGCAAATCGGCTGAATCCGCAGTCCTTCTGTATACGATCGTAATGGCTGTATTGTGAAGATAATTAGTCTGCTAACGTCACATTTGTCTTCTTCCTCAATCCGAGACTGTGACTGGAAGTCTCTCATTTTCATAGCGCGGCATTAAAAAAAATGGAATAAACATATCGATCGGTTCCCCACACATCCAAGCGGTGCATTTCATTCAGGAGCATAAAATACTGCGTGTAATGTGAAATAACCGTGCTTTTTTTGTGTCACAGGCACTTAAAACAACTAGTGTTTATTCATATTATTGGATTTAAACAAAAAGCTTTTGATTCCAAACTTGCCTCCTACCGCTGACATTTTTCCAGTAACATGATGAATTTTTTAAGTGACTTCTGTCCCTCGAGTCTCCCCAAAAATGTCAAGCTTAATGCAGAGGACTCAACGGCGGGTTAGGTTTATATAGGAGATGTGCTGTGGTTGGCACCACTTTAACTTATCCAGTCACGCTCATGCGGTTGCTCAAATGTATGCGTGCGCACACATACACATGTACACACACACCCCAACCCACACGCACAGCCTATTCATGTGAGCCCACTGTTCATTCGGCGTTGTTGCTTAACTCACAGTATGACCTTCATTGAGATGGATTGCATGAGAAATGTAATGACTTTCCTCAGAGAAAAACCACAAGCTAAATCAGCTTTGCATTGCATAATAATGCTGGACTTGGTAATCAATAACACAAACACACAAACACTCATCCATAATGGAGTGCTCACCCTGCACATGAAGAAAATGTCCCGACAGAGGCCAACCGCATCGCGACGAATGTCGCGAACCACCGGTGTCGAGCGTTGCTATGAATTTACAAAACACTACTGATGATGCATGATATCAATTTTCAGCTGTTAGATACATTCGAGTTCATAGCTCAAGTCTGCAGAGATGACTAAAATCTGAAAGCAAAATTCTGTTGTCTTATGTCAGACAGCTGTTTTCAACTAACTTTTGGGTGCGGAATTCAGAACTAAGGGTCGACCAAAATGGGACTTTCAAAGGCCGATTCCCCGATTTTTAAAATTGCAATTCAGCCGATTTTGTCAGATGATATTTAAAGCCAATTTACTTTATTTTGAAAGCACCTTGATGATGAAAGGCAATTGAAACACTCATTATTTACTGTAAATGTCTCTCCAAGTAGTCCCTGGTTTAAGAACAAGTCTCATTCCTGTGCTGGCGATGTAACCCGGATTTCCAAGTAAATCGGAATGAACCCTTTAATACCTCAAAACACCCTCTGATAATAAAAAAATAAAATGAAAAAAATATCGAAAAACATGTATTATACATCATTGTACTGTCCTCCCCAAGACGTTGGAGCTAAGTCCTCACTAGACAGTGAGCTAAACTCTGAAATGATGGTGTCATAAGCAGTGTTGTAAATTTTACGTTAAAAAAGTAATTAATTACAGTTACAAATTACTTCTCCCAAAAAGTAATTGCGTTAGTGACTCAGTTACCTGAATGTAAAAGTAATTAGTTACTTGGCAAAGTAACTAGGGATAATTTTCTTTTTTTTCTCAAAAAAAAAAACAAAAAAAAAACAGGTCACACAATGTGAAGTTTAAAGAGTTTTTAGGACAATTGGCCCCAGCCCAATTCTTTACCCTCCACTTAACTAGACACAAGGGTATTGCGATAACTAGATAGTAACCTTTGCTATGTGTGGAAGTCATTTAAAGTTGTGAATCAACTGTTAAAGTTGTTAAAATTGCTCCCGTTATTGCATTAGTTCCCTTTTGTCTACTTTCAACATGTGTAAGTTTTAAAACTGTTTCATCATTTAAAGATAGATTTAAGTCAAGATTTTTTCCGATTTAGGAGCATTTTAGATTAAAAAAAAAAAAAATGTTACTTCGGTTCACTAGGAAGGATCTCTACCTCAGACTCAGAGCCTTCCTGAGAGGTCTACTGCTTTAAGATGGCGGCTGTTTACTAACACAAGTAGTCCTTAAAACATGTTGCCAATGCAGCCGTGTCTGTCATTTGCATCTAGTTCTATAATATGTGATATCTATCGTATCATGTGGGCGTATTTTGTAGGCTATGGCTACAGTCAGGTATTATTGGAGCCACCTAGCATCGCGTTTGCAACGGCGTCTTCCCCACTCCTGCTCTGCTCTCTCGTCTCCGTGAGTCCGTCTCTCTCAGACTTTTTTTATTCAACCAACTTAGTAACGCATAGTAACGCACGCCTTTCCCGCCTCAGTAACGGTAACGGCGTTGCCAAGATGAGAAAAGTAATTAATTAGATTAATCATTACTGAAAAAAATAACGCCATTAGTAATGCCGTTATATTCTAACGCCGTTATTAACAACCAGTGTTGGGCACGTTACTTTAAAAAAGTAATTAGTTACATTACTCACTACTTCTTCCAAAAAGTAACTGAGTTAGTAACTGAATTACTCTATAGTAAAAGTAACTCGTAACCAGGGAAAGTATCTTTTTCCGTTACTTTAAAAAGAACTTGTTGTATGTCAAAGAATTTGAAATTTTCTGAGCAGTATTCGAGTCAGTGGAATAGAGAAGAACAGACAGGTAGTTAACTTGTTAGGTGCTTCAGCAGATTTGAATTGCTTACCACAGATGTCGACAAAAGCTTTGCCCCGGGACATAAATTACACATTACATGCAGGTTATTTCCTTTAATTTCGACAAACTTGAAATAGTGTCCATATCTCCACCTCTTAAAGGACAATTTTTCTTCTGAATGCTCTGCCATCCCGACCCTGTGCATCTGTTTTGCGTGTGTGTTTGCCGCACGCGCTGTTCCGGTTTGCTTGTGAAATCACCGGCTCTGATTGGCTTACCACGACACATGACTAACCCTCAGCCAATCACAATCACTTCCATCGCATCTCTCGAGGGGCTGCATTCATGTAGGCTAGTTTCCCGACAATTCACGTCACCTTCAAAGCGTCTGCCGTCCTCAAGATGGAAGCAGAATTATTGCTGGCTGACAGTGGGAGATGGGAACGAGGCTAGCATCAGGTGTAGCAAACACAGAAACGTTACCAAACTTTGGAAAGCATTGTCTAATTGAATGAGCAGGGACAAACGGCTTGGAGTCAGAAGTACGTGCGCTATTCTCG
Source organism: Corythoichthys intestinalis (assembly GCF_030265065.1). NCBI lineage: Eukaryota > Metazoa > Chordata > Actinopteri > Syngnathiformes > Syngnathidae > Corythoichthys > Corythoichthys intestinalis. The sequence continues at coordinate 48,417,039 of NC_080403.1, read as the reverse complement.
AACCTGAACGCACCCCAAGTCTTGGATGAAAAATCAACAGAGCAGAGAGTCGACTCGACACGGCTGGTAGTTTCTTCAATTTATTCAGAGTAAGTAACGCAACGCTTTCGACCGTCAGTAACCGTAACGGCGGAAAAAGTCATTAGTTAGATTACCCCGTTACTGAAAAAATAACGCCGTTACGTAACGGCGTTATTTATAACAGCGTTACTCCCAACACTGTTAACAACACTGGTCATAAGTCTGTGTGGTTTGCTGACTTGATCCAGCTGCTCATGACATCAACACTTGCAGAATGAAACTAAAATAAAATGAAATTAAATCAGTCTAATCCTCTATGACAACAATTCAAATTTGTGTTTACAAGTACAGTGGGGCAAATAAGTAGTCAACCACCAATTGTGCAAGTTCTCCTACTTGAAAAGATTAGAGAGGCCTGTAATTGTAAACATGGGTAAACCTCAAGCATGAGAAAAAAAAACTGAAAATCACATTGTTTGATTTTTAAAGAATTTATTTCCAAATTAGAGTGTAAAATAAGTATTTGATCACCTACAAACAAGCAAGATTTCTGTCTGTCAGAGGTCTAACTTCTTCTAACGAGGTCTAACGTATTAATGGCACCTGTTTTAACTCATTATCGGTATAAAAGACACCTGTCCACAACCTCAGTCAGTCACATTCCAAACACCACTATGGCCAAGACCAAAGAGCTGTCGAAGGACACCAGAGACAAAATTGTAGACCTGCACCAGGCTGGGAAGACTGAATCTGCAAAAGATAAATCGCTTGGTGTATGAAATAAAAATAATGTAACGACTCTTGTGTAGCCCAATGTAACGGCGTAAGAGTAGCGTTTTTTCTTCACAAAATCTACTCAAGTAAAACTAAAAAGTATGATTTAGTGAAACTACACTTAGAAGTACATTTTTCTCAAAAAGTTACTCAAGTAAATGTAACTGCGTACATGTAACGCGTTACTCCCCACCTCTGGAGCTAAAACAATATAAACCACGTTACTGGTGATGAGCCAGGTCATATGCAAGGCTGGAAAAAACACAACACTTATTAAAAGAGCAAAACTTTTAACAAAACTTTATTATTAGGAGCACAGTATAGCTGGTCAGAGTTGCCCATGTGGGGTAGGGAAATGGCTCTGTAGGCGTTCTTGATATTTGTGTATATTAAGTCGAGTATATTATTGCCCCCCGGTGTAAATTTCAAATGCTGATAGAATCCATGGGTGCATAATGAGAACTGGAATTAGCATCAGAGAAGGCACCCCAGTCATTTTAGTGAAAGTTGCACTGAGGAAGTGGCATAAGAAGCAAAAAAAAAAGTTTTCTGTTGGAAAATCACCGCATGTTCTATAATTGGACAACCCATTAAGCCTGCATGCAAGATTTCCTTTCACTCAGATTTTTTACCATACTTCTTACTTTCAGTATTTGGATTAGACAAGATAATGGTAATGGATTGTTAATTAATTGTTGATTAAGAATGTTGATTAATCGTTTCTTAAAACATTGAGGAAAATAAGAGTCCTCTACTTGATTGCGCCCAGTTGATTCTATCTCAACTAGTTTGCATTCCGAAGACGAACATCATCTAGTACTGCAATTTAACAGACCAACATCCTGGTTTTATGAAATGAATCATCAAGCAAGGTCGCGCTACATAATGCAGATATGGATTTTCCTGTTCTTTGAACATTTGGTTCAACAGTTTACTGACTTGTATTAGTATTTGCATCCTTTACTGATATAGGATCAGAAGGAACTGTCCTATCTCTGCGAAGACTTCACACATTGTAGCTGACTAATGAGGTGTGAAAAAAATAACTCATGATGATCAAATCCTCAAGGTGCATGGTCAATGCTTTTGTTGTCTACTCATCAAACGGAGCTTTTCATTGTGCATTCTTCCTTTTGTTTTGTCGGCAACATTACAACAGTATTTATGCCACCGTTTACACACAAGGCAAAAAATAAATAAATAAAATAGATCTTAAAATAGAATGTGTTTAAGAGCGTCTAATGTTGCCTAGTAACAATGTTAAGATTACTTTTTGTTTCTCCACTGACCCATGGTTCATTCCATCTGCAGGATAGAAAAGGCACAGTTGAAAAGTGGCACTGCACAGCTTGGCTCAGCTATACTCGTCTCGGTTTGGGGCGGCTGGAGTCAGAACGAGACGCACGACCATAAAGGAATAAGAACGAGGGTATTCTATGTTTACTCCACGGCATGTGGCTGAGGAGACAAAAATAATTCTATTGGAGATAGAGCGGGGAGAAAAGTGACTGGTGCAGCTCAAGTAGAGACTGTGGTGTAGAGCATCTAGCACAGCGATAGTATAAAACAATAGAATCCATCCATCCAACTCTCCATCTGTCCAATGTCGAATTGTGCTTGTCTTCATTATGTCACAAATTACCTAAACCCTATCTAGGGTTTGGCATCAAGCATCGATAGGATCCGGGACTAACAGTCCGGTGTTCTGCCAAAATATCCTACAATGGCGAAACGTCCTACATTAGTCGATTTTGACACCTAAAGTACTACCGTGCGCTCTAAACTTGTTTTGTTTAGATGCATACAGGAATAAGGTACTAAAAAAATGCCTGCAGAAAATACTTAAATGTAGTTATATCAAATAAGGACGGTTTAAACACGCTACGTGACTAATGTGGTCAACTGCTTCAAAGCTAACACAAAAAAACACAATGGTTAAAAGTATGAGAGGGTAATACATGCAAAAAGTATCTTTGAGGCTGTGAAAAGGTTCTAAATAACTAAATAAAAACAAAAATAGTGAGTAATCGCCGCTTCTAACCGATGTGCGCATGCGTGTGAATGCATGCGCAAGCGCCCTGAGCATTGTGTAGGACGTTTCGCCGCGTAGTAAGGAATGGCCGAACACCGGTTCTCCCGGAACTGTTCTAATTTTTTTATTTCGATTTTCAAGTTTCGATGCCCTAACTGCCAACCGGAAAAATAGCTGCCGAACAAGTGGCTAATTTAGCTTAGTACATAAACGTGTTGCTTCGCTTCACATAAATGACAACAAAGTAACAGAATAAACATACCGAAATTACCGTATTTTTTGCATTGAATTGAGACTGAAAAAGCGGGGGTCGTCTTATATTCGCGGTCTAGACATTATACCCATTCACGATGCTAGATGGCGCCAGATATCATTGAAGCGATGTTCTGTCATGACAAATCTCAGCTTCTCTCAAGTTTAATCAGTTTGCATTACTTTACTGCAATGTTTTTACTTATTCAGATTTGTTTCACAAGTACAGTTACAGTTAGACTTAGCAATTTAGTTGTTTTATCACAATAGATTGGTTTATTTACATTTCAAAAACCAGAAGCCATTCATTTACGATTGCACTTTAGTTTACATATTTAAATGTTCAGATATTAAGATTTGAATGAGGCAAAATAACATGCTTTTTCTCTCAAATATATTGTTATGATCATTCGTTTCAGATGTATTGTAATTATTTTTTTTGTATGAAAATTAATTTGGTGTTCAAAAAATCTTTTTTCAAACTTGAGTCTTGAAAAAGAGGGGGATCGTCTTATAATCAGGGCCGTTTTATATTCGGGCCAATACGGTATATCAGACCCTCTGTTAAAACGTGCAAATTTACAGATTGCGTATTATCAAGGGTTCCCAACGATGTGTAGTGGAGAGGAGGTGTGTAGTGTCTGTACACCTAAAGGATTCTTTTCCAACTAAAAGTAATAAGTTCTTTTGCCTGCTGCTTCCAGTAAGTCACCACAAGGGGAAGCCAAGCGCACGTAGCAAAATTTAAGAAAAACTCTAGAGTCCAGAGTCACAATAGTGACATTTTGTGGATGGATAAACAATGTATTAGTTTAGAAAGAAATTAAACTTAAAAAGTAGTCAACTTAAAATCAATCTGCAAGATGTCAGCCTTTTACTAACTTGTAGAAATACCATCTAAAACAAACGATGCAAAACAATAAATGCTGGCAGCATAAGACACTCGAAAACATAGGCAGATGATTATGTGTAATTTTTTTCTCCGTGAGCTTTGTGAAAGTGCACTCCTGTGAAAAGAAACTTCATCATATTAAGTTCAAAGACTGACATTTATATATAAGTTAAAATAGCCCTATGAGAAATTCACAGCAAAGTTAATTGAAAGTTCATAAAATTTAAAAAAAAAGTTAAGAAATTAATATCAACTATGCAGTTTTTTTACCCTGCCTATTAAAAGAATCGGAATCAAGAATCGTTTGGAACCAGATTTGGAACCAGAACAGTTCAAATTAAAATTATGCCCAACCCTAATCCAATCCCATTTGAGAGATCGGGTGTACTCTGCATTAGTTACTGGCAAATTGGGAGGCACATATAAACATTAAAAAAAGCAAAAATTCACACTCCCTTTTACAACAATGGACATTTAAGTCTTTAATGTACTCTACTAGTATATAGTACATATACTGTAACTGGAAGGTAAGAATTTGCTGATATACTTAGTAGGGATGGGAACCTCTTGATACCTCACGATACGATACGATTTGCGATACAAAGCTCACAATAACGATATGGCTATGCAACGGATTACCGATACATTGGTCAGGAAATCATTCTACCAAACAAGTAATAAACAGAAAACCATCTTTATTATCCATCTGCTGTAAGTTCATAACTAGCAGACGTCCAATCCATTTCAACTGGGAGGGTGGCAGTGAATAAACACCATTTGAACCACTTTTATATTAGCAGGGCCCAAAATGGACCCTATTTTTAGTGTGCCTCCACGCTGATGTCAACAACACATCCAAAAGCATAGGGGCAGGCGTACTATTATCTGTCCGATCAGGCTGTTTCTGCAGACCAATATCCACAAATCACGGATGACGAAACCTTGATAAATGCGCTTTTTTAAAAGTTTCGCAAGATCTAGGACACTCTCCTTGCTAAGCTAAATGATACCTCGATTTGCATTTGTGTGATAATGTAGATCACGAACAACAACAACAAAAACTAATCACCTCAGTGAAACTAGTAAAACTCTTTACACGGCTATTATAAAGCCCCACTACTCACATTGGTGCTTGGGACTATATGCTTGCCGCTTTTCATTTCCTAACAGCGTCTACGTCTGGCTACGTGGCTTCTCCCGTTTTGCGCTTGCCGTGGACAGCTCTTCACACTGGGCTGACGCTAGTGTGAAAAGGCCTTTAAGCACTATCAAGCTGCCCTAAGATTAGTATGTCTTATTTTTTAGTTCATCTTCAATGGCAGTACTTCTCAAATTTTTAATTTTAACTCCTCAGTTGTGTTCATTAAGAATAGAGCAGGAATTTTATACCTTCAAAGTATATTTAATATTGCATTAAGCCACACTTTGCAGTTTAAATTTTTAATTCTTCAGAACTGTACTTGAACCATGTTTGAATTTAATGTATTGCACATTGTATATCAACATGTATATATGCACCTAAGCTAAGATAAAACCTGTACCTGTTCCAAGTGTGTATCGTTTGGGGAAACAAAGCTACACCCTTTGCCCAAATCATTGGCATTTTAGTGCTGAGCTTCAGTTTATATGTTTATTTTCTTCCCTCGTGTCACAGTTTTCGGTTTATATAATGGAAAAACTACCCTCATGTTTGTTTACCTCCTCTTCATCCAGCCCTCATGGTGACTTCAGCTAGAAATGAGTCACCAGCCAAAACACTGAGTTCATCTCACTGTCACGCATATTTCCCTCACGAGCGTGTCACATTCTCACCTCGTTAGTGTTCCAACGATGGCGCTCCTTGGGCAGAGAGGAACATTTGGGTAGACACTCTAGTAGCTTCTTAGGAAGGTAGATTTTCAACTGGCCCGGCTCACCTGTAAAGAGAGAGCAAGGTGGAGATAAAGCAACATTTCCTCGGCTGTTTGAGGCGAGGTGAGAATCTAAAAAGGCTTTCAAAGACTTCGATCCACTGTTTGTGTGTGCTTCCAAGCATACCATTTTTGTTTTTTCAATGGAGCAGGTTTCTCTGACAACCGTACCATAAAATCACGTCAACATCTATCCAACTATTTTCTTTGAATCTGTAATCATTAGAGTCGCAGGTAGAATGGAGCCGACCACAGCTGAGGGCTTGAGGTACAGTGTGGACTGGCCAATTATTGGCTACGTATGGACAGGCGACCATTCACATCACGATTTTTCTTCATTTAACCAACCATATTTTTAAGACGGGACTAGTGCTGCAACGATTAATCGATTTAATTCGAGTTAATCGATTAGAAAAAAGATTCAAATTGAATTTTGCTGCTTCGAGTATTCATTAATTAAAGCGGCGTTGTTATGGTTTGTTTTGAAATTGTTTGCATTTAGTTTTATTGAATTGGGTGGATACACTGCCCTCTAGGAGCAACTGTGAATATGATATATCTCATTTCACATGGCTGACTTCAGCTGCTCCCTGTTACAACCAACATAAGCTAAGATTTTGTTTGAGCTAATGTTTTTTTGCATGCGATGCATTTGTAATTTAGTTTATTGGTGTATTTTGCCGGGTTTTTTTTTGTGGGAATGTGTGTTTGAATCATTTGTTAAGAGCATTGTAAGAAGAAGAAAAAAGTTAGCATTTTATAGCATTTAAGCTAGCGGACTTTTGCTATGTAAGTTAGCCAATTGTTCTTGTGTTGTAGTTAGATCCTCATTTATTTATTTATTTTTATACCGTTTGAGGCTCAGCTCAGGTATTTTAATTTTTTTATGTTCCTTATCGGATTACTTGATTATTCAAACTAACTAGTTCATCAATTATTCGACTAGTAAAATAATCGATAGCCACCCTAGACAGGACATTAACGCGTCATCATTGATTAATAATTTAAAAAAAATAAAAAATAAAACACACAGGCGTTAAACAAAATAGCATTTTAAAACACAGTTTATGTTCCAAGGCCAGTTCCTGCCCTGTACACCGATTATGCTGCCGTACATCTAAACATAGAGGCAAGTAAATTTATTTAGTTTTATTTATTATATTATTTAATTTAGGAAAAAATAGAAAGGCAATATGTATATTATACTGCAGCTGAGCTCAACTGTAACATGAAATACACTTAACTGAGGCTCAAAATACTAAATATATTTTGTATTCTTAACATGTCTGCTAGCTTAATGCTAATTTATAAGAGAATATGCCATTCAAGCGCTAACAAAAATTAGCATCGACTCAACTTATTTAACGTTCAAAAGAATAATTATTACACACAAATGCCACCACTTTTCTTGTCATAAACAAGAACTATCACAACACTCACAGGCATATTCTCTTTGTAGCCTACATGGCAAAAAAAACAAAACAGGAATGATATGAAAAACAAACAAACAAAAATAAAAACGTCAAGCTAGTGTTCTTCTTCCACTGAGTAGTGTAACCATGCAAGGCCTTCTCTGCGTTATGCTGCTACCCAGTGGACATATTGGGCACACACTCAAGGCTGTTCATGAATTAACTTCAAATTTGAGACAATTTCTTAATTTATTTTATTGTACTTCTCTTTATATGTGCAGTATATATGTGTGTTGAGTAGGGAAGGTGCGTGTGTGCGTACCTCCTAAAAAGATAGATATTTTATTATTAAAGATTTTTTTTTATCATACATTCTTGGATTATTTTCCCCCTTAACCCACATAGTTACAGAACATAAAGTGTAATTGCAGGACTTTTGTCTTCAACAACAGTACTCCTGTCTCAAATTTGGCCAGCGATATTTTCTGTCTATTTTCATGTTTTCATATGTAAATCTGATTATATGCATTCGCTAGGTGTTAACAAAATTCACGCAGGTTTATATTAGATTCAGGTATTCACTAAGATCTGTTTGAAGTTTAAAATATATATATTTTTGGGACAAATTGTGCGGTTAAAATATTATTAATCAAGATTAACTGATTACAAAGTGGCTAATTTATTAGATTAATTCATAGACTACATAATGATATTGGAGGGACACGGTGAGTGGGGCCGATTAATAGGCGGACTGCTTTATTGGCGCGGCCGTCAAAGCTGACCGACTGGAATCACAGACAAAGAGCTTTTTTCGTTGAAAATTCTTGTGAATAAATGCTTAAATCCCCAAATTCTTCATAGATATGGACGTAAACCAATCTCGATTTTTGGTCAAAAGCAAAAAAAAAAAAAAAAAAACGTGCAGTGAGCATTTATTTTAAGTAAATATTTCGGAGTACGATGCTAGTTTGTCAGTCAGTGTGGCGGCCGCCATTTGTAAACAGCGCTTTTCCGGTGAAAATTACTGTGAATAAATGCTTAAATCCTTGAATTCTTCATAGATATGGACGTAAAACAGTCTCGATTCTTGGTTAAAAGGAAAAAAAAAAAAAAAAAACGTGGAATTAGCATTTATTTTACATAAATATGTCAAAGTATGATGGTAGTCTGTCAGTCCATGTAGCGGCCGCCATTTGTAAACAGAGCTTTTCCGGTAAAAATTCTTGTGTAAAAATGCTTAAATCCCTGAATCCTTTATAGATATGGACGTAAAACAGTCTCGATTCTTGGTTAAAAGCAAAAAAAAAAAAAAAAAAAAAACGTGGAATTAGCATTTATTTTACGTAAATATGTCAAAGTATGATGTTAGTCTGTCAGTCAATGTAGCGGCCACCATTTGTAAACAGAGCTTTTCCACTAAAAATTCTTGTGTAAAAATGCTTGAATCCCTGAATCCTTAATAGATATGGATGTAAAACAGTCTCGATTCTTGGTTAAAAGCAAAAAAAACGTGCAGTTAGCGTTTATTATACATAAATATGTCGAAGTACGATGCTAGTCTGTCAGTCAATGTTGCGGCTGCCATTTGTAAACAGAGCTTTTCCGGTAAAAATTCCTGTGTATAAATGCTTAAATCCCTGAATTCTTGTTAGATATGGACGTAAAACAGTCTCGATTCATGGTTAAAAGCAACAAAAAAAAAAAAAAAAAAAAACAGCATTTATTTTACGAAAAATATGTCAAAGTACGATGCTAGTCTGTCAGTCAATGTGGCGGCTGCCATATGTAAACAGAGCTTTTCCGTTGAAATTTCTTATGAGTCAATGCTTAAATCCCTGAATTCTTTATAGATATGGACATAAAACATTATTTTATGTAAATACGTCAAAGAATTATGCTATTCTGCTAGACAACCAGCAGCCTGAAAACAAAGAGCTTTTTACGTTGAAAATTCTTGTGAAAAAACGAAAAATATAATAATCACTTTGAATCCTCGAATAAACCACTCCTGAGACAATCCTTCCTGATTGTATGCGGTAGAGCTTTCATACTTTTTCAACATAAATCAGGTGTTGGATCGCTGCATGTGTCGTTGGGAATAACTGAAGTGGATTGTCGGATGGCCCCCTACTTGAGGGCGTGGCACAGTGAAGGTCGAATCTTACCCGTCAATATCATTATGAAGTCTATGATTAATTTCTCTAAAAGAGTCACCCCACTTTTTCTGTTTTTTTAAATAATGTATGAGGAAACAGGAGGCAACCTATTCAGGCACGAGGAGAACATGAGAGCACTCCAAAGAGGAAAGATCTGCGCTGGGTTTGAAACCACAACCTCTGCACTGATCAGGCAATTGTGCAAACCAGTCATCCACCATGCCATCAAACAGTGTATATAAAAAGACAGATATTGCAAAATGATCATATACAATGGCACACGGGAGTTGCCAAAGCACCATATAATGTTTCTTTTGACAAAAGTGACTCAGAGATTTAAAAAAAAACAACAACAAAGCAAGCAGATAATATCAGCCAACTCCTTCTGGCTAATAGTTTTAATAGTGTTAAGCAATCTTAAGCATGCAAGTTACCAAAAATGCTTTGTTCATGCATCTAAAGGACATAAGAAGTGAATTTTGTTTTAAATTAGTCCATTACAACTTACTGAGATAAGTGTTTTATTTTTTTTTTTAATTCACAAGAAAACCCCATTTCAAAAGTTTAGCTGATCAATGAGGGAAAAAATTATCTCTGAGAGCTAGTCTTTGCGTTCATATCATATTAAACTTTAACTTAGGAGAACACACATACAGTGGGGCAAATAAGTATTTAGTCAACCACCAATTGTGCAAGTTCTCCTACTTGAAAAGATTAGAGAGGCCTTTAATTGTCAACATGGGTAAACCTCAACCATAACAGACAGAATGTAGAAAAAAAAAAACAACAGAAAATCACATTGTTTTTAAAGAATTTATTTCCAAATTAGAGTGGAAAACAAGTATTTGATCACCTACAAACAGGGCAAGATTTCTGGCTGTCAAAGAGGTCTAACTTCTTGTAACAAGGTCTAACGAGGTCTAAAGAGGCTCCACTCGTTACCTGTATTAACGGCACCTGTTTTAACTCATTATCGGTATAAAAGACACCTGTCCACAACTTCAGTCAGTCACCCTCCAAACTCCACTATGGCCAAGACCAAAGAGCTGTCGAAGGACACCAGAGACAAAATTGTAGACCTGCACCAGGCTGGGAAGACTGAATCTGCAATAGGTAAACGCTTGGTGTAAAGAAATCAACTGTGGGAGCAATTATTAGAAAATGGAATACATACAAGACCACTGATAATCTCCCTCGTTCTGGGGCTCCATGCAAGATCTCACCCCGTGGCGTCAAATTGATAACAAGAACGGTGAGCAAAAATCTAGAGCTGTCCCGACTAGTCGACATAGTCGACGTCATCGATGATGTAAATCCATCAACGAGCACAACATCCCGTCGACGGTTAATGAAGGGTTAAAAAAAATATATGCGTGGAAAGTTCAGAATGTCGGATGCTCTGTATGCAAGCGGGGAAAGCGGCACAAAGCCAAAAAAAGCGCACCAGATTGCCCAAAACATTGACTTATTTCAAAGAAACAAAGAGGGTACACTCTTCTGTCCTGTCTCTTCAATGCCAAGCTTGGTTGCACGTCGGCCGTGAATAAACACCTCAAGCGCCGACACCCAGTTTGTAAAAAATTTTTTTTGTTTTTTCATTTTTTGTACACCAGAGGGTGCTGTCGCCTTACTAAATAATAATGTTTCATTGACAATGGGCCTATAAGTGCTATTAGTATTGTTCTTAATGCTAACTGAAAGGTTTATTTCATGTTATGGTTTATTTTATGGTATAGGAAATTATATAAGGTTAAACGGTCATAAATATATACAGTATATACAGTGATTGCACTCAAGGGAGAGATTGTCAATGATAGGGTAATAAATTAAGGTAAAGGCAATTCATTGATATATAAATAAGGTTTAAACGGAAAAAGGTGAAAAGTTTTTGTTAATTTCTAATTGTGTTGTTTTATTTTTGTGCACCGTCGCTCTTACAGTGTGATTACATCAAGGATGGAATAAAAGTTGTAAACCATCAGTTTAAGAGACCATCTTTTCAATTGGGATGCTACACTAGTTAATTCTATCAGCATTTGAACCCATTGTTTATTTGTGATTTATTATTGTTATTTACGTGTTTATTTGTACTTTAATCAATAATTGAAGTGTTCCCATATGTTTTTTGTGAATTGATAAGCGTCAACAAAAATTTCATTGCTAAATTAGCAAACAAAAAAACCAAAAACATTTTTTTTTTAATTATTAGATTAGTCGACTAATCGTAAAAATAGTCGGCTGACTAATCGGGAGAAAATTAGTCGTTTGGGACAGCCCTACAAAAATCCCATAACCACACTGGGGGTACCTAGTGAATGACCTACAGAGAGCTGGGACCACAGTAACACAATGCGCCGCCAGAGACTCAAATCCTGCACTGCCAGACGTGTCCCCCTGCTGAAGCCAGTACACGTCCAGGCCCGTCTGCGGTTCGCTCGAGAGCATTTGGATGATCCAGAAGAGAACTGGGAGAATGTGTTATGGTCATATTAAACCAAATTAGAAATTTTTGGTAGAAACACAGGTTCTCGTGTTTGGAGGAGAAAGAATACTGAATTGCATCCGAAGAACACCATACCCACTGTGAAGCATGGGGGTGGAAACATCATGCTTTGGGGCTGTTTTTCTGCAAAGGGACCAGGACGACTGATCTGTGTAAAGGAAAGAATGAATGGGGCCATGTATAGAGAGATTTTGAGTGAAAATCTCCTTCCATCAGCAAGGGCATTGAAGATGAGACATGGCTGGGTCTTTCAGCATGACAATGATCCCAAACACACAGCCAGGACAACAAAGGAGTGGCTTCGTAAGAAGCATTTCAAGGTCCTGGAGTGGCCTAGTCAGTCTCCAGATCTCAACCGCATCGAAAATCTGTGGAGGGAGTTGAAAGTCCGTGTTGCCCAACGACAGCCCCAAAACATCACAGGAGATCTGCATGGAGGAATGGGCCAAAATACCAGCAACAGTGTGTGAAAAGCTTGTGAAGAGTTACAGAAAATGTTTTGCCTCCATTATTGCCAACAAAGGGTACATAACAAAGTACTGAAATGAACTTTTGGTATTGACTTAATACTTATTTTCCACAATGATTTGCAAATAAATTCTTTAAAAATCAAACAATGTGAAATTCTGTTTTTTTTCCCACATTCTGTCTGTCATGGTGGAGGTTTACCCATGTTTACAATTACGAGCCTCTCTAATATTTTCAAGTGGGAGAACTTGCACAATTAGTGGTTGACTAAATACTTATTTGCCCCACTGTATGTTGCCATGAGATGGCAATTTTTTTAGACGAGGTACTAAGCATGAAAGGCACATAGAGGGTGACAGAATACTACACTTTCGTCTTTAAAAGGAGGTGCACATTAAACCTGAGGCTTACGTCGATACAGATTTGGTCCAAGAGGAACTCAATTATCATGCATTATGAGTTCATTTGGTTGGAAACAATCTTGTACAATTGCAAGTGTGTCTCTCATTCTCTTTGTGACAGTTTTCTAAGACAACTGGAGAGCAAATAATGCTCAAATCAGTAACATTTACCATAGTGATGATGATGATTATGTTGATGATGATGCGTAAACCCCACAAATGAAGCCCCGAAAGACTCAGTGGATAACGGGTAACAATTCTGAGAATTATTGACTGTTCGCTCAAAGTCTGGCAGGGTTGTATGAGCAGACTCTTGCATTGGCTTAATCGCCATATTGCAGCACACTGTGGCCTGGCTCTGTGCCACATACTGTCTTGAATTTCCCAAAAAACATTCTAAAAGGGGTTTCTCTCTTACAGTGAATATGGACACGGCAATCTATTTGGAGTCAATTCCACTCACACTGGATATTAGAATGAAACCTTCAAATGCCCAAAGGGTTTTACAATTTGAGATTCGAGCCAACATTACATCATGTCCCATCATTTATTAAGTCCTTTTTTCCTACTAATGGCTTTCATGTTGTTATGTCCACTTTCATTTCGTTCCTTTTCATTCCAGATCTACTTCTTGCCCTTATGTCACATTATAATGGCGGTTGTCTGCACCTGTTTCCCATTCCCCTGTGTATAATGAGTCTGACTGTAGACGTTTCCCTGTGTCAGATCATCTTGTCTCCTGTCACATTCTGAAGCAGCCATTGTTGTAAGACTGACTGATTTACACATTAGCAAGGGTTCATATCACTTCTCTATTTGCTAATTTTCTTGGTTCTGGGTTTACCTATGAGATCATCATTCCTCGATGACATCATTTTATGGATACGGCAACTAAAGATGATGTCATACTATTGACGGGTGTTAATAGGTGTTAATTATGATCACCACACTATTTAAAGTGGGATTTAATTGCAGTGAAAAATCATCAACACTGTTTCTCGTTATATCTTTGCAATTACAGAAATGGGTGTCAGTCTTCTTCTCTTCACATAAAGCGAATATTTGAAATTCCGTATTTTTTGGACTATGAAGGCAGGCTATTTGTCGATCAATAAATCAGTTGCTGATTGGCTGTAGCGCCAGGTGGCAGTGACAGAAATAGAACAAAATGCCCATGATAACCTAATTTTTTAGTATACTGGTCAATGTCAAAACTGATAGAGAATAAAATATACATTCATAAGTTTGTAGTTTTATGCATTTATTATGAAAGTACTTTTTCGTTAAACTGTGAAAATTAGAGGACAACTTTGGATGTCAATTTACAGTGTGCGCCCCTGAATCTTGGGCTCCTAAAATTTTAAGTTAGGGGCCACTGTGCTCCGAGTAAAAAATGTTGGTGTGGAGCCCTGATGTATTTATAATGTTTTATTGCTTAATTAATAATAATAACAATAAAACACGAGTATTTTATTAAAACATGTTATGGGGATTACAAGATTTAAAAAAAAAAAGGAATGTAGCTTCCCTAAAGTTAGCAGAACAAGTCAGACTCATTTTCTTCGTACCTTCCGAGTGGCACCATGACTTTGCATAGTTGGTGAATTCATGACCTGCATGAGTGTTCTGTGAATAAAGGTGTATGAATATTGAGTCTGACTTGTTCTGCCTACCAAAGGTAAGCTACATTTTTTGTTAAGTCTCAAAAGCACCACAGTATATACAGTGGGGCAAATAAGTATTTAGTCAACCACCAATTGTGCAAGCTCTCCTACTTGAAAAGATTGGAGAGGCCTGTAATTGTCAACCTGGGAAAACCTCAACCATGGGAGACAGAATGTGGAAAAAAAAACAGAAAATCACATTGTTTGATTTTTAAAGAATTTAGGAATAAGCGGCATGGAAAATGAATGAATGAATGAATATTTCCAAATTAGAGTGGAAAATAAGTATTTGGTCACCTACAAACATGCAAGATTTTTCGCTGTCAAAGAGTTCTAACTTCTTCTAACGAGGCTCCACTCGTTACCTGTATTAATGGCACCTGTTTTAACTATTATCGGTGTAAAAGACACCTGTCCACAACTCAATCAGTCACACTACAAACTCCACTATGGCCAAGACCAAAGAGCTTTCGAAGGACACCAGAGACAAAGTTGTAGACCTGCACCAGGCTGGGAAGTCTGAATCTGCAATAGGTAAAACACTTCGTGTAAAGAAATCAACTGTGGGAGCAATTATTAGAAAATGGAATACATACAAGACCACTGATAATCTCCC
Organism: Corythoichthys intestinalis; assembly: GCF_030265065.1. NCBI lineage: Eukaryota > Metazoa > Chordata > Actinopteri > Syngnathiformes > Syngnathidae > Corythoichthys > Corythoichthys intestinalis. The sequence continues at coordinate 48,401,938 of NC_080403.1, read as the reverse complement.
TTCATCTGGGGCTCCATCTAAGATCTCACCCCGTGGCGTCAAAATGATAAGAACAGTGAGCAAGAATCCCAGAACTACACGGGGGGGCCAAGTGAATGACCTACAGAGAGCTGGGACCACAATAACAAAGGCTACTAACAGTAACACAATGCACCGCCACGGACTCAAATCCTGCACTGTGAGACGGGTCCCCCTACTGAAGAAAGTACACGTCCAGGCCCGTCTGCGGTTCGCTAGAGAGCATTTGGATGATCCAGAAGAGGACTGGGGGAATGTGTTATGGTCAGATAAAGCCAAAATAGAACTTTTTGGTAGAAGCACAGGTTCTCGTGTTTGGAGAAGAAAGAATACTGAATTGCATCCGAAGAACTCCATACCCACTGTGAAGCATGGGGGTGGAAACATCATGCTTTGGTGCTGTTTTTCTACAAAGGGACTAGGACGACTGATCCGTGTAAAGGAAAGAATGAATGGGGCCATGTATCAAGAGATTTTGAGTGAAAATCTCCTTCCATCAGCAAGGGCATTGAAGATGAGACATGGCTGGGTCTTTCAGCATGACAATGATCCCAAACACACAGCCAGGGTAACAAAGGAGTGGGTTTGTAAGAAGCATTTCAAGGTCCTGGAGTGGCCTAGCCAGTCTCCAGATCTCAACCCCATAGAAAATCTGTGGAGGGAGTTGAAAGTCCGTGTTGCCCAACGACAGCCCCAAAACATCACTGCTCTAGAGGAAATCTTGAAGGAAGGAATGGGCCAAAATACCAGCAACAGTGTGTGAAAAGCTTGTGAAGAGTTACAGAAAACGTTTGGCCTCCGTTATTGCCAACAAAGGGTACATAACAAAATATTGACAAGAACTTTTGGTATTGACCAAATACTTATTTCCCCCCATGATTTGCAAATAAATTCTTTAAAAATCAAACAATGTGATTTTCTGTTTTTTTTCCCCCACATTCTGTCCCTCATGGGTGAGGTTTACTCATGTTGACAATTACAGGCCTCCTTAATATTTTCAAGTGGGAGAACTTGTACAATTAGTACTTATTTGCCCCACTGTATACAGTATTTATGTACACAACTGTACGGCTGTCATGGAATCACATTTAAAAATGTGGGAGTTTTTTTGGCTCTCGGTCAAAAAGGTTCCCGACCTCTGACCTAATATCTTCATTTCAAATGGCAAAATATGTGTGCGGCTCCCAGTGTTGTCTTTTACGTGGAAACTAGGTCGAAAAGGCTCTTTGAGTGTTAAAGGTTGCCGACCCTTGGGTTAGATGAATGATGAATGTGTGTCTTGAACACTTTTCTGGAACAGTATGATACAGTTGTACTCCAAGAAATTGAATTTGCGCAGTGAATTTTACGGAACAAATAAAACATCCCTGATTGTTTGAATTTTTCTTTTTTTTGGGAGGGGGGGTTGGTTGAAATGAGGGGGTTATCAGAAGATTCCCAGTTGAAAGGTTTGCCTCCAAAATGACCAAACTGCATGCAGATTAGGGCACCGCATTGCCTTACAATTGCACTGGTCATGAAAACAGAGCCTGAAATATCCATGCTTTTCTTTCCACTTTTTTTTTCCAGTTTCTGTTGATAACTTTAATTGCTACATTTGTTAGTAGTTGTTACCCGATTTCCATAGATATTGAGTTGTTACACGTAAAAATAATGCAAATTTAAGCATCAGGCCAAAACATAAACTGTGGATGCCTATATTCTTCCCAAGCAGTGAATAAGGCATTGAGTATTGAGGTGGTCCTCAAATGTGCTAAGTAAACACTGACACATCGCACGAGTTATGCCACAAAAATTTTTTTCTTAGGCTGCCATGATTATGAGCATACGCGGAGTTTGACTTTTGGGACAGGGGGGGCACAACATGTTGATGGCCCCGAAATGTAGTGTCAGCAATAAAATTAACTTACAAGAATGTTTATAATAATAAGTTGACAATGAGCGTTTTTTGTGTCTCATCATTCATGAGGGGAATTCTACATCAGGCTGCTTAGGCAATACTTTTTGCCAAGATTGTTATCCATTGAATATGGTACGCCCGCCAGTGTCGTGCCAATGTAGTTACCCCTGTCAAAAATTGTATCCCCTGGGCGGAGCCTTATGGAGGTAGATTTGTGTCAATATTATTCAGTAAAAAAAACAAAAAACAAAGTTGCGTCAATAAAAAATAAAAAAAAAACTGCCTCAATCAAAATGTACAGTTTATACTCAATCCAAAAAAAGTCGCTTCAATGAAAAAAACGTGTTTGAAAGCAAAAATAAATTTCAAACAAAAAAAAATGCATGTGAAAGCTTTTTTTTTTTTTTTTTTTTTTTTTTTTTTTGATTGAAGCAACTTTTTTGATTGAAGTAATGTTGATTTGTGTTTGGTCCACATTTTGGCAATGTCTTGTCTTTATTATTCAATCAAAAGATAAGTTGCCTCAAAAAATATATTTTTTCAAAAAGAAAATCACTTCAATCAAAAAAAAAAAAAAAAAAAAAAAAAAACATTTCAATCATCGAAAACTTTTTTGAATGTGAAAAACTATTTGAGATAGAAAAATTTGCATTTGAACACTTAATTTTTCATTGAAAACTTTTTTTTTCTCTTTTTCTCTTTCTTTGATTGAAGCAATCCTTTTTGTGTTTGGGTCATATTATGGGTAGGACGTTTGTGTCTTAATCATTCAATCCCCCAAAAAAGTTGTTTCAATCAAAAAAAATATTTTCAATCAAAGAAAAAAAATCATTTGAAAAATAAAATTGCCCTCCCCTAATTTTTTTATTTTTTTGAAAATTATATGCAAAGCAAATGACCGTCGAAGGTGCTAGTCACATGATCTGTTCTAAAAATAATTTTGACCCATTATAAATATTTTTTTGTTAATTCATTTTTGTCGCAGGTTTATTGCTTTACAACTTTTATATATTTGTAGGAAAGTCAATTTCATGCAATGACACTTTTCGGCCACCAGGATCCCCTCTCCTTGGCCCCCCCCTTAAAATCCGCTTATGATTATGAGCATACATCCTAATCAACCCAGAGCACTGACCTAAATCCCGTTGGAAAAATCAAGGGCTAGCGACTGTGTGCAGGAGAGGCCCTTGCAATCTAACCATTTGAAGCACTTTTAGGCAAATATTGCCTTGTCAAGCTGTTCCGTGCGCATAGACTCATTTTCAAAGACTGAATACTGTGATAAAAACTGATGGGTGCTTTATCTTAGTCTATTTTTATTTTACGTTAAAAAGCGTTTTTTACAGGATAAAGCCAAGTTTTATATCCACTGTAAAACGCCCTGCTGCTATAAACTCAACAGGGTAGAAATTTGGAGAACTGGTTAAGCGTAACGGTTACGCATCTTGGAAATTATTCTAATAAAAACGTCTTCTCCACTGAGATCTCAAGCGAATAAGTGATAATAAGAAACCAATTATTAGGGATGTTGGTTACGGTACCTGTTGACAGTTACTAATAGATAAACTATAATAGTAGTTAATATTGTAAAGCAATAAACTGTGTGATTTTTGCTTCGAAAAGCGAAAATAAGACTTTGAGACGTCAATCTGTTCGGGTTAGCATGTCGGCTAACTGTCACGCCTCCTGGTTTGTTTACATTTTCCGAAGCCGGAGCAGGGGAAATGACAAAAGCCCGACTATCTACAGTGCAGCATAAAATATCGTTCGGGAAGTGCGACAGTCAAGGTGAAGTCGATAGTTTGCTGGTGAAAGTAATACAGACCCCCTCAAGATATAAAAGAGGTGTCATTCAACTAGTGGTCAGTCGACATATCACAGATGTTATGAAAATACAGTATTTTTCAAAGGTTGAAAAGTTACCTAGTGTTGCTTTAATTAGAGATGACCCGATCACGTCATTTTCAAAGTATCGGAATCGGCAAAAAAAAAATATCGGCCATGCCTTTTTTAATATATATTTTTTTTTTTATTAAATCGTTTTCTAATTGTATTTAACGTTAGACATAATATGTTACACTCATCCAGAGTCTTTAGTTTAGGCTTAAGGTAGGGTTATCATATTTATCCCGATAACGGCGGTAATTAATTTTTTTAAAAAATGTATCACGTTAAAATATTTAATGCAATCAATGCATGCGTTGCACGACCCACTCACGCATTGTCGCGCTCAATCTTTAATGGCGCCGTTTTACCTGTATAGAGAGATAAAATTCAGCGTAAAATGATTAGAGTGAATTTTGGCAGCCTTTGGAGCCTTCTTTTAATTGGCTAAAGCTTTACAATCCCTCTCTCCATTAGAAATATCATGGGAAGCAATGTGTGGAAGCAAGGTAGCAATTTATCTTTTTCTTAACACCTTATGTTATTTCCCAACGCAGAGAAGATATATCAATTGGTAGCACTACGCACAGTCATGGTTCCACTTCCCATCATGCATTTGGGCATGGCTACAGTATCATTTACTGAAAGCTCAACAAATACACTAGATGGCAATATTTAGTCACAATATACAAAGTCACAAGTTTTTCTATCCGTGGATCCCTCTCACAGATGTTAATAATGTAAATGCCATCTTGAGGATTTATTGTCATAATAAACAAATACAGTACTTATGTATTCGTCTGAGTTTTATTCATTTTTTTCTTAATGCATTGCCAAAATGTATATGAGCGGGAAACATTATCGGGAATGACTGGAATTGAATCGGGTGCAAATAAAAGCAATCGGATCGGGAAATATCGGGATCGGCAGATACTCAAACTAAAACGATCGGGATCGGATCGGGAGCAAAAAAACATGATCGGAACAACCCTAGTCATAAGTTTTGTTGGTTAAATTTACAAAGAAAAGTACAAATATTTGTTAGTTCTATGACAGATTTTCATGAATGTTCAATATGAGCGCCGCCTGTGACTCTGCACATGTAGAGTCGGTATTCGAGCTCGTGCCAAACTTGCTGAAATTTCTTGAATTTTTTGGTGTCAAGTCCTAATTTGTTTTGTAGTTGGTGCCTTCTTTGCAAAATTTGTGAAGAAGGCACGCTGCACTGTCTTCGGTGACTGAGTCGGAGAATACTCTAACGCGCAAAATGCCTTTTCTTTTGAAGTGAACGGCATTTCTTAACCTGAAAAGATAGAAATGCCAAATGTTCCAGACAAAAACTTGAAACGTTTCTACACAAGCTGTGAAAATTTTAGGTCATTCCAACAAAAATTGCCAAAATTATTGGCCTACGAAATGGGGTCAAACATTTTGGAACACCCTGTGTTTTATAAAGGTTGTTATAAAGTTACCCAGTGTTGCTTTAATGTGTAAAAGTTTGACAGTATTTCCATTCATTCATCTTGTATTGTTTTGTAGGAAGGAGTCGATGGACACTATGGGAGGAAGCCGAAGCAATTTCAAACCGAGAACCTTCTTGCTGTGAGGTAACAGGAAAAAACATCAATATAAGTTATTTGTTGCCCTTTTTGGGAGATCCATACGCGCACAACCACTAATCATAGTCTATGTTGACACCAAAACCTCCACTGCAAAGGGCAGGTTGTCAAAACAGAGGTACAATGAAATACTGAGAAGAAGGGTGGCAACAAAAAAAGAAAAATCCCTCTGTGCATCAGTGAAATATCACTTGGCCACTTCAAAATGCCCTATCAAAGATAGAGCCCTGGTATTTTGTGCAAATGTATCTGTGTCCATTTGTGAGCGTGTACCCAACAGATATGCTCGGAATCAAAGAGAGTGTGCACTCAAAGGTTATTGATAAGCATTTGAGTGGAGGGCGTCCATTCATGACTCTCTTGGGAAGATAGGGATTATATTCTTTACCTGAGGGCAGACGACGGAACGAGAGGAGAGTGGGAGGGTCAGACCTGACGATGCAGAGGGGGAGCCAATTAGAGCCAGGAAAGAAATTTAGCAGGGGAGAGAAATATTTACACTGTCACATTTTCGCAAGGACGAGAGGTGGAGCAACACAAAGAGTAGGGCAAATAAAGTATTTAGTCAACCACCAATTGTGCAAGTTCTACTTGAAAAGATTAGAGAGGGCTGTAATTGTCAACATGGGTAAACCTCAACCATGAAAGACAGAATGTGAAAAAAAAAACAACGAAAATCACTGTTTGATTTTTAAAGAATTTATTCCCAAATTAGAGTGGAAAATAAGTATTTGGTCACCTACAAACAAGATTTCTGGCTGTCAAAGAGGTCTAACTTCTTCTAACGAGGTCTAACGAGGCTCCACTCGTTACCTGTATTAATGGCACCTGTTTTAACTCATTATCGGTATAAAAGACACCTGTCCACAACTTCAGTCAGTCACACTTCAAACTCCACTATGGCCAAGACCAAAGAGCTGTCGAAGGACACCAGAGACAAAATTGTAGACCTGCTTTAGGCTGGGGAGACTGCAATAGGTACAACTAGAGATGTCCCGATCGACATCATTTTCAAAGTATCGGAATCGGCAAAAAAATATCGGCCATGCCTTTTTTTAATATAAATATATTTTTTAATTAAATCGTTTTCTAATTGCATTTCGCGTTACAGACATAATATGTTACACTCATCCAGAGTCTTTAGTTTAGGCTTAAGGTAGGGTTATCAAATTTATCCCGATAACGGCGGTAATTAATTATTTTTTTAAACGTATCACGTTAAAATATTTAACGCAATTAATGCATGCACTGCACGACCCACTCACGCATTGTCGCGCTCAATCTTTAATTGCACCGTTTTACCTCTACAGAGAGATAAAAGGCAGCGTAAAATGAGTAGAGTGAATTTTGGCAGCCTTTGGAGCCTTTTTTTAAATTGGCTAAAGCCTTACAATCCTTCTTCCCACGATTTGAAATATCATGGGAAGCAATGTGGGGATGCAAGGTAGCAATTGATCTTTTTCTTAACACCTTATGTTATTTCCCAACGCGTAGAATGTTACGGGTCCCAAAAATGGTACCAGACAACAAATACAATAGTCTGTGGAACAGACAAAAGTGCATGAGGAACGAGGACATGATGTTGCTCATGTCTTTTTAATTTCAACGCAATGATTCCAACATCACATTCTAATCCGCTTAAATTAAATGTCTTCATGCTCAATAAAACGAAAATCTATTCAATATTTACAGGTATAAGAAAACATTTTCTTCAAATCAATAAGTCTTGCTTTACTGTAATACATACAACTGACATCTGTTGTTCTTTTCAGCTGTACGACATACTTTCGCCACAAGGGGACGCGCGCGGACGAATATAACGGTTTCATTGTCACTCTTTTCTTTTCACATCAACAAATAATCATTTTACACGTTCTTAAACAATACAGATAATGTACAGAAAGTTCGCTAAATACCTTTACTAAAGAACATGTCCGCTATATACATTTATTAAACAAAGTTGGGAGAGTAGTGACTACAAGTTTTGTATGACGCAATCTACATTGCAATCTACAATTCTACAGCAGAGGGCAAAATAGCCGTTGCTATCACTTCGCCATGAGAACGCAGTTTCTTTTCACTTTCTTTGTCAATTAAACTTCTTAAATGACCATCATACTTGCTCTTAACATACAATCAACACAATAAAATTGCATTTGACTCAAAATTAGTCAACATTGGTGAATACTGACCTGTGGAACAGACAAAAGTGCATGAGGAACGAGGACACGATGTTGCTCACGTGCTGTCCAAATTCAGTCTGAAATATGGGCGGAAATCCACATCTAAGACGAGGCCAGACGGCAGCATTTCCGGTGTCAAAAGTTCCACTTACTTTTTCCTTTTAATTATACAATTAATAACAAAATGAACCTAAGGGTGAATTTTGTTCCTTGTGAAACCACAATTTATAATAATATGATTACATATTTTTGTAGTTACTACAAGAAGATATATCAATTGGTAGCACTACGCACAGTCATGGTTCCACTTCCCATCATGCATTTGGGCTTGGCCATAGTATCATTTACTGAAAGCTCAACAAATACACTAGATGGCAATATTTAGTCACAATATACAAAGTCACAAGTTTTTCTATCCGTGGATCCCTCTCACAGATGTTAACCCTCTGAGGCTCAAATTAAGTTTTTGTAATGGGAAAAATCTGATATTTGGGGAAAATTGTCATATGGGGTAGTAGTATACAATTCAGATTTTTTTTTTTAGCAAAAGCTTCATATTTAATGTATTCTGAGATGTTGCAGGTTTACAACATTGTCCCGGTGTGGTAAATTAACGCCGAAAACTTAATATGGTATGAAAACTAACTTTATTTGCATAGAACATTTCAAAACAATGTTTCAAAGTATTGTACAGTGTAAGAATGACAACAAAAAATACATGGTATAGATTAGGAACAATAACAATAACTTTTCATCCCCTACATCAAACAATATTGAGATATAAAACCAATAATACTATAATCGACGTCTCAAATCCTAATTGAGAAGGCCAGGTCTGAAGGTCACTTCTTTGTGTGGTAGTCAAGAAACAATTTTTGTCCTTTGTATAGCACAAAAGTACTTTGCACTTCAGACGGGCCATTTGTGTGTCGCCATTCTTGCACACTCTGCATCGTCCACGTTTATCAGCATGAATGGGAAAATGATCGAATCGGTCTAGTTTGACCTCAACTGATGGCGCAATGATCCTCTGACCTGGCGGTGAAGATGTGGCAGCTTGACTGCGTTCTGGAGCCTCTTCCGATGACGGTTGTCCTCTTTTCCAACCTATTCAAGTTAGCCCGTTTGCCAACCTTGATGAGGGCATCTGCAACTTGAGGGTGGAAGTCAAGAAGCGGCATATACTTCTTCTCCTGTTTCTGGGTGAGATGACGGCGGTAGAGGAGCCAGCCATTGACCAATGATTGGTCAATCAAATAGTACAGGATGCACAGATACCAACGACGTGGGCGGAGTTCAATGCCGTAGAGTGCAGCAAACATGTCTGCCAAGTCAACTCCTCCCATGTTGTTATTGTACACCTTGACAATGTAAGGTCGGTCCACTTCCACATATTCCTTCTTCTCTTTTGACCACCTTCTGCATCTATCAACAGGATCAGGGCCAATGAAGGATGATGTCAGAAACACTGCCTTGTTATCATACCACTTCACGATTGCCATCCCACTTGTCATGTCATATTTCACTTCATATGCACCACGCCTAGCCTTTGAAAGTTCCTTGTCAATTTTGAGGGTACATCAACGTAGACGGTTTCGATTGATGGTAGCAACTGATAGAATTCCCATTTTCTTCAGTTCCACAATGAGTTCAGGTGAAGTGAACCAGTTGTCGAAGAAGCACTTGTAGTTTAGTCCTTTCGGAACATCTGATATGAGACGAAGCACAACTTCACCTGCAACACTCATTGGGTATGGTCCGTTTTCCAGTGTATACTTCAAAGTCATAGACCAGTCCAGTGACACCTGCACGAGTAAAGACCTTGATTCCCCATTTTTTTCGGCTTGTTCTTGATATATTGTTTCATTACGATTTTTCCTTTGAAGGGGATCATCTGCTCATTAGTGGAGTGGTTTTCTTCCGGTTCAACTTTCAAACAGTTTGCACGGACTTTCTCAAGTACTGGTCACTCACCCTTTTGCTTCACATTGGTATTGTCGTTCATATGGTTGTATGTTCGCAGATTATCAAATCGCTTACGTCCCATGACAGTTGCAATTGGGTCGTAGCGTGTTGTTGTCTGCCAGTACATGCAGTATGATGGCATACGTACTACTGTCATCAATATGTGTAAACCAATGAATTGCTCCATTTCAGAAGGGGTTGTTTTTAGTTCTGGGCCATTCTTCATAACTGCGTACAGGTTTGATTGGTCAGAAATAAGTTCAAACACGGATTCATCCATGAACTGATCAAAATACCACTTTGGACTTGGTATTTCATCTGGTGGAGGTGAGAGTGCAGGTCCCTGGAATGAAGGGTCTATGTCAGCTGCTGGGGGTTTCCTCTGCCTCCAAGAAAAAACTTTGTTTACTGGAGCTGAACCGGGCTGAGGGTCATCATCATCATCTGGGACCCTGGTGTCATTGTCTGCATGTACGTTATGAATTTCAACATCAAGTGTGTTTGGATTAGGTATTGCTATTGCTCCCAGTGTCTCATCATCATCAAGGCTGAAGTCAGACTCGTATGCTTCAGAAGGTTCAACAAAATCTGGACCACCAATTTCATCGTCTGAAATGGATTCTGTCTCAGATAAAGCACCATCAGGAAGGCAAACCATTTCAATGGCTTCCTTGAATGACTAAGATCTTTGTTGGCCTGCCATAAGGCACCACAAACCTGCAACCAGAGTATGCTGTAGGCTATTTTTCTAAAAAAAAAGCTTCAAGTCCAACAAAGATGTATGCTAATATAATATGTGCTATGGAATTTAGGCTACATCAGTTTTGCTCACTGAACAGTCAAATGAACATCACATTATGCCATTGCGTTTGATAAAATCTGCCTCTGATAGTGTGTAACTTCACTCCAAATTATTTTATTTTCCATAGGATGCACCCTCTATGACAACTCAAATCAATAAGTAAACACTGGTGATAGGAAAATAACCCTAGTATGGACTGTTGCTCAAAATATAGGTAAACTAGAAGACAAAGCATGTGGCATCCATTGGTACTAGTCCGGCCAAACGTTGCAAAGTTGCAACAATGAAATAGAGCTGCTCCTAGGGGAAAACCCAGAGAAGATAAAATCTACCAATTGGCATATACTGTTTCTCTATACTGTCATGATTCAACTTATACAGTATTGGTTTCAAAATAAAGGTGATTGGTAGTAATACTTACATGAAATGTATGCCTAGAAAATCCTTTCATGTGAACCCAAGATGAAAGACATGTTCAAAGTGAGAAAACCCGCCATCTAGTGAGCTATTGGGGAAACTGTTTGTTGCTCATGCACAACGAAGGTCTGCAGTGGTACTTTGAGTAAAAAAGGGCTCATAAAATATGAATGTGGGTTAATTAGGGGATTAGAATTTAGGTGTTGCAAATCTGCAACACCTGCCCCGAGAGGGTTAATAACGTAAATGCCATCTTGAAGATTTATTGTCATAATAAACAAATACGGTACTTATGTACTGTATGTTGAATGTATATATTCGTCCGAGTTTTATTCATTTTTTTCTTAATGCATTGGAAAAATTATCGGGAATAATTGGAATTCAATCGGGAGCAAAAAAAAAGCAATCGGATCGGGAAATATCGGGATCGGCAGATACTCAAAACAATCGGGATCGGATCGGGAGCAAAAAAACATGATCAGAACAACCCTAGGTAAAACGCTTGGTATAAAGAAATCAACTGTGGGAGCAATTATTAGGAAATGAAAGACATACAAGACCACTATTAATCTCCCTCGATCTGGGACTTCATGCAAGATCTCACCCCGTGGCGTCAAAATGATAACAAGAACGGTGAGCAAAAATGCAAGAACCACACGGGGGGGACCTAGTGAATAACCTCCAGAGAGCTGGGACCACAGTAACAAAGGCTACTATCAGTACCACAATGCCCGCCAGGGACTTTAATCCTGCACTGCCAGACGTGTCCCCCTGCTGAAGCCAGTACACGTCCAGGCCCGTCTGCGGTTCGCTAAAAAGCATTTGGATGATCCAGAAGAGGACTGGGAGAATGTGTTATAGTCAGATGAAACCAAAATAGAACGTTTTGGTAGAAACACAGGTTCTTGTGTTTGGAGGAAAAGAATACTGAATTGCATCCGAAGAACAACATACCCACTGTGAAGCATGGGGGTGGAAACAGCATGCTTTGGGGCTGTTTTTCTGCAAAGGGACCAGGACGACTGGTCTGTGTAAAGGAAAGAATGAATGAGGCCATGTATCGACAGATTTTGAGAGAAAATCAATGCAAGGGCATTGAAGATGAGACGTGGCTGGGTCTTTCAGCATGACAATGATCCCAAACACACAGGCAGGGCAACAAAGGAGTGGCTTCTTAAGAAGCATTTCAAGGTCATGGAGTGGCCTAGCCAGTCTCCAGATCTCAACCCCATAGAAAATCTGTAAAGGGAGTTGAAAGTCCGTGTTGCCCAACGACAGCCCCAAAACATCACTGCTCTAGAGAAGATCTGCATGGAGGAATGGGCCAAAATACCAGCAACAGTGTGTGAAAAGCTTGTGAAGAGTTGCAGAAAACGTTTGGCCTCCGTTATTGCCAACGAAGGGTACATAACAAAGTATTAAGATGAACTTTTGGTATTGACCAAATGCTTATTTTCCACCATGATTTGCAAATAAATTCTTTCAAAATCAAACAATGTGATTTTTCTGTTTTTTTCCACATTCTGTCTCTCATGGTTGAGGTTTACCCATGTTGACAATTACAAACCTCTGTAATATTTTCAAGTGCAAGAACTTGCACAACTAGTGGTTGACTAAATACTTATTTGCCCCACTGAAGATGCGCAGGAGGATAAGTGATGCTCCCGGACAGTAGGGAGGTCTTGTCTTGTACTCTATGTGTGTTGGTGTTGGGAGGAAGTGTGTTCAAGCACGTATGCTGGCCCTAATCAATTATGCATTTATTAATAGAAGGCCTGAGAAGACAGAATTTCAAACAGCTGAACGATGCCGCAGCTTAGTTAAACAGCTGAATGGTGCAGCTTAGTTAAAGCCTAATTTCTTTTTTAGCAGCGCTCCAGACTCTCTGCCATGAATGCCAATCAGCGTTTAAACCCCACCTCTCCTGGCTATAACCCCCCTCCCTCCCCCTGCTGTTCTGAAGAATTCTCATCAGAGCCTCGCCTTTGAAATGTACCAGAACCACCACATCAAACAAAGCCATTCTGCACACAAACACACCCACGCGCGTACGCATGCAAACACACACGGTGCTTGCCAATCAAGGCACACACATCACAGTATTTGTCCCAGAGCCTTTTTTTTCCACCGGTGACCTTGGTGCTGAAATCCCTTTCAAAGCACACCTTCATGGACACGATCGCCATATTAACCCATCCTCCTGACACTTCTCCCCGCTCAACACAGGGCCAACATTACGGATGAGCTTTTGCACCCTAAAGATTGGTGTTATTTCTCACAATGCATCCCTGTTTCAAGATATTCAGCCTGGGTACTATGGGTAATCGCCTTCCATCTGTTCCAAATGATCCTCAGTGGAGCTGTACTACGCTGGGACATGTGGCAAAAGAACACTTTAGTTCTCTAAAGTTTTTGGCTACTCATGGGAAATTTAACTGTCCCAGCACATTTTTTAGCAGGATTCTAAAAATAGAAATATTGAGTTGTGTGGAGATCAAGCAAAATAATCTGGAAAAACACTTCTTGAAGTTCAAACCAACACCGTGTGTTTTACATCATGTGAAATGTCAAAAAATGTTGTGTGTTTTACTCTCACTTTTTTTGGACTTGAACTCACCTTGACCAAGGGTGCTGCTGCCTCTAGGGCAGGGGTCCCCAACCGCCAGGCCACGGACCGGTGCCGGTCCGTGGCGCATTTGCTACCGGGCCGCACAGTAACAGTAATTTATTAACGACCGCATTCTGGCCGAATTAACCCTACATACTACTCAGCAGATTGGAACAGTGGGTAGGGCTTACTGACACTATTCTTCAGTGGTTCACATCCTATTTACATGATAGGGATTTCTTAGTGTGAATCGGAAACCATCAGTCAGAACGAACCAAATTCACGTGTGGAGTCCCTCAAGGGTCAATTCTTGGACCACTCTTATTTAACATCTATATGCTTCCCTTAGCTCAGATAATGGAACAGTATGACATCTCCTATCACTCCTATGCAGATGACACACAACTGTACATTTCTGTGTCCCCACATGATTATAGTCCCTTAGTCTCCCTGAGTAAATGCATTCATCAAATCAATGAGTGGATGTGCCAGAATTTTCTCCAGTTAAATGTGGAGAATACAGAGGTGATCATTTTTGGGCCAAAAAAGGAAAGGTCAAAGATAAGCAGGCAACTCAGCTCAATGTCACTTACAGCTACAAATCAAGTCAGAAACCTTGGCGTAATTATTGACTCAGACCTAAAATTTGATAGCCATCTAAAGTCCGTCACTAAATCCGCTTATTACCACCTAAAAAATATAGCTAGAATTAAGGGGCTTCTGACTCAACAAGACATGGAAAAACTTATGCATGCATTCATTTTCAGCAGATTGGACTATTGCAACGGTATATTTACGGGTCTTGATAAAAAAATCAGTCAGGAAGCTGCAGCTAGTACAGAATGCTGCAGCCAGAGTCCTCACAAATACAAGGAAACTGGACCACATTACACCGGTTTTGAAATCGTTACACTGGCTTCCAGTGAGTCAACGGATAGACTATAAAATCCTACTGCTCGTCTACAAAACACTTAATGGCCTTGGACCAAAATACATGCTTGATTTGTTAGATTCCTATGAGACATCTAGACCCCTAAAGTCGTCTGGAACCGGTCTTCTGCATGTTCCAAGAACAAGAACCAAGCAGGGTGAGGCAGCATTTAGTTATTATGCTCCTCACCTCTGGAACAAGTTACCTGAACGTCTGAAAATCAGGGCTAAAAACGCGTTTGTTTAGCATTGCATATCCATAACTGTCTATATATTTCAATCTACTTGCTTTCTATTCCTCTTGTGCTTATCTCCATTGCTGATTTCATTTATTATTAGTAGTAGTAGTTTTTGTTTTATTTTTATTTTTATTCTATTTGTTATCAAATGCGATTTTTATGTATAATTTTATTTCCGATTTTGATTGTCTTAAATGTGATTTTTTATGATCTTCATGTGATGTAAAGCACTTTGAATTGCCTTGTGTTGAATTGTGCTATATAAATAAATTTGCCTTGCCTTGCCTGTGCCCCTGTTTAACACACCAATATCCCTGTCTGCTCTAGATATACGTAATACTACAGGCTAAATTAGAATGTCGTCATAGAAATCAATTGATTGGACTGCTAGCAGAACATCTTGTTTTGTGTATAATATATCTATGTGCGCTTGTCCTCGATAATAACGTATTATTAGGCTGTGGGCGCAGCACATTTGTTCCCGAAAATAATTTGCCCCGACACGAGCGAAGATGACTGGAAAACAGACATCTTTGGAGATATTTTTACGGCGAAAAGGGCACCTGACAAGCCAGAAGATGAGCCTACAACCTCGAAGATCCACGAACTGCAAAGGAGTGGATTCGTGACCCATTTGTGAATAAACCCAGTGATTCGAGCATGTCTGTGCAACAGGAGGATCAGCTTGTAGAAATCGCAAATGACTGCGACCTTAAACGTACATTTGAGACAACAACTCTACCGAGGTCCTGGATTAAAGTCATTTTTGAATATCCTGACATCGCTACAAGACCATTGAAAATCTTGCTACAATTTCCAACATCGTATCTTTGTGAAGCCGGCTTCTTAATTAATGCTTAACGACAGAAGTCGTTACTGGTGAGAGAGCATTGTGCAGTTTTACAATTTACAACAGTTTACAACATTATTTAGCAACTTAATAAGAGGTTTTGGACCTGATTCTTTAAATCCAGAACTAAATATTTAATTTAAATTAGGGCTGTCAAACGATTAAAATTTTTAATTGAGTTAATTACAGCTTAAAAATTAATTAATCGTAATTAATCGCAATTACTCGCAATTCAAACCATCTATAAAATATGCCATATTTTTCTGTAAATTATTGTTGGAATGGAATGATAAGACACACGATGGATATATATATTCAATATGCGTTACATAAGGACTGTATTTGTTTATCATAACAATAAATCAACAAGATGGCATTAACATTATTAACATTCTGTTGAAGCGATCCATGGATAGAAAGACTTGTAGTTCTTAAAAGATAAATGTTAGTACAAGTTATAGAAATTTTATATTAAAACCCCTCTTAATGTTTTCGTTTTAATAAAATTTGTAAAATTTTCAATCAAAAAATAAACTAGTTATTAATAAACCATTGTTGATGTCAATAATTACTTACACAATGCTCATGGGTGCTGAAGCCTATAAAATCAGTCGCACCCAAGCGCCAGCAGAGGGCAGCAAAACTCCACAAAACACAATTAACAAGTAGGGATTTCACTGTACTGTCATTTAAATCTGTCTGAGCGGGGCATGTGCGTTAATTGCGTCAAATATTTTAACGTGATTAATTTAAAAAATTAAATACCGCCCGTTTACGCGATAATTTTGACAGCCCTAATTTAAATCCTAAATTTATATCCTATATCCTAAATGTTAAATCAGGAAACGGTCGGAACGAAATATTTAGCTTAATACGCAAATTCACATGACTGGAGACCGGAAGTAACAAAATAAAAGCTGGTGGAGCAGCTCAAACTGTCTGTTTACGTTGCCTGAAAATGAATAAAACCTACTCAACGGTGGCAGTCTGCGCTTAGACATAAGTCCTTGTGATAATAACAATATATAGGTAAAATACATATTTAGGAGAAACTATTTAATGGGTATTTTGTAGGCTCCAGCTTTTATTTTTTTTTACTTCCGGTCTCCAGTCATGTGAATTTGCATATTATGCTAAATATTAAAATGAATATTTCAGTTGCTAAATAATGTTGTAAATGTGGAAAAAAAGTGACTAAAAATTTCACACCACGTTTTAAACACTTTGTGGTGCTAAATGTGAGAAAATGTTGTGGTAATTTTCAGCATGTGCTGCTTTACAAACGGCACCCCATAGTTGTGTGCAGCTAACATGGCAGGATGTATCTGAGAACTTTTCTACATGTTCAACATACTACATGATCTCCATGTTTCTACATGATCATGTACATGTACAGGATCAAACGTAAGTTAATATTGGATGTTTAACGTTACGCGCTTGCCCACAACCGCATTGCTGTGAACTGTGAAAAAAACACCCAAATCACACCAGTCCGTGGTGTAAAAAATGTTGAGGACTCCCGCTCTAGGGGGCCGGGTTTGCGTGTGTAATGGGGGTTTGGTTGGGCGAGGGGAGGGTCAAACAGAAAGGTAAGAGGAGGCGGGGCACTCTAATATAGTGTACAAGTCCAGGGCCGTGCAGTGACTGATGGATGGGCAGGTGCTCATAGATCAAAAGGGGCACACAAACAAAAATTTAATACACCTTACAGCAACATAACATCCAGTTTAACCAGCTTTACAGTGTAATTGACTGTGACAGACTTTAATTGGGTGGGAGGAACAGTGAATAGAAATCAACACTGTCATCAACACATTCTGGCTGTGACTCATTCAGTCTTTGCTTCTTTTCTTCCTTCAACCTCTATACCAAAACGTCATTTCTCAACTTATTGTTCATCTGAGAACAAACCAAATTAGATGTTGACTGAGCCACCATCAGCAGTTTTTTCAAAACAATTATTTCATAATTCAAGAACTTAAAGATGTGTATCTTTCTAGATAATGTTGTGAAGATATCAGACAAATATGGTTGCCTATAGAGAGTAGAGACACACGGATCGAAATATCCTTGGGGCGGGGGTAATTCATTATAAAAGTAGAAAACTAAAGTAAAAAATACATATTTTTTTTAAATCCCCACAATAAACCTGGTGTAAGAATTTTCACTACTGTATTTGGTCGAACACGGTTTACTAGGGTAACACCGTTTGTTTTCAACCACCAGATGTCCTCAGACTCCTCACCACACACCCAGGTCACAGAGGAACAGGATGCATTAGGGAGGGGAGGGGGGATTTTGTTCAATTTTTTTTTTTTTTTTTTTTTTGCACGTGCCTGTACAAGTTAGTGCTGCAACAATTAACTGATTAACTCGAGTAATTCGATGAAAAAAAAAAAGCTTTAAATCTAACTTTGCTGCTTCAAGTATTCGTTTAATAGCGTACCGCACAAATGCTTTTTTTCGACCGTGACGTCGCCATCGTAACGCGGAAGTGTGTCATTATAGACACGCCCTCGCGTACAATCCATGTTATTTCTGCTTGTTTTCTCCGCTAATCTTTCAAAAAGGAACATGCCGATCAAACACTGCTGCTATGGAACTTGTAAAAACGACTCTAGACAGTACGACATATGATGGGTGTTTTCTTCATACGTTTCCCAAACCAAAAACTCGGATGAAAAATG
The DNA here is from genome assembly GCF_030265065.1 of Corythoichthys intestinalis. NCBI lineage: Eukaryota > Metazoa > Chordata > Actinopteri > Syngnathiformes > Syngnathidae > Corythoichthys > Corythoichthys intestinalis. The sequence continues at coordinate 48,383,836 of NC_080403.1, read as the reverse complement.
TTAAGAATGGATCAACTTGCGCGGGCGTCCAAAAAACCAGCTTAACGCCAGCGAGGTGAAGCCATTTTCGCTTATGTTATGTAATATATTTTTGTATTTGAAGTACATTTTTTGTTCAATTTTCACACTACTTTCTGTAGGCGACAAAACCTTTGCCTTGCCAAAATTTGAGCTTTGTCTTCATTAAATGATAAATCTTTTTTCAGTGAAACAAATATATTTTTGTACATTGTACATTCAACATCATTTGGGAGGGTCTCAGCTTTCATATGAGCCATTTCTGAAACCAATTGAAAAATTAAAAGGCAGTTTATTAGCAATTGTTTCTACAAAATGGATAAGCGACAAGACTTTTGTCAGGGACTGTATGTAATTTGGCTTTAGCCTTTAAAGACCTGTGCTGAATGATCATTACACACTAAATGTAACTAGTAGCATTAGCATAGGGTTCGCATTAGCATTAGCATAAACTTCTGTGGCGAGTGTCCTCTTAAAATCTCTGACTTTTTTTACATACAGTTAGTGGCGCCTATGTAAGTATAATTAATTTAAAATAATGCACTATTTTCCTGTTGAGTATGTATTATCATCACAAAGCTGCACTTGTCATTGTAGACGCTACAATGTGTACTCATCTGTCAATGTTCATTCAGAATTGTTGGAAAACTTTATTTGTTTTCAGACTAAAACTTTTGAATTTTACAGGTACAAGCATTCTGAGTGAGTGTGGACTAAAACTAGACGAAATATAGTGAAGACCAACACATTTTTGAAATTACTAAAATATGACCTAGACTAGACTAAGTATTTTCATCCAAAAGGCTAAGACTAAGACAACAATTAAAAGGGCTGCCAAAAACAACACTGGTCTGGAGGAGTCCGGATTGTGACTAGGGGTCCATGAGTCATGCACATCAACCCCCTCCCTCGGCGGATGAGGAGGGGCCCGTTGTGACTCATCGCACCCGAGCCCTGTTCAGATTTGTTCCGCCACTGACTATGACATAAGTGTTTTACCCTCTTAGTAAATTAACAGCTTTAAAATGAGTTCAATATCAATTGTTAATTTAACTTACAATATCAAGTGCCACAAGGTGACAGTTTTGCTCTGCAAACGCCTTCAATTTGCCTCCCTGTTCATACAGCTGAAAAGCTCTAGCGCCCCTGTTAAATTGTCAGGTTTTTGGAGTACAAAATATTGCTACCAGGATTAAACATTCAACGCATAGGCGGAGTTTGACTTTTGGGGCAGGGGGGGCACAACATATTGATGACGCCGAAATGTAGTGTCAGCAATAAAATTAATTTACAAGAATTTTTATAATAATAAGTTGACAATGAGCGTTTTTCTTTTCCCATCATTTTTGAGGGGAATTCTAAATCAGGCTGCTTAGGCAATACTTTTCACCAAGATCGTCACCCACTGAATATGGTACGCCCGCCGGTGTCGTGCCAATGTCGTAACCCAAGTCAAAAATTGTATCCCCTGGGCGGAGCCATATTGAAGTAGATTTGTGTCTTTATTATTCAATCAAAATATATATTTTCAAATAAAAAAAAGTTGCTTCAATCAAAAAAATGTATGTGTTTGAATGCAAAAATAAATTTGAAATGCGTGTGAAAGCTATTAAGTTTTTTTTATTGATTGAAGCAACTTTTTTGGTTGAAGTAATGCTGATTTGTGTTTGGGCCACATTTTAGCAAGGGCGTTTTTGTCTTTATTATTCAATCAAAAAATAAGTTGCTTCAAAAAAAATATGCTTTCAAAAAGAAAAATCACTTCAATCAAAAAAAAAAAAAAAAAAAAGAATTTAAATCATAGAAAACGTTTTTGAATGCGAAAAAATATTTGAGATTATAAAATTTGCATTTGAACACTTAATTTTAAAAGTTTTCTTTGATTGAAACAATCCTTTTTTGTGTTTGGGCCATATAATGGGTAGGATATTTGTGTCTAAATCATTCAATCAATCAAAGAAAAAAACCATTTGAAAAATAAAATTGCCCCCCTGGAGCCCGAAAAGTGCCATTGCATGAAATTGACTTTCCTATATATATATATATATATATATATATATATATATATATATATATATATATGTATTTGTATATATATGAATGTGTATATATATGTATATATATATTTATATGTATATATATATATATATATATACGTATATACACACATATAAGTTGTAAAGCAATAAAACTGCAACAAAAATGAATGAAATGAACCAAAAAAAAAAAAAATTATTAGGTCAAAATTATTTTTTCGAACAGATCATTTGACTAGCATCTTAGACCGTCATTTGCTTTGCATATAATTTTCAACAACAACAAAAATTAAAGGGAGATTCAGATTCAGAATATATTATATATTACTTTGTTTGGAGCATCCATAAAAAACAAAAACAAAGTTTCATTGTGCTTTTTGTAACAATGACAATAAATATTCTGAATCTGAATCTCCCTCTAATTTTTGTTGTTGTTGTTGTTGGAAATTATATGCAAAGCAAATGACCTTCTAAGATGCTAGTCAAATGATCTGTTTGAAAAAATAATTTTGACCCAATAAATTTTTTTTTTTTTTTTGTGTTCATTTCATTCATTTTTGTTGGAGTTTTATTGCTTTACAACTTTATATATATATATATATGTATATATATATATATATATATATATATATAGGAAAGTCAATTTCATGCAATGGCACTTTTCGGCAACCAGGTGGGGCCTGCCCCTCCCCTTAAAATCCGCTTATGATTCAACGCTAATAAATTCACCTAAAATCTGTACATCTGAATTGAACAAAAAATTCTGAAGTGACAAAGTAAAAATAAGTGCATATGCTCTGTTGCAGGAAATGGGATGCGGTTTTGTCCAGAATTGAACAACCACATTCAAATTCATGTTTGATGGGAGTGAGTATGGAATCACGGAAGTGCCAACATTTAATAAATGAATGTAAAGAGGAATAAATATATGAATGAATAAATAAATGAAAATATAAAAGTATTTTTTTGTCATACACTTACTTTTTATCATTGAAAATCCCTCATGGAAAAAACAATGACAACGACAAACAATGGCATTTTTTTTTCTTCGCCATTTCTATTTCCTTTGCTTTTACCCAGAGCTCTGCTTTTACTAAATGGAATGGTCTGTCAGTCAAATGGCGTAGGGAGGGGCCTTCCAAACAGGAAAGGGTTAGTTATCGACAGCATTATATTTGATTGGCTGAGGCGACCCATCCAGCCTGTGAGCTGCTTCTCTAAGCGGTTGTGAAAATGATTTTTCAATATCCCTCTATATAAATGATGAATAAAAAATCACACGTGGTAAAGATTTTTTTTCCCCCCGTCGCGCCAAGACGTCACTTTCCCCCAGGTAAACTAGGAATCAGCTATCGACTACTATTACTGTTTGGAAAGCACCTCCAAACGCCATTTGATTGACAGACCATTGCTCTCGGTAAAAGCAAAGGCAAAAGCAAAGACAATGACATGCAAAATAGCAAAGGCAAAGAAAAAAATTTCCATTGTTTTTTCCGTTTGTGTTTTTCAATGACAAAAAGTAAAAGTCAATGACTAAAATTGTCATTGGTTTTTTTTCCGTTTATGATTTTCAATGGCAAAAAGTAAAAGTCAATGACAAAATATACTTTTTCTTTTTTTTTTTCTTTAACGTGTCCTGTTCAGCTGCTTGACTCGGAGAATGGAAATCTGAGTGTCCGATTGGTCTAAACAGTTTTAATGTATCACATGTGAGTATGACATACTCCCATTGTGATCATTCAACATGCCTCTCTTATTAGTAGAAAGCAGCGAACAGGAAGGGGTTAAGCGGGGACAGAAGAAAAGAAGGAGAGAGAGACAGCACAAGTACACACAACAACAAAAATACATTGAATGCCTACACTAACTATGAATATGTTGGTGCTATCGTTAGCCTGTTGTATTTCCAGTTGACACTATGTGGGGGGGCTGGTGACTAAGGAAAAAAGAAGAATGGGGGAGAGTCAGAAAGATAAGTTATTGGCTAGTTAAATCAGCTATGTGAGGTGTAGAAACCAGTATTTGTGTGAATCCGTTGTGAGTATGCTAGCATACTATTCTATGCTATCTGATCGCTAATCCTGACACTGAGTTTTTCTACTTGATTGTGTCTAATTTCACCTAGTCATACGTGAATCCCATCCGACATGATAGTCCTGCAGACGAGTGGAAATGCAGGCTGGAAAATATATATTAAAAAAACAATGAATGAATAAACATAAAGAGAAATAAAAATATAAAATATATAACAATGAAAATTCATGTTCTGTGCTAATCATTTCTTCATTTACTGTTCCAGTTGTTTCATTAACTGCTAGTTATGGTTTTTGGTCACACTTTATTTGAGAGTGGCGCCATAAGGCTGTCATAAGACCAGATGAACCACCATGAAGCTTTAAACCAATTGGCTACAAAGCTTCAGTGCTTCAAGAAGCTTCATTTGGCCGTCACTGCTCCCTTCGGGGAGACAGTCAACCTCTACTGCAACCTGCTATTAACACTGTTGTTGCCCAACATGCCTCCTAGCATGCATTGCAGCACTACAGATGTCAATAACAATGAACATTGATGTTCTGTGCTAATTGTTTCTTCAGTTACTGTTCCAGTTGTTTAATTAATTGCTAGTTATGGTATTTGGTAACACTTTATTTGACAGTGGCGCCATAAGACTTTCATAAGACCATCATACTTATGACATGACACTGCCATGAGCAATAATGAATGCTTATGACAGATGTCATTTTGTGCCATCCGGCAAATTATCTCACTTTTGAATGGGTGTAAAAGATCCAAGCTGGACATAAATAGAATTAGTGACGTAATTTCCCAGATGACACTGAATGACATCTGTCATAACCATTCATTAATGTCCATGATAGTGTAATGTCAAGTCTTATGACAGTCTTATGGCAGTCTTATGACACCGCTTTCGAAGTGTAACCTAGATAAATCAACAAATAAGCCGCACCAGAGTATAAACTGGGATTCATGATGAGGGAAAAAAGTGGCGGCTTATAGTCCGAAAATTACGGAAATTGAAAAGAGAGTTGTACATATTCTAGGTTACACTCATGATAGAAAGTCTTGAAATGAGGTATCCTAGCTTAGAGCTTTTATAATCAATGTATCTGTTGGGCTTCTTCAAAGAATTAGCAGTTTTAGTGTATTTTAGTTTCACTTGGTTTTATTAAATATGGAGCTTTTTGTACTGACAAGATGTATAAATGTTTATAAGCAACTTAAAAATTGCCTTCTTAAGATTTTATGATGGTAATTCACATCACATTATTTCCTGTGGGAAATTAGTTTTGAAGAATATCTGGAAGTTGACAGCCATCACCAAACAGTTATCGTGTATATTATAAAGTGCATTAATCATGTAAAACCATGACGCTGGTTTAGGTTAACTTGCAAATGAAAATTAACCTACAAACAGACAACTCTAATATGCTAAAAGAGCACCTATAATAGCGTTTCAAGTGACATGCTTGCCAGAAAGTGTTGACCAAAGTAAAACATGGCTCTAGCAGCTGATCAAATGCTGTGATTTACACCAAAATCACACAGAAGTGGGGCCTGTGACTGATGAATATTTTACCTCATAAAACTGCCATCTCCATATTTAACACAGAAACAAGCCAATGCCCTTGTGAGAAGGCTGTCAGTTAATTATAAAACTCTCCTCAGTAAAGCGAGATGCTCCAAATGCAACTCTTAACGCTTCCCCCCACCGATATTAGGATGCGTCAGGGGAAATTTTCAACCCCCCCTTTTTTTCGGGATAAAATTAATGTCACATAGAGAAAGAAAGGCTCATTGCGCAGCAGCTAGAAGGATGGGAGGGAGGGCAGGAGGGCAGTGAGAAGAAAGGCGGCGGGAGGAGGGAGCGCTGTACGGGATGAGTTAGGGTGTAGGGGGAAGGATGGATGCAGGGAGGAGAGAAAAGGGAGATGAGGAAAAGAGGGGGTAGGGACGGAGAGATGGGCGTGAATGCTAATTTTATCATTCTGCTGATAAACTTTTCCTCCGGTAATCCTCCAACTGGGACTACAGAACAGATAGGAGACAGGGATAGCAAGTCTAAACTCCTATTGAACATCCAACAATCCATATATTTTATATAAAGCTTATCATCATTACAGTTGCAGGTGAGCCAAAGCCTATCCCAGCTGACTTTGGGTGAGAGGGAGGGTACACCCTGGACTGTCAGCCAGCCATTCGCTGGGCACAAAAGAGATAAGCATTCTCACGTACATTCATAACTTTGGACAATTTACAGTCTTGAATTAACCTGATGAATGTGTTTTGGGGGGAGGAATATTGCAGCAAACCAGAGTACATCAAACGTCTACACAGGAAGCCTAGAACCCGGATTTAAACTATGAACCTTAGACGTTTATGTGTTGACCAAACTTGCCATCCTGTTTTCATATAGAGACACCCAGAGGTGGATAGTAACGCGTAACCATAGACTTCACAATTAGTTGATCGGAGGCGCGGGGCAGCGCTATAGGGGGCCTATTTTCAAAAACTTAAAATTCAAATATTTTCAAAACCAAAGCCGCTAGCGACATAAAACAGGCACCTGACTAGACATATATGAGTCTCCATGAGCAGTGGCATCAAAAAATTCAAAGTCGTTCCCTAATAAAATCCTGATAATTATTTTTCATTTAAGCATAAAAAAACATAAAATGGCTATAAAATTCTCAGATTTCACATTAGATGCACAAAAATCATCAAATGAAGACACAATCACCTATATTTTCAGGATCAATAGCAATATTTAATCATATACATTTTTGCCTGAAATAGCGACTTCATTTTTTTTTTTTTTTTTTTTTTTTTTTAAGTGCAATTTAGTTTTCAACAGAAAACAGTTCTCACACAAAAATACACACGGTCCCAGTTGAAGCCTGGGACAGTGTGCTTTGGTCAGATGAGACCAAGATTGAGCTTTTTGGCAACAAACACTCTAAGAGGGTCTGGCGTGCCACGAAAGATGCGCATGCTGAAAAGCACCTCATACCCACTGTGAAGTATGGGGGTGGGTCAGTGATGCTGTGAGGCTGTTTCACTTCCAAAGGCCCTGGGAACCTTGTTAGGGTGCGTGGCATCATGAATGCTTTGAAATACCAGGACATTTTAAATCAAAATCTGTTGCCCACTGCCCGAAAGCTGAAGATGGGTCGTCACTGGGTATTTCAGCAAGACAATGGCCCGAAACATATGGCCAAAACTACACCGAAATGGTTCACCAGACGCAAAATCAAGCTCCTCCCATGGCCATCTCAGTCCCCAGACCTTGTTTTGTTGGCAAAAGGGGGTTGTACAAAGTATTAACACCAGGGGGGCTAATAATTGTGACACACATTATTTGTTGTCAAATAATTATTTCTTTATATGGGATTTTTTCCCCACTGAATAAATGCACTTGTATTGAAGGTTGGATTTTTCTCTTTTTTTCCATTAAGGTCCCATATTATTTGAATACAAAAAAATATATTAGAAGCTAAAAAACACATCTTAACCAGGGGTGCCAATAATTATGGAGGGCACTGTAGGAGGACGGTTCACCAAGCCTGTTTTATCCTATACCTACCTACATGCGTGTCAGCAGTTTTGTGTGTGTGTGTTTGATGGCCATCAATAACTCTGCCATGTCTGACTGCTAGTGCTCACTTTCCTCCAGTCTGTCTGCCGCTGATAATACCCATAGATACACGCGTGATCCGTTCAAAGCAGTATTGAATCAATAACCGATCAAATAGATACATCATTTAGGCAGTCTCGCTAAATATGGTCTACTGTCATACACAGACCGGAGCGTGCAGCGACCTGAGACTACTCAGTGTGCCTTAGCACTGACTTTAAGCAGGCCCGTTGAGGATTACAGATACATAATGCCATGTGTACAGATTAGGGTTGACAATAAACTACTAATAGCGGAAATGAGCCTTGCCTTTAATGTGACTTTCTATGGTAGTGTGCAGTTTAACGTGTGTGTGTGCCGACTAATACTGTACGGGCATGCATGAATAAACATGATGTGTTACAGTGCTGAATTATCATGACGTCTCAGCAGTGAGACATAGAGAGAGTGTATGTTTGTTGTGTGTGCGTGTGTGTGTTACAGAGCAAGACCTCAGTTCCTGCATCACATCATTCTGCCAGAAAGCTTTTATACTCGCTCCCAGAGTTACCCTGCGCTATAGACAAATGTGAGCTCGGCACTTAAACGAACACACACACGTACGTGCGTGTGTTTGTTTGTGTGTCTCTCTTACTGTTGGCGTCAGTGTCATCACTCTTGGGAGGGGTGTGTCCCGTGTAACCAACTGCAATCCTGACCATTCGCTCTGGATTTCTTATCTTCTTCAGTCCTGAGAAAAGAGAAAAAGACAAAGATATATTTAGGAGAAGCGCTTGGCATTTATTCCTCCTCTTCCCATTCTTCCTCCTCTTAAGCCCTCAAATCCAACTCCAACTGATATGAATGTGGGCTGATCCATTTTCTGAGCATCAATTGTATCCTCGGATCGATTGGCCACAGTAGAAACACAATCTGCGTGTGTGTGTGTGTGTACGTGTGTGTGACTAACTTGTACCCTGCTTTAGTTTCTCCTCACCCTCATCATTTCTGTTTCCCTGACCACTGTTGCTATGATACAAACTAGTCCAACCAGTGCACAGGGAGAGGGTCTTCCGAGCTATATGGTGGATTCTGCTCACATGCCCACTGGTGAGCTCTGCAGATTGGCGCCACACACATCTGCCACGGGATGGGTAGAGCGGACGGTTGTCTCCTGCCCTGGCTGCCGTGATTCATTTGGCTTTCATTCAGCTTGGCTGGGGCTCGTAAATTGTAACATCCTCCCTATATGTAACACAGAGGAGCGGTGGACAAAAGGCTTCCTTCGTGCAGTGTGTGTGGGGCTACAATATGGGCAGGGGGGTGGTTTTATATTTATGTGGTACACTGCCTGCTGAACTGCCCATGGGCCTTCTGCCTCATCTTTCAGTTCAAGTATTTTCACGCAATGGGACTCTCGACCCGCGACCTTCCCTCTGCCTCCGGCTACTCACGGCACACTCGCTCGCACGTGCGCGTTTGTATATGTGAAAGTTTTTAAGTACTCTGTGACACAACATACATTATATGACCATAAGCGGATTTTAAGGGGGGGGGGCAGGGCCCCGTTGGTGGCTGAAAAGTGTCATTGCATGTAATTGACTTTACTATATAAATATATCAAAGTTGTAAAGCAATAAAACTGCAACAAAAATGAATGAAATGAACAAAAAAACATTTTTATAATGGGTCAAAATTATTTTTTGAGCACCTTAGTCATTTGCTTTGCATATAATTTTTTATATATATATGAACATACATATATATATATATATATATATTAGGGCTGTCAAACGATTGAAATTTTTAATCGAGTTAATTACAGCATAAAAATTAATTAATCGTAATTAATCGCAATTCAAACCATCTATAAAATATGCCATATTTTTCTGTAAATGATTGTTGGAATGGAAAGATAAGACACAAGATGGATATATACATTCAACATACGGTACATAAGTACTGTATTTGTTTATTATAACAATAAATCAACAAGATGGCATTAACATTATTAACATTCTGTTAAAGCGATCCATGGATAGAAAGACTTGTAGTTCTTAAAAGAAAAATGTTAGTACAATTTATAGAAATTTTATATTAAAACCCCTCTTAATGTTTTCGTTTTAATGAAATTTGCAAAGTTTTCAATCAAAAAATAAACTAGTAGCCCGCCACTGTTGATGTCAATAATTACTTACACAGTGCTCATGGGTGCTGAAGCCTATAAAATCAGTCGCACCCAAGTGCCAGCAGAGGGAGGCAAAACTCCATAAAACACAATTAACAAGTGAGCATTTCACTGTACCGTCATTTAAATCTGTCTGAGCGGGCCATCTGCGTTAATTGCGTCAAATATTTTAACGTGATTAATTTAAAAAATTAATTAACGCCCGTTAACGCGATAATTTTGACAGCCCTAATATATATTAGTATTATATATATAGTATTATATAATTATATTATATATTAATCGGGGTCGAATCTAATTTGAGCGGGGCTTGTGCGTTAAATATTTAATTAATTAACGCCTGTTAATGCGATAATTTTGACAGCCCTAATTTTGACAGCCCTAATTTTGACAGCCCTAATATATATTTATATATATTAATATATAATATAATTATATAATACTATATATATAATACTAATTATCGCGTTAACAGGCGTTAATTAATTAAATATTTAACGCACAAGCCCCGCTCAAATTAGATTCGACCCCGATAAAATCTGATTAAAAAGACAGCAAAGTGTCATTTCCACTTGTTACTTGTGTTTTTTGATGTTTTGCCGCCCTCTGCTGGCGCTTGGGTGCGACTGATTTTATGGGTTTCAGCACCATAATTATTATTGACATCAACAATGGCGAGCTACTTCTTTATTTGAAAATTTTACAAACTTTATCAAAACGAAAACATTAAGAGGGGTTTTAATATAAAATTTCCATAACTTGTACTAACATTTATCTTTTAAGAACTACAAGTCTTTCTATCCATGGATCGCTTTAACAGAATGTTAATCATGCTAATGCCATCTTGTTGATTTATTGTTATAATAAACAAATACAGCACTTATGTACAGTATGTTGAATGTATATATCCGTCTTGTGTCTTATCTTACCATTCCAACAATAATTTACAGAAAAATATGGCATATTTTAGAGATGGTTTGAATTACGATTAATATTATTATTATTATTTAATTTTATTTTAAATTTTAAATTTAAATTTAAAAAAAATTTAATCGTTTGTCAGCTCTAATATATATAAGACAAAAAAAAATTCTTTGATTGAAAATATTTGGGGGGGATTGATTTAGACACAAATGTCCTAATCATAATATGGCATAAACACAAAAAGGATTGCTTCAAAGAAAACTATTTCAATGAAAAATTAAGTGTTCAAATGCAAATTTTTCAATCTCAAATATTTTTTCGCATTCAAAAACTTTTTTCTATGATTGAAAAAAAAATTTTTTTTGATTGAAGTGATTTTTCTTTTTGAAAATCTATATTTTTTTTGCAGCAACTTATTTTTTGATTGAATAATAGAGAAAAATGTCCTAGCCAAAATGTGACCCAAACACAAATCAACATCACTTCAATCAAAAAGTTGCTTCAATCAAGAAAAATAAATAAATAATAATAATCAAAGAAAAATAGCTTTCACATGCAGTTTTTTGAGTTTTTTTGAGTTTCAAATTTATTTTTGTATTCAAACACATTTCATCAACGAAAAATTAAGTGTTCAAATGTAAATTTTTCAGTCTCAAATATTTTTTCGCATTCAAAAACTTTTTTCTATGATTGAAAATTTTCTTTTTTTTTTTTTGAATGAAGCGACTTTTTTTGGTTGAACATATATATTTTAATTCAGGCAACTTTTTTTTTTTTTTTTAATTGAAGCGCCTTTTTTTATTAAATAATAAAGACACAAATCTACCTCCATATGGCTCCGCCCAGGGGGTACAATTTCTGACTGGGGTAACTACATTGGCATGACACCGGCGGGCGTACCATATTCAATGGATGACGATCTTGGCGAAAAGTATTGCCTAAGCAGCCTGTTTTAGAGTTCCTCTCAAGAATGATGGGAAACAAAAAAACATTCATTGTCAATTTATTATTAGAAAAATTCTTGTAAGTTAATTTTATTGCTGACACTGCGTTTTGGGGTCATCAACATGTGGACATGCCCCAAAAGTCAAACTCCGCCTATGTATATGACACTGCATGTGTGTTGCTAAAAATTGCCCCCCTTGGAGAAATACCTGTCAGTATCGCTCCCTAGTGGAGAGCCTTTGCCATTTATCAACCCTATTCACTTACTGGTTGAATAATATTCCAGTCAACGCTTGCGTTGGAATGTCATTTTGCCATGTAATCTGCAATGGAACAGTGTTTCCCATGCATAACCTGTTTTTTTATGGTGACTGGCTTTGAACGAAAGCAATCATTGACAAGGGTGGCTGTGGTGTGTATATAAACAAATCAAACGAAACACACTGAATAAAACATAAATTAATGAATCCAGGAGATGAGATAGAGATAACGCTGGCGCTTCTTAAATAATGCATGAACGAACGCATAACAGTCTGAATTAATTGGTGACTGTGAGTGATAATGACCTCAAGAGTTCAATGGAGGGAGTAAAATTTGAAACAACTAGTAATGCTTCTCACTGACACACATACTATACACCACCCATGCACCTTCTTTCTCGCCTCCACTTGGATTGTCATGTGAAGCAACCAGAACCGCGCGCGCGCGCACGCGCACGCGCGCGCACATACACATGGAGCACTGAGAGCTCTTGAATGCTATGTGTCAGGAATTGAAAATCCAGTAGTCCATTATAGTTAAAGGAGACACATAAACATAAGCACGCGCACGCGCGCGCAGCATCTGAATTCCTTCAGCGTGAACCACTCTCTTCATCCCTGTCCGCGATAAACGCTCAGCATCCCGACTCACTCCCAGCACCACCGACAGCTCACAGTCACTCTCCCTCAGTTATTTATGCTGTCGCTGCTTCAGCACCGAGCCAGCCGTCTTTTCGGGTCGGACAAGCAGAAAGGGGAAAGCCCGGCTCTTATTTCCCCCCTCGTCGGTCCCATTGCGTCCCGTTGTCGGCTCGTCTGAAGGCCAAATATAGCGACACGGTGCCACCTCAAATTAAAAGCGATATTTCTGTCTTACCTTCCGGCTTGTTTTCGGCAGCCATTTCCCCTCCGCCGCGCGCCTCATCCCTCCTCCTCCTCCTCCTCTTCCTCCTCCTCCTCGACTCGACCTAGTGGTGGTGGTAGGAGTGGGGTGGGGGGTGGGGGGGACGCACGCGCGTGCACATTCGGAGAGGACAGCTCAAGGAGGGGGCGGGGCTGAGAAGTTGACTCAGCGGGGAAGGGCGGGCGAGCCTGCCTCGTCCGGCCACGCGATTGGCTCAAACGCCGATGAATGACAGAGGGGATCCGCGACGGGGCAGGTTCTAGCAAGCCCCGCCCCCTGACGTCCAAGCGCGCACCCCTTGCTTCTACTGCCGCCCCTATCACGTCACTTTACCACGTCTGTATTCTAGGACAACCTTGACAGCCTTCTCGAGCAATTCATCGTTTTGTCTGCGCTCGCCTTCTCGCCATTTCAAAGTAAAGTGAAACAAGAGGAAAGCTACCATAGAGGAGAGACTTTAGCTACGCGCGTGGGCAGGCGGCCGCTGTCATTGGTGCTGAAAGGACAGCTCCACACGCGCCCACACAGGCCGCGCGCATGCGCATTGGTGGCACCCGTCAGCTGGAAACGTGATGAAAAGCAGCAGGGGATTGGTACAAAGTTTCTACAGACCACACGACTGTCACTGGCTATTAATTTAATTGTCTCACACTGGCAAAATACTGAAACTCTTCACTAGGCAACTGGACCTTGATTATAGTTTTCTTCTCTTCTCTCCATAAACAAGAAAAGCCTTTGCGCCTCTATTCAACCTTTGAGCATTACACTGGCATATCTGTCAACCCGAGGCCGTTAGCATTTTCGCAATCATACAAATAGTGATGTATGCCCTAACAAAATGGTGACTAATCTTACAACGTTTTATATAGCGTGCAATGTGAAACAAAAATAAAACTCAATTTTTAAAACAACATACTGTATATTTATTGGTAATATTGTCATATATAACCTGGTGCAATCAACATCTTTAACTAAAGTGCCCTCCATAATTATTGGATTTATAATAATTATGTGTTTTTTGGCTTCTAATATTTTTTTTTCTAAATAATATGGGACCTTAATGGAAAAAAAGAGAAAAATCCAACCTTCAATACAAGTGCATTTATTCAGAGAGGAAAAATCCCACATAAAGAAATAATTATTTGACATCAAATAATGTGTGTCACAATTATTAGCACCCCTGGTGTTAATACTTTGTACTAAAGATGTCCCGATCCGATCACGTCATTCCCAAAGTATCGGAATCGGCAAAAAAATATGGGACATGCCTTTTTTTAATATATATATATTTTTTAACTAAATCGTTTTCTAATTGTATTTACCGTTGCAGACAAAATATCTTACACTCATCCAGAGTCTTTAGTTTTGGCTTAAAGTAGGGCTATCAAATTTATCGCGTTAACGGCGGTAATTAATTTTTTAAAAATTAATCACGTTAAAATATTTAACGCAATTAACCCAATCTATAATGGCGCCGTTTTACCTATATATAGAGCTAAAAGGCAACGTAAAATGAGTAGAGTGAATTTTGGCAGTCTCTGGAGCCTTTTTTTAATTGGCTAAAGCCTTACAATCCCTCTCTGAACAATTAGAAATATCGTGGGAAGCAATGTGGGGAAGCAAGGTAGTAGTTGATCTTTTTCTTAACACCCTATGTTATTTCCCAACGCAGAGAAGATATATCAATTGGTGCCACTACGCATAGTCATGGTTGCACTTCCCATCATGCATTTGGGCAGAACAGTTAGATGGCTATAGTATCATTTACTGAAAGCTCAACAAATACACTAGATGGTAATATTTAGTCACAATATACAAAGTCACATTTACCCCTAAGAATTACAAGTCTTTCTATCCATGGATCCCTCTCACAGAAAGAATGTTAATAATGTAAATGCCATCTTGAGGATTTACTGTCATTATAAACAAATACAATACTTATGTACTGTATGTTGAATGTATATATTCGTCCGAGTTTTATTCATTTTTTTCTTAATGCATTGCCAAAATGTATATGATCGGGAAAAATTATCGGGAATGATTGGAATTGAATCGGGAGAAAAAAAAAAAAAGCAATCAGATCAGGAAATATCGGGATCGGCAGATACTCAAACTAAAACGATCGGGATCGGATCGGGAGCAAAAAAACATGATCGGAACAACCCTATTAATGACAAATAGTTTATTTTTGATTGACCGGGATATATGATTGAAAAGTCATGGAATTATGGATGAGCGGGCGTTTTGGTCAAAAACATAACATTGATTCAGTGTTGTTCCAATATGGTTAAAAATCGAAATGATGTTTGGTGTTTGTAAGGATTTCAACGCTGAAACAACATTAATTGAGGATGCAAAAGTGACGTTGATTCAACGATAAAAGATGGAAAGAGGAATGTTGATCCAACATCTTTCCAACGTCAGTCTGCTATCTGGATATGAATTTAAAGTTAAGACTTTGCCAGTAAAATGTTGTCTATAAAAGTTTTCAAGCAATAAAACAAACAACAAAAGTGAATTAAATGAACAAAAAAAAATTTTTTTTTAATGGGTCAGAATTATCTTTCGAACAGATCGTGTGACTAGTACCATAGAGATAGTCATATGCTTTGCTTAGCATAAACCACCAGAGGACAGAAGATGCAAGATGGATATATGTAACTTTTTCAAACCTAAGCTTTCAAAAGCAACAACTGAGCAAGAACCAAGGATTGAAGATGTGGACCATGAAACGCCAAAATGTTGATATTTTTCCCCCACCCACCCCCACCCTGCCATAAAAGTCAAACTCCACCTATGGTTTAATTAGTTGGTGGAGTTATTTCAACAACTTCTGTGTAGTTTGTTAGTTATTTTTTAGTTTCAGGGCTCCGGAGTGGCTATGCTAGTGTGAGTCAATTGGGCTGACTTAGCATGCCAATAAAAAAACAACAACATATGCACAGATGAAAATCATCGATGAGCCATGCAGTCAATAGTGTTGGCTATGTTTTCAGGATAAAGTTGTTAAAATTTATCTTTGCATGTCAATAATTGCAGTATGAACAGCAACATTTATAATCCACCATCTCTGCAGAGGAGCAGAACAGAGTGATATCACATTGTTTTTTTTCAGTGCTGGTTTTTTTATGTCCTAGTCAGCAGTAAGTAACCAGTTCATATGGCTCCTCATTCTTCAGAGGGAATTTGTGGAAACTTTGCTTTGCCTATTTCTTCTGTTTGTTTCCACAGCATCTAACTGCTCATTTCGCCATGTTGGTGGTCATCAGTTAACTCTGTCAGTTAACTATGATGCTGCAGTTGAGAAAGGTGGGATTTTCCAACCTCTGATCTGGAAAAGCTATAATTGGAACGCCTCCACTATTTGATCGCTTACGAGAAGGCACGTTTGCTGGAGGTCAAAATGTCTTTTGATGACCAAAATAAAATGCAACTTGTCGCGATCAGCCATCTTTGCTATTTACACTCACTCAGAACGCTTTGAGGTCGCAACTGCTAGCATCCAAGCGGCATAAGTCCGACTTCCCATCTTCCTTGAATGCAGCGTGAGCACGAGTGGCTGAAACACGGCTCTCTATTGTGGTCATATTTCACATTAAAAAAAAAAATGGTCCTGCAGAATGAAATGAATTACATCAGTTTGGTGTGACATTGTTTTGGCCGCATTGGTGTTTTGGAACAATGATCTGCATTTTGAATTTATTTGACTATGTTGGATCTGTTTGTAAAACTGTGTCAATGTTAATGGCATGCTAGAAAGGGACGATTGACTCGCGCTAGCTTAGCCACTCCGGAGCCCTGGAACTAACAAATAACTTACAAACTGCATGGAATTTGTTGAACTCAACTCCACCATCTAATTAAACCCCCGCTAACTCGAAGATTAAGCCTAATGTCAAAAATTCCGCTTTAATACAACACGTTGATATACAGCAGTGCTTCTCAATTATTTTCTGTTACGCCCCCCCAAGGAAAACATAAATGTTTCGCGCCCCCCCAAACTCTGCCGCCACTATAAATAGTATCATTTGTCTATAATATTACTATTATAAGTACACCTCTGCCTCACATTGTGTCCTTTTTTTCTATTTGAGAAAATAACAGAGATCAACTTATAAAGTATAACTTTATTAACATATTTTTGTTTGTAACAGAAAACACTTAACGCGCATCAATTTGCCTGAATTAAAAAAAAAAAAAAAAGTCACATCCAAACTGTAAAAATACACTGAAGGTAAATTTTTGACCATTTGATACTGAAAAATAAAATCAGTAAATAATAATAAGTTCAAATTGATTAGAAACATGAACTCATGAGGACCATATGGCAAAAAATTTGACAGAAAAAAACAAAACTGAATAGAAGAGGGGGGGGGGGGGGGGGGGGGTCCAAAGGAAGGAAAGTTTTTATTTTCGCTGCTCGCTGCTCACAGTATCACCTCCAGTTTGCAATGGTGTGGGGTTATTTAGCACTGAGCATGCTAACAGTGCTCACTGGTTTACTGATGTAACACTGACAAAGCGGGACGATTGTTGGCAGTATTCAGCACGTTTTCGCTGAAAAACAACCAAGCGGCTTATCAATGAGATTGGGGTCTAATGTCTTTAAGTGGCGTCTCAATTCATTTGGCTTCCGGCTGTCCGCTATAATCATTTTTGGACACAGTAAACAGTGGTCTTTCCTCATCTACCACTGTATTAAATGTCAAGGCCAAAAGGCAAACGGCCCGAAAAAAGCGCATTCTCGGCGGCCGAGGGAGAACCGTAGGTGAGGGCGGTCGTCGTGACGATCCCAAGCCGAAAATGGCACTTCTCGGTCGGACACGTGAGAACCGGAGAAGACAGTGGGTCGCTGCGTGAGTCCGGCCGGAAAACGGCTTTCGAAAACGGCGCACAGCTCTCCAGCTCTTCATGAGTCACTTCCGTGTGCTCTTGCTTACTTCAAAAATACTGCGCGCACTTTAAAAATGAGAGCGCCACTGCCACCCACCGAGTGGATGTGCAAGTACACTTTATTCTAGTATGGCAAAAAAAAAAAAAAAAAAAAAAAAAAAAAAACATGTTCCCCGAGGTCACACGCGCCACCCCTGGCATCGCTCTGCGCCCCCCTGGGGGGGCACGCCCCACTATTTGAGAAGTACTGATATACAGAAACGAATTTGTGCCAGTGAAACATGAATAAATTCCTTAATCAAATCTCATATTACATTTTCTTTTGGATTTATGAAAGTATAATACTCACGTGTCATGTATAATCAATTAGTCATGTCTGGGATTTGAAAGGATTCCAATGGCATTACCTTCACTTTAATCTTGCATGTTGAACTGAATTTGTGCAGTCGTTGGGGATTCGGTGCTCCAATTAAAATGGTGACGACCCGATAAAACAACAGGAATCAATACTTTAGGCAATACGAAATTGACAAGCCGCGCAAGACAGTGAAGTAAAAAATTTTCATAGCCCTAAATCCTCCCCCAAAAAATCACAAAGGCCTTCACAGATATAAAACGGTTAGCCAACGGTAAATATTAAAATATTAATGAAATAATAAACAATAAAACACGTAGGGGAGTACTATTAATAAAATTAAAGCATTTATGCAACGACTGATGACATCC
Organism: Corythoichthys intestinalis; assembly: GCF_030265065.1. Lineage (NCBI taxonomy): Eukaryota > Metazoa > Chordata > Actinopteri > Syngnathiformes > Syngnathidae > Corythoichthys > Corythoichthys intestinalis. The sequence continues at coordinate 48,365,310 of NC_080403.1, read as the reverse complement.
CTTTGTCTAAATCCTACCAAAGGGCAATAAAAAAAACATTGGGGAAAAACCTTGAGAAGGGAAAATAGAATCCCTTCCAGGGTTGACTAGGTCGTGATGGATGCCAACAATACCCTGGAGCTGACCAATATAAAAAACTATGTAATAGTCTAAGAAAACACTCGTACAACAGTCCCAATCCATCCACAAAAATAAAAAGATTTCAAATGATTTAATTAACTGGAGCAACCACATTCATATACTGCTTATATATAAAAGTCAGAAAAGCATGGCGATGCACACAAACAAATGTTTAGATAGTGTAGAATAGAATAGAATAGTTTATTTTTGAGTAATTGCTTGTTGAATGTATCTAAATAATATTTTAAGACCACCAGGAGGGAGGTCTCACTTTACTTTATTCTTGTACTTTTTGAAGATGACACTAATTAAAATTGACCTGTTATTCAGAATCAAATTTGGTAGGTACAGTGGTATGAAAAAGTATCTAAACCTTTTGGAATTTCTCACATTTCTGCATAAAATCACCATCAAATTATATAAGATCTTTGTCAAAATCACACAGATGAAAAAACAGCGTCTGCTTTAAATAAAAACACCCAAACATTTATAGGTTTTCCATATTTCAATGAGGATAGTATGCAAACAATGACAGAAAGGGGAAAGATAAGTAAGTGAACTATCACATTTAATATTTTGTGGGCCCCCCTTTGCCAGCTATAACTTCAACCAGATGCTTCCTGTCGCTGCAGATCAGTCTGGCACATAGGTCAGGACTAATCTTGGCCCATTCTTCTCTACAAAACTGCTGGAGTTCAGTCAGATTCCTGGGATATCTGGCATGAATCAATGTCTTTAGGTCATGCCACAGCATCTCAATGGGGTTCAAGTCTGGACTTTGTCTCGGTCACTCCAGAACCTGTATTTTGTTATTCTGAGACAATTCTGAAGTTGATTTACTTCTGTGTTTTGGATCATTGTCTTTTGCAGCATCCGTCCTCTTTTTAGCTTTAACTGTCTGACAGACGGCCTCAGGTTTTCCTGCAAAACATCCTGATAAACTTTTGAATTCATTCTTCCATCAAAGAGTGAAAGTTGTCCAGGCCCTGAGGTAGCAAAACAGCCCCAAATCATGATGCTCCCTCCACCATGCTTCACTTTTCCTCTGCACATGATGTTGTGTGTGACTCCCAAATAATTCAAGTTTGGTTTCATCAGTCCACAAAATATTTTGCCAAAACCTCTGTGGAGTGTCCAAGGGCCTTTTTGCGAACATTAAACAAGTAAAAATGTTTTTTTTTTTTTTAGACAACAGTGGCTATGTGGAGTCCTCCCATGAACACCATCCTTGGCCATAGTTTTACATATAGTTGATGTGTGCACATAGATATTGGACTGTGCCAGTGATATCTGTAAGTCTTTAGCAGACATTCTAGGGTTCTTTTTTTACCTCTCTGAGAATTCTGCGCTGAAGTCTTGGCATCATCTACGATGGACGGCTACTCCATGGGAGAAAAGCAACAGTGCCAAACTCTCCATTTCTCTCAACTTCTCTGACTGTCGATTGATGAACATCCAGACTTTTAGAGATGGTTTTGTATCCTTTCCCAGCTTTATACACATCAAAAAGCCTTGATCGCAGGTCTTCAGATAGCTCTTTTGACCTAGCCTTGATGCACATCAGACAATTCTTCTCATCAAGACAATTCTTACCAGGTGTGTGTTTTATAGTGGGCAGGACAGCTTTAAACACTTAAACACTTTATCAGTGATGGGGCACACACCTGACTTAAATTGTTTGGTAAAAAAATGGTTTCAATTGCTTTGTAAGTCTCCTTAGGCAGAGGGTTCACTTAGTTATTTTCCCCCCCTTCTGTCATTGTTTGCATGCTATCCTCATTAAAATATGAAAACCTATAAATGATTGGGTGGTTTTTGTTAAAGCTGACACTGTGTTTTTCATCTGTGTGATTTTGACAAAGATCAGATCACATTCGATGGCGATTTTATGCAGAAATGAGAGGAATTCCAAAAGGCTCATATGCCTTTAATACCACTGTATTTTCACGGCATGGCATGGAAAAAATACTGTTAAAAGAATGCACTTATGTACTGTAGATTAAAGATAAAAAAATTTTGGGGGGGAGAAATGGAATTAAATTAGCAATTTTACTTTTACCAGAGTATTTTAACACACGTATGTACACTGCTATTTTGGCACAGATTAAACATACTTTTGACATCACTACTATGTAGATCACACAGTTATGTATTTATCATAGCAAATGGTAATGAGGTAGTACAGTAATCCCTCGCTTCAATCATTGTGCCCCAGGCAATCTCGTATTTTATTTCAATTAAGAAAAATAAAATAAATGCAGGATTTTATTGAGATGTCCCACCGATCACAAACTGCCTTTCACTTTCCCTCCTGGAACTTTTCTTTCTCACCAGGCAGCTGCAGCTTGTTAAAGTTAACGATGAGTGACAAGGGAGTTGCTTTGAACTTGCCAGAGAACTTCCTTTCAAAGGCGCCAACTCATTTAACTTGTTAAACATTGGCTGAAGTGTGCTATGGCAACTCATTGTGTTGTGTTGTGTGCTGTTCTATGCAGCATGAGTTGATTTGAGAGGACTCACTCAATGAAGCATTTAATACAGAATTATACTTTGGGGGGGGGGGGGGGGGGAGAGAGAAAAATCGTGTCTTATATGTATCTCTAAATAATATACAGTGAACACGCCCAAAAAAAAAAAATTAATGTAAATAAGCTACACCTCTACTTCGCTGATTTCGATAATCGCAAAAAAGGAGGGATCGCTGTACTGTAATGGCATTATAGTAATTATTGTTCTCTCAAACTACCCGCAGAGGGCGCCATAATAAATTTCTGCGGCTAGTTTTGCTGGCCAATGAGCTTTGGTACATGCGATTTGTGGGCGGGACTTACATCAATCGCAAAAATGGCTGCGTCCTTAGACGATGATGTTGAGTTCAATAACCAGGATTACTACTCGCTACTCAACGTGAGGAAGGAGGTATGGATGATTGATATGTCATACCGACGTTGAGCTTTAGAAGGTCCGTTTCTGTTGTGTCTGGGGCGATTAACGGTGAAGTGCTCAGTGCTTGTCCGGGTCCTGGCAGTGAGGAGGAAGGAGATTGAGACCGGGTGATGCTGCGAGGACACGAATGAACCATATTTTATCTTGCACGTCGAAAGCCGTTTTAGCATTTATACCATGTATTTTATATCTACCTTAAGCTTCGTATGCTCTTTGCCCTTACTCGCCGGTCAGACAATATTAGTTGCACGATAGAACGACTCTGTGTCTTATTATACACCTCTTTGACATTAGTGAAGATAAACTACCCACGCTGACAACTAAATGCTACTACTAGTTAACATTCAGCACTTAATTCGTGGCACAAGACGTGCACAGATGTCAACTAATGCACAGTTTTGCCTCATTAGTGACATCTAGTTGCCCTACTTCTGTGCAGGAATTGGATTAGTTAATTTTTTGGTATTTTTTCAAGAGGCTACATTGGTAAGTGTAAAGTTCATTTGTCACTGCAGTAGTTTAAACCGTTGGTCTCCCACCTGGTCCTCAAAAGCCCGCTGTGGGTCCTGGTTTTTGTTCCTGCCAATCCAGAACATATAGTTGAACCAATGAAGTTTCTGGTAAAACAAGCAGCACCTGATTGCAATCAACTGATTGCACTTGTAAAACACCAGATTAGTGAAAAAAGTATAGTCATCTTGTTTGGTTGGAATGGAATCTTGCTCCCACAGTGGGCCTTTGAGGACTGGAGACTAGGGCTGCAGCTATCGATTATTTTAGTAGTCGATTAATTGATAAACCATTAGTTCGAATAATCGAGCAATCGGATAAGAAATATGAAAAATTAAATTAACTAAGCTGAGCCTCAAACGGTTTAAAAATAAAAAAATGAGGATTGATGTACAACAAAAGATCAATTGGCTAACTTACATCGCAAAAGTCCGCTAGTTCAAATGCTATAAAATGCTAAAACATTTTTACAACGCTCTTAACAAATGGTTCAGACACATATTACCACAAAATATGGTATATGCATAAAAAAAAAAACATTAGCTCAAACAAAATTTAGCTTATGTTGGTCTTAACAGGGAGCACCTGGATTCAGCCATGTGAATTGAGGCCGAATAGAAGGCAGTGTATCCACCCAAGTCAATAAAACTAAATGCAAACACTTTCAAAATAAACCATTACAACATCACTTTAATTAAAAGAATACTCGAATCAGCAAAATTTAATTCGAATATTTTTTTCTAATCGAATACTCGAGTTAATCGATTAATCGTTGCAGCTCTACTGGAGACCCCTGGTTTAAACCACCTAACTTGGGCTCTGTTACCTGAAAAACATAAACATGTCCAATGCTAACAGGTCAAAGTGGGACATAGCGCCATCTATAGTACCAGAGTTGAACATAGAGTACTTAGTACAGGTAGTCACCGGATTACGAACAAGTTCCGTTCCTACGTTGGTGACGTTACCTGAATTTCCGCGTAGGTCGGGATTAACCCTTTAAATACCCCGAAATACCCCCAAATCTCAAAATAACAATCCAAAAACATGTATTACACGTTTATGTACCGTCCTTTTGGAACTAAGTTCTAGCTAGACAGTGAGCCAAGCTCCAAAATGACGGTGACTTTATTCAGCTGTTCATGACGTCAACACTTGCGGAATAAACTAAAATAAAAATTAAATGAAATCGGTTTCATCTTCAATAACAGAAATTCTCATATAACTAGCTACTGATACAGCAATAACAATCCACACAAGCAATTAGTATGTACAGTGGCGCGGGAAGTGTCGTGCTGAGGGTGCTGTAGCACACCCTGGTGTTGGTGTAAAAAAAAAGTGTTTCGGTAGACTTTTTTTGTGTGGAAAAATAAATAAAACATATTGAAACAATAAAGTATTTACCTTTGGGGATGAAATATATATTTTGTTGTTGTTGTTGTTAATTAATAACATGCTCTCCACCTGACACCTTGCTTGCTACCGGGTCACGTTGAATAAGACTCAATTGGAAAAGTTAATTGTTGACAGGGGAGGCGATAACATGGTGCAAAAACAAATTAGTGTTTTTTTTCTTTATAAAAACAAGGAAATTTTCAAAAATTCAATTCGAAGTTGAAGATCATGATTATGATGATAGTTCTATCAACACTTATTTTTCCCCCTTCTGTCATTGTTTACATGCTGTCCTCATTAAAATGAATATAAATATAAATCTTTGGGTGGTTTTAGTTAAAGTAGACTCTGTTTGTACATCTGTGTGATTTTGACAAAGATCAGATCACATTTGATTGAGATTTTATTCAGAAATGTGAGAAATTCCAAAAGGTTCAGATACTTTTTCATAACATTGTACTAGTATATGTTACGTTTTGGATTTAGATTTTGGTATTTTTTTGTTTCTCTGTTATCCCAGGCTACTCTAGAGGAGTTGAAAGCATCATATAGGAGGCTTTGCATGCTATATCATCCAGACAAACATCGCGACCCTGAGCTGAAAATACAGGCTGAGCAGCTTTTCAACCAGGTGCACCAAGCCTTCGAAGGTAAGGGTATATGATTATTAATCTAACGATCTACTGTATCCTTCTATCATTTTTATATATGAAACAGTTAAACATGTTTCATATAAAATAGAAGTGTTTACATATTTATCAATCCAAGATCTTTTCTCTCTTTTCCTTCAGTGTTAAGTGATCCTCATGCTCGATCTATCTACGACCTCTTTGGGAAAAAAGGATTGGAAGTAGAAGGTTGGGAGGTAGGCTTCCTAATTTTTTTCAAGTGTTTTTTTTTTTCAGGGTTTCAGCATCTTAAGTATGGTGTTACGATTGTCCAGGTGGTTGAAAGAAAAAGAACACCGGCTGAAATTCGGGAGGAGTATGAACGACTACAACGAGAACGAGAGGAGAGGAAGCTGCAGCAAAGAACGAACCCAAAGGTTTTGTTCATCCCATGCATGAAGGCGAAAGCCTCAATTGTAGAAATGTCCCTATGATGTGTTTGTTCGGTTGAGTTTCAGTATCTGTTGGGTTCAAATCTGATAGCTCAACAATGAATTAAGAAAGAAAAAAAAGTATTTTGTTTTGCAATTGCTCATACAAACCGCTTTTCATTCATCAACAGGGCACCATCAGTGTGGGTGTGGATGCAACTGATCTCTTTGACCGTTACGATGAAGACTTTGAGGAGACGCCAGGGGTTGGTTTTCCCCATCTTGAGATCAACAAAATGCACATCTCCCAATCTATTGAGGTAAAGAAAAAAATCTTTTTAGTATGTGACTAGGGATGGGAATCGAAATCCGATTCCAATTCGGAACCGGTTCCGAGTGTTTCGAGGCCTCGACATCACAATGAAAAAGCTTTAACGATCCCTTTAACGATTCCTAAAGACGCGTATTGCGTCGTGACGTGTCTTGTTGTCCAGACGCATCAAACTAGCATGGCGCCAAGAACCACTCGCTCCAAAGTTTGACTACACTTCACCAGGAAAGAGTGTGAAAATGAAAGGTTACGAAGGGTAAGCACGAGCATTGCAGCCATAAACATAACAATGACAGCACGTAGGTTCAAACGCTCGAAAGTGTGTCTTCACTTCACGAGGAAAAATTACAACAAAGCGACTTGCAGTCATTGCAAGGTGGAGATAACTGCATCGGGAGGGAATACGACTGCGCTGTCCTCACAGAGAGGCTAAGGCTCAGTCCTGGCTATACAGCTAGCTAAACTCCCAAATGACGATGCAGAAGACGTTGGTATAATTTGCTGACTTTATTCAACCATCACTTGAAGAGTGAAACTAAGAAAAGATATGAAACAAATCAATTTCGTCCCCAATAACAAACAGGTTTGCATCAACGTAAATCAGCGATGATTAGCTGCTAATAACAATAATAACAAATGGTTAGCATTCGTTCGCTAGCATTAGCACATCATTCAAACCACTACACAACTGGATTTAAGTGTCCGATCGCGAGTGGAAACACAACAACAACAACACAAAAGATGATACATACAGGAGTTGCCTCTGTAGATATTAACATTAACAAAGAACGTAGGCTCACAGAAGTGTTTCTCTCTCTCACTAATTCGCTCACTCGCTTGGATGCGGCATTTCTTCTTCGGGTGTAAGCGCGCTCTTCTTCACGTGAGCGCGTTATTCTTCGCGTGAGGAAGCGCAAGGGCGCCCCCACTTGAGCATGTAAGCGCCACAAAAACTAAAGGCATGCATGCAATGGTAAATAATACACGTTAACCCAGCAGTCCCCAAATTGCGGCCCGCGGCCCAAACACGGCCCGCCTCCACATTTTTTTTTTTTTCTCAATCGTGTTATTTATTTCCTGGCCTTTTCCTTGAAGAATTCAGAGAGGGTTATTTGGTTATTATCTATTTAATTAATAGTGTTTTTATTATTAATTATTATTATTATTATATTATATTATTATTTTTATTTTATTTACTTTCATTCTGTGAAGAATCCAGAAAGGGTTATTGGATTGTGGTTTTCTGAAAAACAATAATTTTTTACATTTATGCACTTCTGCAATCGTCACACTTTTTCTGTTACAAACTGACCCCGGCCCCTCATCAGAGAAGGGAAAAGTTATGTGGCCCTCACAGGAAAAAATTTGGGGACCCCTGCTTTAACACATATTGCCAAAGGCAGAACAACAACCTATCTGCCAATATATACCAATATTTTTTATTTCTATTAGATAAATGTTTCAGTAAAATGTTACACATTCTTGTGTATTTGCCACTTATTGCCACAGTTAACATTGAGGCTTTGGGCCTCTTTTGATCTCGTTGTGAGTTTGTAAGGTTGTGACTTCTGATTAAACAAACTCAATGCCAATCAAAACGTTTGTTCTTCTTTCCCCCCAAATTAGAATCGATAAGAGAATCGATAAAGAATCGAATCGTTAAGCAATATCGATAATGGAATCGGAATCGTAAAAATCCTATCAATTCCCATCCCTATATGTGACAGTCACTTGTTACACATTGGACTCTGTAATACAGACTTTTCTTTTTTTTCATCAGCTTTGTTGTTATTTTTTAGGCTCCCTTAACCAACACTGACACGGCAGTGCTCTCTGGTTCACTGTCGACACACAACGGCACCGGAGGGGGCAACATTAACATGACCGTTCGGAGGGTGACGTCTGCTAAAGGCTGGGGAGAGGTGAGGCTCAAATATGCTATTGAAGCCATAGTGGTGTACATTGTTGTTTTACAACAAAACACTAAATTACACTAAATTTCCCAACATTTATTCAGCCATAGAACATTATTTTGCTTTTGAGAAATCTCATAGGACACCAGCAAAAATGTCAAAAACAAAAAAGTATACTGAGATGCTGATGATGTTATGTCAAATTACTAAAAAATGCACTGCACCTAGTTTAAAAAGGTCTGAATGGCAATATATGTATGTCCTATTGCTATACTATATCACTGAAATATATCGCGGAAAACACTCTGGTGACTTGAAGTTCCACTCTGAGACCCCCAATTTGGCTAATTTTCAGAATTGTCCTATATGCATGTGTGATACACCATTGGAAATCTTAAAATCTCAATTCTCTGGGGGAAGAAACATTTTGAATAGGAGGGCATTTAAAAAAAAAAAAAAACCTAACTGGAAGTGAGAGCACACGAGAGCATAAATAAAGACGCCATGATTTTAACGAGATATTATTGTATACTTACCTCTTTTCGATCCAAAAACTCCATGTAGCATGTATCACAGAGTGTCAAGACACAGCTGTGAATGGCCACTGCTGAATTTTGGGGGGATTTTATGGGTGAAACATGGTCATATAACAAGGGTTGCGAAGCAGAAATCGCAGACATCCAGGAGTAGTCGAGATTTTCTTGTCATATATTTACCCATTTAACGTTTTTTCCCAATTTTTCTTTGTTTGGATCTATTATTTATCATCTAAAATATTGGGGGAAATGCGACAGTAACAAAAAAATATATAATTAAGCGATAGTTATGAGGTAGATATCCGTGACGTTTTTACAGACGCCAATTTTTTCATTGTGACGTAATTTGTTTAAAAGTTTAAAATATGCGAGTGAATCATTTTTTAAAGTCGTTTATTTTTTTTTTTAAACTAAATATTAGACATCAATGAATGATTCTAAGCTAAAAATGACCGACATTTTGAATAATAAACACAATTACTTCTTTTTATGGCTAGGTTGCACAAAAGCGGTTGTGCGACGTCTGTAAACAGGGTTTCCAGGGTAAAACGGACACATTAAAAATAGTTTGGGGGCTTATTGCACCATGAATCTGCTATGGAAGCATATAGGCATATTGTTCTATCAAACAAAACATTTCTTTTGGCTTAAAATACAGCAGTTTATTTTAAAGAGAGGTGCAAGAGCAGAAACTGTTTTTTCAGCCTTGTCTGTGTTTCCCGCCATATAGATAGATAAACAAATTTACATCATTTTAGTAGCAGTTAATCATTTTTTGTGTACTTATATGAATATAAAATTGAATAAATTGCACTGTTGGTGTTTGGGAATATAAACAGATGGGAAACCTTTAATTGCAATGCTTTTTTTCCCCCCTACTCTTTCTTAGAGCGTCAATGTTTGATTGATCATTTTAAGGATTCAACATAAAAAGAGTGCTGTTCATTGCCGCTGACAGTTGTAATAATTTGTGTTTCCTTCTGTAATCATACATTTGTACATTCATCCATGAAGGTGGAGTTTGGTGCAGGAGACATACTGGGACCTCTTATTGGATTGAAGGTGTTTCGTAATATCACACAGAGATGGTATGGCTTGAGCGTTTTAACAGTGCATGATAAAATGTACATCACTGAATTTGTTTTTATCATGTATCTACCCTGTGCCATGTCTCCGCTCAGTTTCTTGACAGCACAATGCGGCTTGCAGTTTTCCCCCCGTGGCTTACGCCCCAGCTGTTCTTTGATGACAGCACGCCACCTGGACCAGAACACAATGGGTTATCTGCAGTGGCGCTGGGGGCACACCAGTGCTATGACGACAAGTGTGGTGCGGGACACGAAGAGCAGTCACTTCACCCTGGCTGTACAGGTAATAAGAACATCCGTGTTGCTATAATGTAACACATTTCTAGATAGAGTGCATGGCCACAACATTAGGTACACATGCACAATCTAATGAAATACAATGATAGTTTATTCAGTGCAAAATTTTCATTAAAGGGAACCACAGATAGAAAGACTTGTAGTTCTTAAAAGATAAACATCAGTATGAGTTAAAATAATTTGATATTAAAACCCCTCCTGATGTTTTTGTTTTTATACAATTTGTAAAATTAGTTTTAGAGCTGCAACGATTAATCGATTAACTCGAGTATTCAAATTAAATTTTGCTGATTCGAGTATTCGTTTAATTAAAGTGACGTTGTAATGGTTTATTTTGTAAGTGTTTGCATATAGTTTTATTGATTTGGGTGGATACACTGCCTTCTATTCGGCCTCAATTCACATGAATGAATCCAGTTGCTCCCTGTTAAGACCGACATAAGCTAAATTTTGTTTGAGCTAATGTTTTTTTTAAATGCATCCGTAATTTAGTTTATTGGTATATTTAGCCTATGTTTGTGGGAATATGTGTCTGAACCATTTGTTAAGAGCATTGTAAAAAAAGTTTTAGCATTTTATAGCATTTGAACTAGCGGACTTTTGCGATGTAAGTTAGCCAATTGATCTTTTGTTGGACATAAATCCTCATTTATTTATTTTTATACCGTTTGAGGCTCAGCTCAGCTCAGTTAATTTAATTTTTCATGTTCCTTATCCAATTACTCTATTATTCGAACTAATGGTTTATCAATTAATCGACTACTAAAATAATCGATAGCTGCAGCTCTAATTAGTTTAACTAGTAGGTCGCCATTGTTGTTGACGTCGCAGGGCGGTGACATCACTGGACTACACTGCCGGACTTCTAGAGTATTACTAGCGACATAAAAATGTCATCTGTTCAGCCCTTTCAATTTGAACCCGAGAGGAACATTAATGAGCAGGATAGAACTGTTGATATTTCACAAAACGAGCAGCAAAAGCAAAATGAACAGGAAAGACAGGATGAGACGAGAGTAGGACAAAACCAGCGTTCTGCCAATATTTCCCTGAGGGAACTCTCCGAAGGGATAAATAAAATTTTGTGAAATGTGCGACAGCGGAGAAACGCCACCCAAAGTACTACCGTGCGCTTTCAGCTTGTTTTGTTTGGATGCATACATGCAGAACATACTAAAGATGCCCGAAGAAAATACAGTGATTAAACATAGTAAGTAGGGCTGCAGCTATCGATTATTTAAGTAGTCGATTAATCAATGAACTAGTTATTTCGAATAATCGAGTAATCGGATAAGGAAAATAGAAAATACCTCAGCTGAACCTCAAACAATATAAAACAAATGACGATTTAAGTACAACAAAAGAACAATTGGCTAACTTACATAGCAAAAGTCTGCTAGCCTAAATGCTACAAAATGCTAACTTTTTTTTTTTTACAATGCTCTTAACAAATGGTTCAAACACATATTCCAAATAAAAACCGCTAAATATACCAATAAACTAAATTACAAATTAATTAAAAAAAAAAAAAAACATTAGCTCAAACAAAAACTTGTGAAATGAGTTATGTCACATTCACTGTCACACTAGAAGACAGTGTATCTACTCAAATCAGTAAAACTAAATGCAAACACTTTCAAAACAAACCATTACAACACCACTTTAATTAAACGAATACTCGAAGCAGCAAAATTATAATTCAAATCTTTTTTCTAATCGAATTACTCGAGTTAATCGATTAATCGTTGCAGCGCTAATAGTAAGATCAAATAAGGATGGTTTATATACGCTACGTGACTAATGTGGTCAACAGATCAACATTCTGCTTTAAAGCTACCACATGAAAACACAATGCTTAAAAGTGTGAGAAGGAAACACATGCAAAAAGTATTTTGAGGCAATGAAAAGATAAGAGACTCGCTTTTAACCGATGTGCGCATGTGTTAGATTTCTTGCCGCGTAAAAAAGCAGGGCAAGACACAAAGGGATCGAGAACACAAACTGTCAAATGATAGCAAGTCAATATCTTGGCAACCTGCCTAGGATCGGTTTAAAGAAAATGCTGATGAGCTTGAATTGGATGCAGGTACGACGTTGCGAGCTCATCCCACATCTCTGTAACAAAACAATCTGACCAGAAGCAGACATGACAAAATCACGCCGGTCGTCATATTAGCTTCGCTTGCTAGCTCGCACAGCTTTTCTCCAAGTCCAGGCCAACCGCGTCAACACCCCCAGCATGCATTGCGCGCTGGAGTGATGACTAGGGGTGTGACCCTAGGTAGGTGACCCCCTCGGTAGGTGAAAACATGTACTAAATATTAAAGACTTTTAAATCAATAACACTAATATATGTTTCTCATAACATATTTTAGTAAAAGAGAACAATTATGGCTTATTAGAGCCTACAAGTCTTTAAGTCCGAGGATCCCTTTAAGATTATGAGATAAGGTAACAGTATGCTTATTATTTTGATTGATATCACTATCACTACTAAAACCTACTAATGCCTACGGTATATCCCTCAAGGGAAACGTCAACTGTCATGGTTGTGTTTGCACACCACACAGAGAACCGTATCACACACATGCAGGCATGCAAGGATGTCAGTGTAAAAGGGGCTACTTGGAGGAGGGGGTTTGTTTTTGCCGACGGGCACCTGGACAGTTGTTAGGTAATGAATCAACATCTCTCCAACAACATTTTGGCATTTTAACTTAATGGAACATTGGGTTCCATAATCCAAATGCTTTCAATCGAGTCAATGTCATCCACAATTCATAGAGACAATGGGCCTTGTTCTCTAATTAATGCAAAGACATGTTCACTGTTGCATTCATGACACGTGCACACCGGGCAATTTTCTTCGCAGTGCTCTGTGAGCCGTAATCTGAATAAATTTATGGGGGATCACCCCAAAATTTTAATTTCTTTATTATTCTTAATACTGTTTTGAAAAAGGACAACATATAATAATAATCTTAATCATTTGTATTCATTTCACAGTTAGATAAAGGAATATGGAACAAAACAAGAAAATAGCATAAACTAGAGTTGTCCGATAATATCGGCCGATACAAAATCATTTAAAATAATGTCGGTATCGGTTTTGCGCCAGTATGTATGCTCAGATATAAATGAACGTAGAAGCTTGTAGCCTTTGTGCATTGGCTAGTAACAACGGCTATGCTTAGATTGCCCTTTAGAGGTCTCCAAACCAAGATGTTTGGGATTTTTTTTAACTGAGAGAAATCACTCATGGTGCACAAATAAAATAACCAATAAATGAAAAATAATTAATTTTAAACTCGTCATATTTAACTACAGCATCACCAGAAAGAAATAGTCACTAATAAAAGTAATAAAACACGTAATTATTATACAAATCTGTGCAAAACCTAGAAAAAAATCCGTCTTGGGACTTGTCATAGCATTGGCATGTCCTATGATTGCCGGTCTGTTTCACCTCCTCCAGCCATCGTGTAGCACAGCTGACTCACTGACACTGAGCAGCAACCGGTGGGGGTGGGTTGAGCCTAACAGCTACAAGCGAGGGATTTCTCCATGCCTTTTTGGGACATAAAAAATAGCTAATACCTTAGGGAGGGTATGACTTTTCTGTAGCTGAAGTATTCCCATACCGGCGATTTCGTTTTCTTCGATAGGGGAAAAAGTTCAGGAGTTTCACCTTCTCCAGCCATCGTGTAGCCTTGCAGGTGCAAGCGAGGCATTTCTACCTGCATTTTTGGGACAGAAAAATAGCTAATACCTTAAAGACTGTATGACGGCAAATGTTTGCAGTTTTGAAACCGTGACGTTTTCATTCCACGGTATACCTTGCAACTGCCTGTCTAGTTATAATTATCATTATTAAAGCATCCATAGGCGCAGCACAGAAAAATTCGGATACAGCAACCAAAAGTGGTATTTGCTATGTGGAAAAATGCATTTTGCCATGTGGCAAAATTGATTTTGCCTTGTGGCATTTTATTGCCCTGTGGCAAAATTTATTTTACCACGTGTTTGGTTTTTTTTTTTTTTTTTTTTTGTCATGTGGGATTTTTGTTATGTGGCAAAAGGGATTTTGGTATGCGGATTTTTTTTTTTTTTGGGTAAATTTTTGCAGGCCATGCATGTCCATGCCATTGACAGCTGTGCACGACCAAATGTTCCATACATGTGTCGTCCAACCATTCAAAAATCACAACCACACGTTTTTCTGATGTTTAATATGAATGGAAAATTAAGACGTGCATAGTCGTCAATGGCATAGCCTGACTTGGGTGCCAGTTGAATGTCAATGCGCTGTAATGGTACGTAAGTGTATGGTCAAAAATCACAGCCACACGTTTTTCTGCTAATTAAAATTAATGGAAAGCTTGGGAGTGCATAGCCGTCAATTGCATGGACGTGCATGGCCTGCAAAAATGCCATATACCCCAACCCCCAAAATGCCACAAAAAAAAAAAAAACTACAAACTAAAATCCATTTGCCACATACCAAAAAAAAAATGCCACATGTCAAAATACATTTTGCCACACGGCAAAAAAATGTCACATGGCAAAATTAATTTTGCCACATGGCAAAAAAATGCCACATAGCAAAAAAAATGCTACATGGCAAAATCCTTTTTGCCACAAGGCAAAAAAAATGCCTCATGGCAAAATCTATTTTGCCACATGGCAAAAAAATGCCACATGGCAAAAAAATGCCACATGGCTAAATCAATTTTGCCACATACCAAATACCACTTTTTGTTCTCGGCCCTGCTGGAAAAATTTGCGATAATATGTTAAGCCAACGACCGCATATATCGATATTGTTTGATATCCGAATCAAATTTTTTGATTTGACAACATCGTGATATCATTATCGGTTAAAAAGTCATTATCGTACAACTCGAGAAAAAACTAATTTAGCTGAGAATCAGACATTTGTACTTACAGTAGCTTACAAGCAAGCTCTATCAGTCCATCAAAGCCAAGAGAAACACATCATCTGCAAAAAGCAGATATGCTGTTCTGAGGCCAAAAAAAGTGAACCCTTTCAACACCTCATTTAATCATTAAATTTATACAAAGTAAAATTATGAAATATTCCAGTTTGCCTGTTAGGAATCACCAATAGTTAATGAATTTGACTTTTTAATGTGAACTACTGAAATGAAAACTTCATTCACATCATACTTCACTTCACATCATATTCAAATGAGGTTCTCTTGTACTGTATATTTAACAACTGTATTCGATCATCCCTCATTACAGAGAGAAACTGCACTGGATCATGCTGAGAAGTGCTTTTTTTATTATTACATCATAAAATTAAAAAGCTTTTTATAAATGAATCCAGACTGAGAATTATTATCTCTCCTTTTTATTATTTTTTTAAAAGCAGTTCTGGTGCACCTAATGATGTGGCCCAGACATGTCTTTTTTTTAATACTATAATTAAGATGCAATTAATTTAATGGTTTCTCTAGCTGGGTGTTCCTCACTCCTACCTAATGATGAGCTACCAGTACAAGTTCCAAGATGAGGACCAGACCAAAGTCAAAGGTTCTGTCAAGTAAGTGTGTTTGTCATTTAAAATCAGTGTCTTGATAAGTGCTCCCGTGTACTTGCGGCTATTAGGAATGGCCATAGTGGTCTTTTTGTTGGCTAGATCTCTGATTATGTGAAATTGATTGTTTTGCGTAGGTTAAAAGTTCTCTGTCAAAGTGATGAAAATCAGTCAGCAGGAGATCCTGGTTGGTGGTAATTAGTTGTGTTAATTTTTCTCAACAGACAGTTGCCAGAGAGAAAAAACACAATGTTTTACTACCGCTAGACACACTAAACACTAGGGATGGGAATCGAAATCCGATTCCAATTCAGAACCGGTTCCGAGTGTTTCGAGGCCTCGACATCACAATGAAAAAGCCTTAACGATCCCTTTAACGATTCCTAAAGACGCGTATTGCGTCGTGACGTGTGTTGTTGTCCAGACGCATCAAACTAGCATGGCGCCAAGAACCACTCGCTCCAAAGTTTGACTACACTTCACCAGGAAAGAGTGTGAAAATGAAAGGTTACGACGGGTAAGCACGAGCATTGCAGCCATAAACATAACAATGACAGCACGTAGGTTCAAACGCTCGAAAGTGTGTCTTCACTTCACGAGGAAAAATTACAACAAAGCGACTTGCAGTCATTGCAAGGTGGAGATAACTGCATCGGGAGGGAATACGATTGCGCTGCCTCACAGAGAGGCTAAGGCTCAGTCCTGGCTATAAAAAAATAAATAAATAAAAGTCCCAGCTATACAGTTAGCTAAACTCCCAAATGACGATGCAGAAGACGTTGGTATAATTTGCTGACTTTATTCAACCATCACTTGAAGAGTGAAACTAAGAATAGAAATGAAACAAATCAATTTCGTCCCCAATAACAAACAGGTTTGCATCAACGTAAACCAGCGATGATTAGCTGCTAATAACAGTATGGTTAGCATTCGTTCGCTAGCATAAGCACATCGTTCAAACCACTACACAACTGGATTTAAATGTCCGATCGCGAGTGGAAACACAACAACAACAACACAAAAGATGATACATACAGGCGTTGCCTCTGTAGATATTAACATTAACAAAGAACGTAGGCTCGTAGAAGTGTTTCCCTCTCTCACTCACTTGGATGCCGCATTTCTTCTTTGGGTGTATGCGCGCGTATGAGGACTCTCAAACTGCGGCCCGCGGCCCAAATACGGCCCGCCTCCACATTTGGTCCGGCCATTTTGAATTTTTTTTTTTTTTTTTTTCTCAGTCGTGTTATTTATTCGTGTTTTAGAGGGTTGTTTGGTTATTATCTATTTAATTAATAGTGTTTTTATTATTAATTATTATTATTATTATAAAGAATCCAGAAAGGGTTATTTGATTGTGGCTTTCTGAAAAACAATTATTTTTTACATTTATGCACTTCTGCAATCGTCACACTTTTTCTGTAACAAACTGACCCCGCACCCTCATCAGAGAAGGGAAAAGTTATGTGGCCCTCACAGGAAAAAGTTTGGGGACCCCTGCTTTAACACATATTGCCAAAGGCAGAACAAAAACCTATCTGCCAATATATACCAATATTTTTTATTTCTATTAGATAAATGTTTCAGTAAAATGTTACACATTCTTGTGTATTTGCCACTTATTGCCACAGTTAACATTGAGGCTTTGAGCCTCTTTTGATCTCGTTGTGAGTTTTTAAGGTTGTGACTTCTGATTAAACAAACTCGATGTCAATCAAAATGTTTGTTCTTTTCCCCCAAATTAGAATCGATAAGAGAATCAATAAAGAATCGAATCGTTAAGCAATATCGATAATGGAATCGGAATCGTAAAAATCCTATCAATTCCCATCCCTACTAAACACGCTGGAGTTTACACTTGTAGCTAGTGGGAAATGTTCATGACAGTGTTTACTAACCTTGATTTTTGTATAAATGTGAAATCATATTGCCTCTTTGGCAGCCACCCTCCGCAAACATGTTTTACATGTCGGTTGGCACTCCTCCTCTACGCCGCGGCCATCTGTAACTTTTCTGTAGCCGAAGTATTCCCATAACAGCGATTTCATTTTCTTTGATGTGGGATAAAGTTTCACCTCCTCCAGCCATCGTGCAGCACAGCTAACTCACTGACATTGAGCAACAACCGTTGGGGGAGGGTTGAGCCTGCAGCTGTAAGCGAGGGATTTCTCCCTGCATTTTTGGGACATAAAACATAGCTAATATCCTTGAAACGGTATGACGGAAAATTTTTGCGGTTTTGAAACCGTGACGTTTTCATGCCACGGTATACCTTGAAACCGGTAATCGGCACATGTCCACTCCCATTGTGGAGGGCTATGGGGGGACTGAAAGGATGGAAGCAGACAGAAGAGGAGAAGAACAAACAACAACAACAAAAATCATTATAATATGCCTGTGCTACCTATAGGGTTGGGCATCGATGGGATCCGGGACAAACACTCTGGTTCTCCTGGAACCGTTCGAATTTTTTTATTTCTATTATAAGTTTCGATGCCCTGACCGCCGACTGGAAAAAATAGCTGCCCGACACCAAGAAGGAGAAGCCACATGTAGACTAGCTCCGTTATGAGCAAATCAAATGAAGTGGTTAACTTGGCTTAGCACAAAAACGTGCTGCTTCGCTTAACATAAATAACAACAAGGTAACAGAATAAACACACCATAATGATATCAGACTCTCTGTTAGATTTTGTTTTATCAAGGGTTCCCAATGATGTATAGTCCAGAGGAGGTGTGTGTCTGTACACCTCAAGGATTCTTTTCCAGCTAAAGTAATAAGTTCAACTAAAGCAGGGGTCCCCAACCTTTTTTGCACCATGGACCGGTGTTATTTGGGTCTTTTTTTCCACGGACCCGTGTTCTGACAAATTTTGCAACCCATCAAAAATTGCAGTGGTGCGGTTCTGCGCATGCGCGTAATGTTAAACATAGCCGCAAAATGCGCAAATGCAGCGATTCCAAAGTAAACACTACAAACTTTCTTGAAAGAAAGGAATATTAACTTACTTTTGATCATGGAAGGACTTGTAGAAAAGTTCTCCTCAGATACATCCTGCCATGTAAGCTGCACACAACAACTTCACACCGCTCTCGCCATTAACGACTTCGCCTTGTCGTTAAACATTAATTAGGAAGCCCGCTTCACAAAGATACGATGTCAGGATATTCCAGAATGACTTTAATCCAGAACCTCGGTAGAGTTGTTGTCTCAAATGTATGTTTAATAACGTCGCCGTCAGTTGCGATCTCTACAACTTACTGATCTTACTGTTGCACAGACATCCTCGAATCACTAGTCACGAATCCACTCCTTCTCAGTTGGTGGGTCTTCGAGGTTGTAGGCTCGTCAGGTGCCCTTTTCACCGTAAAAATATCTCCGAAGACGTCTGTTTTCCAGTCCTCTTCGCTCGTGTGGGGGCTAATTATTTCCGGGAACAAATGTGCTGCGCCCGCGGCCTAGCAATACGTTATTATGGAGGACAAGCACACATAGATGTATTATATACACAAACAAGATGTACTGCTAGCAGTCCTATCAATGGATTTCTGTGACGACATTCTATCCCGTAGTATTATATGTAGAGGAGACAGGGATATTGGTGTGTTAAGCAGGGGCACAGGGTTAATTCTGCCAGAATGCGGTCGTTATTAAATTATTATTTCTGTGCAGCCCGGTAGTAAATGTGCCACAGACCGGTACCGGTCCGCGGCCCGGCAGATGGGGACCCCTGAACTAAAGTAATAAGCCTTCTGCTTCCAGTAAGTCACCACTGGGGGAAGCCAAGCACACATGGCAAAACCAAAGTAAAACTGTAGAGTCCAGAGTTACAATACAGGGTGACCCAAAAAAAAGTTTACACTCAGTTTACTGCTTAAAAGCCATTGAAACATATCTAAATAGGTTGTCATGCTTAAGTGATTCACGAAGGTCACTCAGTGCAGCTGGTAATCTCTCGTCTCTACAATTCCTGTGCTTCTGCTGAAAATGAAGAAAACTTTAGCTGTACCCGAATTGCTGCGTGCCGGTCGGACACCTACTGAGATTGCAGCAAATCTGAGAATATCCAGATGTGCAGTCTACAAAGTTAAAAAGAAGCTGAAAGATACTGGAACAGCCTCACGAAAACCTGGGTCTGGAAGTGACGATCTGTGCGGACCAAAAAGTTGATTGACAAGGTGATATGTGGCCACCCCAGAGTCCAGATCCCAATCCCCTGGATTATAGCATATGGGCAACTGTGGAGGACAGTGCCTGTAAGAAGCCACAAACTTCTGTGGCAGTCTTGGAGAGGTCCATTGTTAGATCTTGGGAAAAGATGACAGCATCCTACATAAAGAAGACCTGTCAAGCGTTCCGCAGGCGCCTGGAGGGTGTTGTGACACTTAAGGGAGGACACATTGAAAAATAGAGTGTACTGTACATGTTCTTTACAATAATGTATAATTTGTGATTAAATTCTAATTCTAAGATGAATAAACATGGCATTTAAGTTGTATTATGGCAGTGTAAACTTTTTTTGGGTCACCCTGTAGTGTCATCTTGTGGACGGATGAACAATCTATCAGTTTAGAAAGAAAGAAACTTAAAAAGTAGTCAGCTTAATATCAAGGGATAGAACACTCCCCGCATTACATCCGCAAGATTTCAGTCCTTTAACTAACCTGAAAAAATTATACAATACAATCAATGCCTGCAGGATGAGACACTCTAAAACAGTGTTTTTCAACCTTTTTTGAGTCACGGCACGTATTTACATTGGAAAAAAAATGTCGCGGCATACCACAAACCTAAAAAGATCCCTAAATTACATTCTGTACAGTATTTTTAATTATAAAAAAAAATTCTCCATATACTTACTCAGTGTGAACTTGAGCCTGTTTAGATGAACACAAAAGTGGTATCCTGGCAGGAATCTTCTTCAACAGCTCTGTCTGTTTTTTTGTTTTTTTTTGTTTTTTTTTTTAATAGCAGTTAGGATTGAAAAGCTCAGAATTATCAGACAGGGAGACTTTAGCAATGCTGAATCAGGACCGAGCATCTCACTCAGAATGGCTTGGCAGACAGGTAGTATTAATGTCTCTGCCACAGTGTGGGACTTTTGGAATTTAGCAGTAAGTTCACCAATAAGTTAACTAGCTTTGAGTGCTTTCTCATTTACCTTTGTAGTTTTAGTTCACCAACAAGCTAACTAGCTTCAAGGGCTTTCTCATTTACCTTTGTAATTTTTCTTAAAAAAGGCAATCCCTCTTAAAAGACAATGAGTTCACTGTACTCAAATGGCCTCCACAGTCACCAGATCTCAATCCAATAGAGCAGCTTTGGGATGTGGTGGAACGGGAAATTCGCATCATGGATGTGCAGCCGACAAATCTGCACCAACTGTGTGATGCCATCATGGCTACGTTCATACTACAGGTCTTAATGCACGAATCCGATTTTTTCGTGTTTTTCCGACTCAAGTGAGGCATTAACTTGACGGTCTGAACGTGACAAGTCGCATAGAACTGGACCATTTCAAATCCGATCTGGGTCACTGTGGCTACGTTCATACTACAGGTCTTAATGCACGAATCCGATTTTTTGTCATATCCGTTTTTTTGGCGTGCCCATTCAGACTGCCTTTATCCATTGAGACCGTTCAAGTATTACGCATGCGCACTAATTCGCAGTCCGACACGCGCTAAGCAAGAAGACCCGCATGCGCAGAACCATCAAAACAAATGACAGACGTCATCCGTCATTCCAGGGATATCATACAGTATTTTGCTTTTCAAAAGGTGGACACAAATAACAGACATAAATAATCCCCGTTTAGGCTTATATTCAAAGTTTATATGGATCGATAGCATGCACGCACTGTCCGTGCAGGTCACACACACATACGGGCAGTTTGTCCCGACTCTCGGCCGTGGAGGCAATGTTGAAATATTGCTCACTTGGAACAGAGAGAAAACTGAGCATTCTCAGGCTTATCCTCAACCCATTTTTATTTTTTATGACTGTTTTCAAGCTCAGCCCTTCCTCAAACGCCGTGTTCACTGCAAGCTAGGCGCTAATAACGCACAGGTGCATCGCTACGGTAACGACTCTCTCGCTATTTGATGACGTAATTGCTGCATTAAATCCGATTTGCGGGACTGGACAGTACAGACCGCCGCGACAGTCTGGAAAAATGTGGCCCAGATCGGATTTAGACCACATACGAAAGTGACCCAGATCGGATTTGAAATGGTCCCGTTCTATGCGACTTGTCACGTTCAGACCGTCAAGTTAATGCCTCACTCGAGTCGGAAAAACACGAAAAAATCGGATTCGTGCATTAAGACCTGTAGTATGAACGTAGCCTTTGGTATGTGGTTCAAATCCGATCTGGGCCACATTTTTCCAGACTGTCGCGGCAGTCTGTACTGTCCAGTCTCTCAAATCGTAGTTCATGCAGCAATTACGCCATCAAAAAGCGAGAGAGACGCTACGGTAGCGGTGCAGCTGTGCGTTATTAGCGCCTAGCTTGCCTTGAACACGGCTTTTTAGGAAGTGTCGGACTTGACAACAGTCATAAAAAAATTATAAATGGGTTGAGGATAAGCCTGAGAATGATCGGTTTTCTGTCTGCTCCATATAAGCAATATTTCAACATTGCTTACACGGCCGAGAGTCGGGGCAAACTGCCCATATATGTGTGTGACATGCACGGACAATGCGTGCATGCTATCGATCCATATACTTTGAATATAAGCCTAAACTGGGATTATTTGTGCCTGTTATTTGTGTCCTCTTTTTAAAAAGCAATATATGATATCCCTTGAATGACGGATGACAGCCAGCATGTGTGGTCATTTGTTTTGATGCTTCTGCGTATCCGGGTCGTCTTGCTCAGCGCGTGTTGGACTGCGAATTAGTGCGCATGCGTAATACTTGAATGGTCTCAATGGACAAAGGCAGTCTGAACGGGCACGCCAAAACACAGATATGACAAAAAATCGGATTTGTGCATTAAGACCTGTAGTATGAACCTAGCCCATGTCAATATGGACCACACTCTCTGAGGAATGCTTCCAGCACCTTGTTGAATCTATGCCACGAAAAATTGAGGCAGTTCTGAAGGCAAAAGGGGGTCCAACCAGTTGCTAGCATGGTGTACCTAATAAAGTGGCCAGTGAGTGTATTTTTAAATGATGAATCAGTTTTAAAACTTTCACATGTCGAAAGTAGACAGAAGGGAAATAATGGAATAACGGGAGCAATTTAAACAACTTTAACAGTTGATTCACAACATTAAATTAATTGAATATAGTTTAAAGCTGCTGATACAGAATGGAGACTTGAGTATTTTATCTACTGTTTTGAACTGTTAACGCGATACTGAAATAGTAGTTTATCTAAGCCTGAGAGGATTTTTGTACTATTTTAGTAACTAATGTACGAAACATTAAAAACGGCTAATAACTGGGGGGGGGCATCAACAATTGATTTATAATGGAATCGTAGCCTCTGAATCGTAATCGAATCGTTATGTGCCCAAAGATTCCCACCTCTATTTTAATCCATATAAGCAAATGTGTTTGTTAAGTGACTATTTTGCTCTTTTGTGGTGTAATTATTCTTACAATGTCATTTCACATCAGATCTCTTTCTTTTTAAAGCTCATCTTGACTCTGCGATCAAATCTCAGGATTGTTGAATATTTTATCAATTTAACACTGACACTCCATGTCGCTATGAAAAATGAATTAAATAATGTCATGATCAAACATTTTATTCAAAGAAAGAATTGATAATTTCATTGCCCTCACAGTTCACAAATGATTGATCAAATATTAGAGCTGGTAAATGTTTGTTGCGTATAATTGTGTTTGATCATTTATGAGTTAGTGTGGGAATAAGAGAAAAAAACTGTACTTTCCAGAGGTATTGTGATCTTAGAGCTTTATTGAGTTACGGGATGATCAGTCGATTTCTTTTGCCGTGGTTTTGTGGTCTGAGCCAAAATTTGAGCTTCACAGACATCAATGCCCGAGCTAAGTTGACCCAAAAGAAAAAATGGGAGCGACTCAGGTAATAAAATAGCCTTGCATTTGGACTAGGAGAGTCAGAGTTGCTTGTGCACTTTATGCAAATTATTTCTTTATATTCAGTTTTATTGGATTTATGAAGTTTTCTTAAATGTATTAATGAAAAACATGGTGCAAATATTCATGTTATTTTCTTGGGGTGAGCTTGAATGGATTATTGGCATTTCAATTCATTCCAATGGTAAAATCAAATAAATGGTGGAAATTGAGGTCTCACCTTGGTTAAGAGGTTGACTTCGGATAAATTCATAGGTCAAGTTGCCATTGTACAGTATTGAAGGAAGCAGGCTGCTTTTCTGAGTCATTGCACGTTCCGCCCATGTTGCTGTCGTCAATAGCGGCCCCTTGCTCTCTATTGACGTCTTGTGTCCTTTCCTCGCCAGGACAGGCTGGTTTGGAACGGTGCTGGAATACGGAGCAGAGAGGAAGATAAGCCGCCATAGTGTCCTGTCAGCCACTGTCAGTGTCGGCGTCCCGCAGGGAGTCACATTGAAGATCAAGTACTGACCAGCCCAACATTTGACTGATTGTTCCTCTGTGGGCCTTGCGGGTTCGTCTAATGTGTATTTTCTTGCAGGTTGGCACGTGCCAGTCAGACTTACTTGTTTCCAGTCCACCTGACAGACCAGCTATTGCCAAGTGCCGTCTTCTATGCCACAGTGGGGCCGCTGCTGGTCTATATGGCCGTCCACAAATTGGTCATCATTCCCTACACGCGAGCACAGAAAGAAGAGTAAGTACACGTAGTACTTCAGTGTTTCCCACTAATGGACGAGACTGTGGCGGCCCGCCACAGTCTCGTTTGGGCCCGCCACAGTCTCGTTTGCGCGCCCCCCCCACCCCCCCGAAAAAAAAAGATACTAATCAGATGCGTCAGTCAGCCGATTACACAGCTGTAGCCCACTCCACTCTACTACCCGCGCGAGCGAGAGCAGCATTTTAGAGTAGTATTTTATTTATTTATTTATTTATTTATTTATTTAAGAGACGCAAGGGGAACGAGTAGGAAGAATGGGAGAACGAGCGAGATAGCGAGAGATAGCGGTCGCATGTCGTAGCAGCCCGCTGTTATTTTGTTATTGTTTTTCTTTATTATTGTTACCACAATCGAGTGGGTAAGCAAATACAGACTTCTCTCCTTCTGCCCCATATCCCGGGCATTACAATAGTTTGGATCGGACTTTTCGGCGAAAGTGAGCGGTGGACGGCCGTCTTGGACGGAAAGCAAACTTTGATTGAACTTGCGCGGAGAGGCGGGGCCCAAAATAAAGCCTTGCTCTATTTTCAGAGCTGAGCAGAGTTGGTCACAGTAAAGTATTTATTAGTTCAAGCAGAGTAAAATGATACATATTCACGGTACAAGAACGTCGTTTCCGTGTCCATCGATTGGTAAGAAAAGGCTGTTTGTACGAGTGACGTGTGGGCGCTCCCGTCGGGGGGACATTTCGCGTGGAGTGGCTATTTTTCGGCACAACACCGACGCGCCAACTTCAGACAATTATGGCTGACGAAAGTTGGATAAATGCGCCCCCCCACAATTTCGCGAGCTCTGGGACACTCGAAAAATGACTCTCTTACCTCTCCTTGCTAAGTTAATGGTACCTCGATGTGCGTTTGTGTGGAAATTTAGTTCACGAAAAACGGGGAAAAAACTATTCACCTTCTCACCGAATCAAGAAAAACTCTTTACACGGCCATTAGAATCCCCCCTGTCCTGTAAATGGGTCAGTTGACAGAAGGACTGTTATTGTTGTGGTAATGTAGTACTTATGAGGGTCAAATAAAAAGAAAAAAGGAGGGCTACGACGGCGGTCTGAAACCCGCGGCTTTTGGGCCGCATGCGGCTCCTTAGTGCTGCTTCGGAGCTTTTTTTTTTTTTTTTTTTTTTTTTTTTTTTTTTTTTTAATGGAAAAAGATGGGGGAGGGAAATATATTTTTTGTTTCAATAGGATTTCTAGGAGGACAAACATGATACAAACATTCTTTCAATTCATTAATATTGTAATGAAGTTAAACTTGTGGTGTCATCGTACAACAGAGTAGTCACGCGGTGCGCTATAGGATCCACTGCAGGGAAAATAAACATTTAATCATGAAGGCTAATTATGTATTTCTAGCCAACTTAGTCATTTTTATAGTAGGCTAATATAGCTAGTATTGATAATTATAAGGCTTGTACAAGGCTTTTAATTTTTTGCTGCTCCAGACATACTGTATCAGGTTTTTTTTTTTGGGGGGGGGGGGGGGGGGGGGGTCAAATATGGCTCTTTTCAACAGTTTGCCAACCCTGAGTGACTACGAGATGTAAGTCGTACTATTGCTACGAGAAAAAAAGTCGCATTATTACATAGGGTAACGTAGCTGTACTCAGCAACGCATTTTACATACATGTACCGTAGCTGAGAGCTATAACATTAGCCTAGCTAATGAAATATTTCAAATATATCGTTGTTATGGTTCTTCTTGGGGGAAAAAAATAATGAAAAAAAAAAAAAAAATCGCCATGGCATGACATGGTGTGGCTGTCCGACTCCGATGCAGCCCACCACCACAGTTTCAAAAAATCCTATGGTCAGAGACCCTCCCACCACAGTCTCCTAAAATCCTGTGGGAAACACTGTACTTATTCTTTTGCAATTAACTTTTTCGTATGCACCGATCAAGCAGCAGTGGCCATTACAAAGGGTTGTCTGTGTATTTAACAAATACTGTATCCACTTATGTATTTGCACGATATAAAATAATTAAACTAATACTTTTATTTATCAAAATTGAAGTTTAATCTCAGGTTAACAGTAAAAATGTAAAAACTCACCCATCAGCCAGTCTGCTGGGATAGGCTCCAGTTAACCAGAGTTAACTCTCGTAGCTGGCAGGAAACGTTCATGACAGTGTTTACTAACCTTTAGTTTCGTATAATTGCAAAATCATATTGAGGCTACTGCCTCCTCGGCAGCCACCCTCTGCAAACTTGTTTTACATGTCGGGTAGCCCTCCTCCTCTAAGCCTCAGCCGTCTGTAACTTTTCTGCAGCCGAAGTATTCCCAGACCAGTGATTTCTTCATTGGAGGAAAAATTTCAGGAGTTTCACCTCCTCCAGCCATCGTGTAGCACAGCTGACTAATTGACACTGAGCAGCAACCGGTGGCCTTACAGCTACAAGCGAGGGATTTGTCCATGCCTTTTTGGGACATAAAAAATAGCTATTCCCTTAGGGACGGTATGACGAAAAAACATTTTTTTAACTTTTTTACCGTTTTGAAACCTTGACGTTTCAAAATGGTATACCTTGAAACTGGTAATCGGCACATGTCTATACCCAAACTTCAATTTTACGAAGGAACATGAAAAAACTCACAGTGCACATAGGCTGCTATATTATGGCTTGCTTT
The DNA here is from genome assembly GCF_030265065.1 of Corythoichthys intestinalis. Lineage (NCBI taxonomy): Eukaryota > Metazoa > Chordata > Actinopteri > Syngnathiformes > Syngnathidae > Corythoichthys > Corythoichthys intestinalis. Next base: position 48,338,107 of record NC_080403.1, on the reverse strand, counting down.
TAGGGTCATAGAGATCATCATTCTGGACAAATATATTATAATATTGGTTAAGATAGGATAAAAACGGTTTTAATTCAAATGTCTAAATTGTTTAAGCAAGATTATTGTCAAAAAAAAAAAATGACCGTATTTTTCGGATTTAAAGTCGCACCTGAGTATTAGTCGCACCAGCCATAAAATGCCCAACAAAGAGCAAAAAAACATATACAAGTCGCACCGGAGTATAAGTCGCATTTTTGGGGGAAATTTACTTGATAAAATCCAACACATAGAACAGACATGTCATCTTGAAAGGCAATTTAATATAAAAATACAATAGAAAACAGCATTCTGAATAAGTGTACAGTGTACAGTGCATTAACAACAAAATGCGAATATACTGTCCTCACCAGGACGCTACGCCTCGGTCCTGGCTATTCAGCGGGCTAAACTCCCAAATGACGATGCTGGATGTCCGTATAATTTTCTGAATCAATTTTGTCCTCGATGCCAAACAGGTTCGCATCGACGTAAATAAATGATAATTAGGGACTTTTACAGCAATGACATGACACAAACGGTTATCATGCGTTCGCTAGCATTAGTACATCGTTCAAACAACCACACAACTGGCTCTAAGTGTCCGATCGCGGGTGGAAAACACACAACAACAACAACAGAAAAGATAATACACACAGGCGTCGCCTCTGTAGAGATATTTTGCAAGCATAAACAATAAACGTAGGTTCGCATCAGTGTTTCTCTTTCGCTAACTCGCCTACTAAGTCAGAGCTACGTAGCTGTCGGTCTTCTTCTGGCGTATGAGCGCTCTTCTTCGCAAGTGCGCCCACACATGGGCGTGAAAGCGCCACAAACTAAAAGCATGCATTTCAATATAAAAAAGTCAATAATACAATTGAACACATATTGCCAAAGGCAGAACGTGAACGTGGCCATAGTTATTAAGTTATTAAGACAAGTATAGCATAAAGAACATGCTAACAAGTTTACCAAACCATCAGTGTCACTCCAAAACACCAAAATAACATGTGAAAGTGATATCATAATGTGTTAATAATTTCACACATAAGTCGCTCCTAAGGATAAGTCGCACCCCCAGCCAAACTACAAAAAAACTGCTACTTATAGTCCGAAAAATACATTAATCGCACAAAGACCCTTGAATTGATCATTTGATCCCAAAAAATGGTGACCACCCCTCCCTAAATCAAATGACCAGACTGATACAGAAAACACCACTATCCCTTTGACACTCCACACTAGGAAAAGCAGGCCAAATTGAGATTTTAAGCTCAACTTCTGTGATTCTCGAAACAGCGTTTATTTCCAATTCGCCTTCAGTATTAAAAATGAAGGGCAAGTTGTGACGCAAAAGCTGGAATCCAGTAGTTCTCATAAGATTGACAGCATTACACTGAGATTGCACATCATTGCAGGAGAATGACTCAACCGTCATGCCAATTTACTTGTTTACTGAACTTACCAACCCTGGTGTGATGCCATCCCAACTCGGGGGTTCAGAGTTTTTTTTTTTTTTTCAGTTTTCCGTGACTGAGATGTGGCAGAAGTCTCTGCATTTTAAATGAGCTGCCTGACTACTTCAGTGGCTCTATTTCTCCTCATTTGACATAGTGTGATGAGGCTACTACTACATGTAAAAGACAAGCGCTGTAGTGAGCAGTGCTGTTAATCTTACTGAAAAAAAGTAATTAATTATAGTTACAAATTACTTCTCCCAAAAAGTAATTGCGTTAGTAACTCAATTACCTGAATGTAAGAGTAATTAGTTACTTGGCAAAGTAATTGGTGATAATTACTTCTTTTTTTTTTTTTTCCCCTCAAAAAAAAAAAAAAAACATTGGCCACACGATGTGAAGTTTTTTGTTAAGGTTTTTGGTACAATTGGCCCGAGCCCAATTCTTTACCCTAATTTACCCTTTACCCTGAATAAACTGTTAAAAGTTGTTAAAATTGCTCCCATTATTGCATTAGTTCCCTTCTCTCTACTTTCGACATATGAAAGTTTTAAAACTGTTTCATCATTTAAAGATAGATTCAAGTCAAGATTTTGCCGATTTAGAAGTACAGTATTTTAGATAAAAAGTTACTTAGGTTCGCTAGGAAGGTTCTCTACAACAGAGCCGTCCTAAAAAGTCTATTGCTTTAAGATGGCGGCTGTCTACTAACTCATTTAGTGCCATGTCTGTCATTTTGCATCTAGTTATATCTATGTACAGTACATGTGATATCTACCATGTCTACCATATCTACAATAACATGCGGGCGTAGTTTGTAGGCTATCGGCTACAACATGTATTATTGGAGCTACCTAGCATCGCGTTTGCTCGGCGTCACAACTTTCTTGCCTCCTCCCTACTCCTGCTCTGCTCTGTCGTCTCGGTGAGTCTGTCTCCCTCAGACTTTTCGACCAATATAGTAACGCATAGTAACGCATGCCTTTCCGTCCTCAGTAACGGTAACGGCGTTGCCAAGATAAGAAAAGTAATTAATTAGATTACCCACTACTGAAAAAAATAACGCCGTTAGTAACGCCGTTATATTGTAACGCCGTTATTAACAACACTGGTAGTGAGTAGAGACGGCAACCTCCCGATACGATACAGTTTGCGATACAAGGGTCACGATAAAGATTCTCATGATATGGGGATACAACCATTATCTATAAATGGATCAGGAAAATCATTCTACAATTTACAATACAGGTCTCAATTTATCGTGCAATTTATAGTGCAATTCATGGAAGCCCCGGTGCTTTCAGGCGCTGTAAACTCATTGAATGTGTTGCATAAAAGGCGTTATGTGGAAAAGCTTCGGTCGATCAATTCGCCAGATCCATATTGGATGCCTAAATCGATATTTTTCGACCCGCTGTCTTCGCCGTCTCTGCCTGAAATCTGCTACCCTGATATCTACAACTATCTTGTCCACAGAAACTCAGCCTATTCTCACAAAACTTTGAAAAAGTTTAAGAGCAGCACTCTAAGCAACATTACCCCGTGTGACCCTTTTCTTCCAATTTTCTAAAATGGCGACAATCAATAAAAAAAAGTTCACTGCGATGGCCGACGCTTCAAGGATAGGTGGATATTGGACTATTTCTTCGATAAAATACGCAACAACTGTGTCTGCCTCATTTGCAAAGCGACAGTCGCTGTTTTCAAAGAGTTCGACGTGACGCGATATTACCAAACGAGACACGCTGACATGTAAGACAACATTACAGGGAAGATACGCAGCGAGAAATGAAAGCAACTTGAAGCTAGTTTAATTTAGGGCTGCAGCTATCGATTATTTTAGTAGTCGATTAATCGATGAACTACTTAGTTCGAATAATCGAGTAATCGGATAAGGAACATGAAAAATCGAAATATCTGAGCGGAACCTCAAACGCTATGAAAAATTACAATAAATGAGGATCTATGTACAACAAAAGAACAATAAGCTAAATTACAAAGCAAACGTCCGCTAGCTTAAATGATATAAAATGCTACCATTTTTTAAAAATGTTCTTAACAAATGGTTCAGACATATAGTGCTACAAAAAACGGCTAAACATATCTATAAACTAATTTACAAATGCATTAAAAAGATTTAGCTCAAACAAAAACTTAGCTTACGTTGGTCTTAACAGGGAGCAGTTACAATCAGCTGTGTGAAATGAGGCAGACCAGAGGGCAGTGTATTCACCCTAATCAATGAAACTAAATGCAAACACTTTTAAAATAAAATATTACAACGCCACTTTAATTAAACGAATATTCGAAGTAACAAAATTTAATTTGAATATTTTTTTCTAATCGAATACTCGAGTTAATCGATTAATCGTTGCAGCACGAGTTTAATTTCACAGCAGCAGTATTTCGCAAGAGCCCGAGTGTCGAAAGAGAACGCCACAAAGGCGAGATTGTTGAAATTATGAATAAAAAAAAAATAATAATAAAGCAAATGTGACACAAAAAAGGGCTTGCTAAAATTTGTTTAAATATATTGTTCTATGAAAATCAGCCAAGGTAGCCTCCCACATTTTTATCAGACCAAATCTGGCCCCCTTTGCAAAAAGTTTGGACACCCCTGTTTGACTGATGATCCGTAGACGAGGCCAGCTTCTTTCACTTGGTACCAGCTAAATATTATTCACAAAAATAATGATGGCGGAAGAAATAAACATCTTGAATTTGAAACTGTATGTTGTCGGCGATTAGACTCGCAATGATCTTAATTGTGGTTGTCGGCCCAAAACCCTCTAAATATGTATTAAATGCATCTTACCAGGTATAAAATGACTACTACATAGTCTGTGGTGATCGTTTGGTGCCCAGTTTTCTCGTCGAATTGCAGCAGTCCATCTTGCTCTCCTCTTCGGGTCTCTCGGAAAACTGTAGAACTTCCAAGTATCTCCGTCTATCTTCTCTGTTACTGCAACCAACCGCCACACACGCCTTCACCATTTTGATTATTAATGTTAACGAGCAGAAAAACACACCGCAATAGCAGGCATTTACGTAGCGGTAATGTGTAAACACGACGAGCTGACGGACAATATGGCGGCTCCAGTCAGGGGGGCGGAGTTGTGACGTCATGTGATTGGGGTCTATATAACGCCTTTTGTACTGTTAATTGTGCGTTTTCAAATGTGGTCGAATACTTGAGGCGAGTTTATGTGATTGTTTTTGATGATGTGCGGACGCTAACTGATACATGCTAATCGTTTGTTGTTGCTGTATCAGCAGCTACTTGTAAATGCAAATTTGAATTGCTGTTATTGAAGATGAGACTTACCGTATTGGCCCGAATATAAGACGGCCCTGATTATAAGACGACCCCCTCTTTTTCAAGACTCAAGTTTGAAAAAAGACTTTTTGAACACCAAATTAATTTTTATACAGAAAATAATTACAGTGCATCTGAAACAAATGATTACAACAATATATTTGAGAGAAAAAGCATGTTATTTTGCCTCATTCAAATCTTAATATCTGATATCTATTTAAATATGTAAACTAAAGTGCAATCACATTTGTAAATGAATGGCTTCTGGTTTTTGAAATGTAAATAAACCAATCTATTGTGATAAAACAACAAAATTGCAATAACTGCATTAGCCATCAAAGTGAAGTCTAACTAGTCTTGAAACAAATCTGAATAAGGAAAAAAAAATGCAATAAAATAGTGCAAACTGGTTAAACTAGTAGCTGAGGTCTGTCATGACAGAAAACACTTCAATGATATCTGGCGCCATCTAGCGTCGTGAATGGGTATAATGTCTAGACCGCGAATATAAGACGATCCCCACTTTTTCAGTCTTATTTCAAGGCAAAAAACACCGTCTTATATTCGGGCCAATACGGTAATTTTATTTTATTTTATTTTAGTTTCATTCCGCAAGTGTTGATGCCATGAGCAGCTGAATAAAGTCAGCAAACCACCTAACATCGTCATGTCGGAGCTGGGCTCACTGTCTAACAGGGCTTCAGCTGTCGATTATTTGAGCAGTAAATTATTACCTACCTAGTTAGTTTGAATAATCAAGTAATCAGATTACGAACATTTAATGCCTTTCAGAATAAAAAAATTTAGATGTAAAACAAAGGCTTGCACTGCACTTTCAAAAGAGCATTAATGGCGAATACAAAATAAAAATCCGGAGTGTTTCGTCAAACTATGCAGTATTGCACTTTCATTTTTTAAAAAAAATAAATAAATAAATAATACATGAGTTTAGCCCCAAACGGTATAAAAATAAATAAAAATAATGACGATGTAAGTACAACAAAAGAACAACTGGCTAACTTGCATAGCAAAAATCCGCTAGCTTAAATGCTATGAAATGCTAACGTTTTTTTGACGATGCTCTTAACAAATCATTCAAACACTTATTCCCCATAAATTAATTACGAATGCATTAAAAAACATTAGTTCAAACAAAATCTTGCCTTGTGTTGGTCTTAACAGGGAGCAGCTGGATTTAGTCATGTTAAATGAGTTTTGTCAATTTCACTGTTGGTAAATGGTGTTATACTTATATAGCGCTTTTCCACCTTTCAAGGCGCTCAAAGCGCTTTACACTATCTCGCCATTCACCTACTGGTGACGCAGCACCAGGAGCAACGTGGGGTTCAGTATCTTGCTCAAGGATACTTAGGCGAGTTCATCAGGGCGAAGAATCGAACCCTCAACCTCTAGGTTGGGGGACAACTACTCTACCACTGAGCCACGCCACCCCACTGTTGCCACTAGAGGGCAGTGTGTCCATCCAAATCAAATAAAACTAACAATGCAAACTCTTTCAAAACAAACCATTACAACGCCACTCCAATTAAACGAATACTCGAGGCAGAAAAAATTGGATTCAAAGCTTTTTTCTAATCGAATTACTCGAATTAATAGGTTATTTGTTGCAGCATTACTGTCTAGCTAGGATTCAGCTCCAATGTCTTGGCGAGGACAGTACAATGATGTATAATACATGTTTTTGGATAGTTTTTGTTTTAAATTTAGAAGGTGTTTTGAGCTACTTAAAGGGTTAAATCCGGCTCACGCGGAAATCCGGAATTCTTAAACCAGAGACTACCTGTATATGATTTTTGGTCACTTCCTGTTGATTTTGGGGCATTTCTGGGTCATTTCTTGTTGATTTTGGGGTCATTTATGGATCCCTTCCTGTTGATTTTGGGTTACTGAACAGAAAGTGACCCGGAAATGTCCCCAAATGAATGGGAAGTGACTCAAAATCAACAGGACCTGGAAATGCCCTAAATTCTATATGAAGTGACCTATAAATGCCTTCTAAAACCGGGAAGACTCTGTTTCAGTGCCATTGAAGGTGCTAGTTGTCAACTCTATCTTTGACCCAGTCAAAGTGGATTGGGCATCGAACACCACCAATGGCAGCCAATGAGCTAACACAGATGCTGTTCTAGTAAAAGATTTTGGTAGCAACTTTTTGGTTTCTTTTTTCATACAGTGAAACTAGAGATGTGCCGATCGATCGGGTCCGATCACGTCATTTTCAAAGTATTGGAATCGGCAAAAAAATATCGGCCATGCCTTTTTTTAATATATATACAGTATATTTTTTAATTAAATCGTTTTCTATTTGTAGTTAACATTACAAACATAATATGTTACACTCATCCAGAGTCTTTAGTTTAGGCTTAAGGTAGGGTTATCAAATTTATCCCGATAATATTTAACGCAATTAATGCATGCGCTGCACGACCCACTCACGCATTGTCGCGCTCAATCTGTAATGGCGCCGTTTTACCTGTATAGAGAGATAAAAGGCAGCGTAAAATAAGTAGAGTGAATTTTGGCAGCCTTTGGAGCCTTTTTGTAATTGGCTAAAGCCTTACAATCCCTCTCCCTACGATTAGAAATATCATGGGAAGCAATGTGAGGGAGCAAGGTAGCAATTGATCTTTTTCTTAACACCCTATGTCATTTCCCAACGCAGAGAAGATATATCAATTGGTAGCTCTACGCACAGTCATGGTTCCACTTCCCATCATGCATTTGGGCATGCGGTTACTGAAAGCTCAACAAATACACTAGATGGCAATATTTAGTCACAATATACAAAGTCACAAGTCTTTCTTTCCGTGGATCCCTCTCACAGAAAGAATGTTAATAATGTAAATGCCATCTTGAGGATTTATTGTCATAATAAACAAATACAGAACTTATGTACTGTATGTTGAATGTATATAATATCGGGAAATATCAGGATCGGCAGATACTCAAATTAAAACGATCGGGTCGGATCGGGAGCAAAAAAATATGATCGGAACAACCCTAAGTGCAACTTTATTAAAATTATATATCATTTCTTAGCAGGGGCATATTTAAGAAATCTGACCCTTTAGCCAGATTGCCGGAATCACGTGAGCTGAACCATTGGAACCGCGCTAGCCCAATTCCAATGACCCTAGCAGTGGGACTCCGACAACCTGGCCAAAAGGTCAAACTCCGCCCGTTCCCCTTAGTCCTTACCCCTTGTACTGACTTCATTTTGAAAGCTGGAAAAAGTCTTCAAAACACAAGTTGACAATTTATTCAGTTCGACAGTGATCAAACAGCAAGGCAAAAAAGCAAAGAGGCCCAGGCGAGGAGGCAAACTGAATCTAGGGTCACCATATAACAAGTCAACGAAAGGTTCCCAAGAAAAATGAAAATGATTAGTTAAACATTCAGTCTTTTAAAGGCTCAGGTGAGGTGGGTGTGGTCCGGAAGAAGGGTGTATTTGGGCGTTTTTTAGGATTATTCTCTGTTGTGGGTTGGGAGGAAGAGTTTCGGGCATTACTGTTGTCAGGGCAGCAAGAGTGCTGAGTATTCACTTCTCGGTCGTGGATTCCTCCGTAACAGATATTCCATGTGGCAAGACAAGATGTCCCGCCATTTGTTCTGGACTGTCTGGAAGAGCTGATTGCAGGATTTGGTGGTGCAGATGTGGGCTTGTAGATGTCTTGCCTATCACCTGCGTTGGGGTCTGTGGTCAGAAGGCGTCCTGTATCTTTCTGTCCTTATCTGCCCGTTAACTTGGTGCTGCCAGTTCTACCATTCCAAGTCCAACTGTTCATAATATCAAATATATTCTGCTTGTTTTTCTTAAACTATTATAAAATTGCTATTCATTTTATATTGGGTGGCTTAGAGTAATACAAACACTCAAACAGTAAATACGAGAAAAAGATACTATTCCCTTCAATACCACTAACCTTCTGGGATACAAGGTATTTCGATATATTGTTACACCAATAGTAGTGAACGTCCATGTTCCATCCTAATAAGTAGGGTTGTTCCGATCATGTTTTTTTGCTCCCGATCCGATCCCGATCGTTTTAGTTTGAGTATCTGCCGATCCCGATATTTCCCGAGCCGATTGCCTTTTTTTTGCTCCCGATTCAATTCCAATCATTCCCGATAATTTTTCCCGATCATATACATTTTGGCAATGCATTAAGAAAAAAATGAATAAAACTCGGACGAATATATACATTCAACATAAAGTACATAAGTACTGTATTTGTTTATTATGACAATAAATCCTCAAGATGGCATTTACATTATTAACATTCTTTCTGTGAGAGGGATCCACGGATAGAAAGACTTGTAATTCTTAAAGGATAAATGTGACTTTGTATATTGTGACTAAATATTGCCATCTAGTGTATTTGTTGAGCTTTCAGTAAATGATACTGCAGCTATATAACTTCTGCCCAAATGCATGATGGGAAGTGCAACCATGATTGTGCGTAGGGGCACCAATTGATATATCTTCTCTGCGTTGGGAAAGAACATAGGGTGTTAAGAAAATGATCAACTACTACCTTTCTTCCCCACATTGCCTCCCACGTTAATTTTAATTGCTAAGAGAGGTATTGTAAGGCTTTAGCCACATACAAATGGCTCCAAAGGCTGTCAAAATTCTCTCTACTCATTATACGCTGCCTTTTAGCGCTATCTATAGGTAAAACGGCGTCTTTATAGATTGAACGTGACAATGCGTGAGTGGATCGTGCAGCGCATGCGTTAATTACTTAACGTTATGTTAAAAAATTGATAACCGCCGTTAACGCAATAAATTTGATAGCCCTACTTTAAGCCAAAACTACTCTGGATGAGTGTAAGACATTTTGTCTGTAACGTTAAATACAATTAGAAAACGATTTAAATAAAATATATATATATATTTAAAAAAGGCATGTCCGATATTTTTTTGCCGATTCCTATACTTTGAAAATGACGTGATCGGATGCCGATCGATCGGGACATCTTTACTAATAAGTCATGCATACCGCTGTGCTTCCCAGAGAACTGGAGCTTCAGAGGAAGAGTTCAGCCACGGACATTGCCAAGAAAAAGCAGGAGGCCGAATCAGCGGTGAGTCTTACACACATTTCAGTTTTCATTGATCATCGCTGCAGTGACCGGTTACAATCCTCTGCCGCTTCCGTTCTTCAGGTTCTGCTGATGCAGGAGTCTGTGAGGAGAATCATAGAGGCAGAAGAATCCAAGATGGGTAAAACGCAACCGCATGAAAATGGCCAGATTTAGTTTGTAGATAGTACGAACCCTAATAGGGCTCCCAAGGTGTAAATCAGACACATTTGTCATGGTGCCTGTCAGCTGCATGATATATACTGTAGCTCCAGGACTCAAACTTCCATCATCCCGTGCTGCGAAGCCAATCTGCATGCTGTAGCGTCTACAGAGGTTAAATGTGTAAATCTGCGTTCGGGTACTTTGCTATAAATCAAAACCGTGACCTCAGTGTCCTAATTAATTTCCTGTCACATTTATGTAGAGGTTGAACACGGTTATTTGAGGAAACACCCGATGAATGTGTTTACCCTTCAGATGCACTTGCAGGTGAATACATCAAGACACCCGAAAGCAAATGATTCTTTAAACTGTTCATAATCATAGGGCTGATCATCCTGAATGCCTGGTATGGAAAGTTTGTGTCCGACACCAGCCAGAAGCAGGAGAAAGCCAAAGTCATTGACGTCACCGTGCCGCTGCAGTGCCTAGTCAAGGACTCCAAACTCATCCTCACTGAGACTTCCAAGGTGTGTGTTTAAGCGTAAGCCTATTCGATAATGCATGCAATGCTAATGAGTCCCTTCCCTTGCCGCAGGCTGGTTTGCCAGGTTTCTACGATCCCTGTGTGGGAGAAGAGAAGGGCCTGAAATTGCTGTACCAGTTCAGAGGAGTCATGCACCAAGTCATCTCTGCAGACACCGAGCCACTCCGAATACCTAAACAATGTGAGTAGGCTGCAGCTTTCAAACGCTTTATTTTGGTTCAACCACCCATTTCTTTGAACTGCTCGCTTAAATTCCGTGTGTGTGTGAGTTAGTGCCTATCTCAGATGACTTTGACTGAGACGCGGCGTGCACCCCGGAATGCTCGCAAGTCAATCGGAGGGCACATGCAGACAAACAACTTTTTATATTCACACCCACGGACAAGTTTAGAGCCTTCACTGAACATATTTAATATTATAAAGTATTTTGGGAATGTGCGAGGAAGCCCTGGCATGTTATCTTTACAGGCAAAATGTTCTTATATAAATCTTATATCACTAGCAGTCCTGTGTATCTTCCACCCGTGCTTTGCGTGGTTTCCTAAGCTTTGACGGCTTCCTCCCACATTCATAAAAATGAGCATTTGAGGCTTTAAATGAAGACTTAAAATATTGCTTCCACCTTTATTGTTCCAGTGCATACATGTTACAAATCTTACATGAATTATTATCATTAAAGGATGTCTTGGATAATAAAGAGAATATCTGGTACCAAACCACTTTTCACTAGGTAGACATTTACCGTAAGCAAAATCAAACGATGGGTCCATAGCAGTTTAACACTTCTAAACTACTCTTTGATGCAATAAATGATTCATTTTCACTTGGGCCTTGTTCAGACTAGCAGCCGAAATCTGATTTTAGCCCATCCAGATTGAAACTGGATGGCTCTTTTGTAGTTTGAACAGTCACAAAGCACAGAAATCTGATTTTTTACTTTTACCGTATTTTTCGGACTATAAGTCGCACCTGAGCATAAGTCGCACCAGCCATAAAATGCCCTACAAAAAAAGCAGTTTCTGCTCTTGTACCCCTCTTTAAAAGAAACTGCTGTATTTTAAGCCAAAACAACTGTTGTGTTTGATAGAACAATACAGTGGGGCAAATAAGTATTTAGTCAACCACTAATTGTGCAAGTTCTTCCACTTAAACCTCAACCATGAAAGACAGAATGTGGGAAAAAAACAGAAAATCACATTGTTTGATTTTTGAAGAATTTATTTGCATCATGGTGGAAAATAAGTATTTGGTCAATACCAAAAGTTCATCTCCATACTTTGTTATGTACCCTTTGTTGGCAATAACGTAGGCCAAACATTTTCTTTAACTCTTCACAAGCTTTTCACACAGTGTTGCTGGTATTTTGGCCCATTCCTCCATGCAGATCGCCTCTAGAGCAGTGATGTTTTGGGGCTGCCGTTGGGCAACACAGACTTTCAACTCCCTCCACAGATTTTCTATGCGGTTGAGATCTGAAGACTGACAAGGCCACTCCAGGACCTTGAAATGCTTCTTAAGAAGCCACTCCTTTGTTGCCCTGGCAGTGTGTTTGAGATCATTGTCATGCTGAAAGACCTAGCCACGTCTCATCTTCAATGCCCTTGCTGATGGGAGGAGATTTTCACTCAAAATCTCTCGATACATGGCCCCATTCATTCTTTCCTTTACACAGATCAGTCGTCCTGGTCCCTTTGCAGAAAAACAGCCCCAAAGCATGATGTTTCCACCCCCATGCTTCACAGTGGTTATGGTGTTCTTCGGATGCAATTCGGTATTCTTTCTCCTCCAAACGCGAGAACCTGTGTTTCTACCAAAAATTTCTAATTGTCAGGGTCCGCGAACGCGGAAACAAGGTTGGACTCACAACAGACAAAAAATGACTGAGGGGAGCATACAGGGGTTTATCAAATACAAAACAAAAACACACGCTATAGCAGTAAAAGGGAATAACAAAAGAGGTCCGTGACAAATAGGTCGACGGGGATCAAACACGCGAAAACCGAGCGAAGGGCAGAGAGCCAAAAAGACAAACAAAAATACACTCAATACCTGCACAAGGTAGAGGATCACAAAACGAAGACGTCCGACGAACTCGAAGGCAAATACAAAGCGACTTGAAAGCAAAACGTGTTAATGGCGACCAGCAAGGGAAATATCTCGGCGTCCTTCCAGTGGATCGCCTGCGTCTTTATACTATTGTTGATGAGCAGTGATTAGCTGCAGGTGCGACATCGGGAACGCCCCACAGCTGGCTCTGCAACAACACAAAATCTGACCAGGAGCAGAACATGACACTAATTTGGTTTCATCTGACCATAACACATTCTCCCAGTCCTCTTCTGGATCATCCGAACCGCAGACTGGCCTGGACATTTACTGGCTTCAGCAGGGGGGCCGGATTTGAGTCCCTGGCGGCGCATTGTGTTACTGATAGTAGCCTTTGTTACAGTGGTCCAGCTCTCTGTAGGTCATTCACTAGGTCCCCCCTTGTGGTTCTGGGATTTTTGCTCCCCGTTCTTGTTATCATTTTGACGCCACGGGGTGAGGAGGGAGTTGAAAGTCCGTGTTGCCCAACGACAGCCCCAAAACATCACTGCTCTAGAGGTGATCTACATGGAGGAATTGGCCAAAATACCAGAAACAGTGCATGAAAAGCTTGTGAAGAGTTACAGAAAACATTTGGCCTGTTATTGCCAACAAAGGGTATATAACAAAGTATGGAGATGAACTTTTGGTATAGACCAAATACTTATTTTCCACCATGATTTGCAAATAAATTCTTTAAAAATTAAACAATGTGATTTTCTCTTTTTTTTTTCCCACATTCTGTGTCTCATGGTTGAGGTTTACCCATGTTGACAATTACAGGCCACTCTAATGTTTTCAAGTGGGAGAACTTGCACAATTAGTGGTTGACTAAATACTTATTTGCCCCACTGTATGCCTATATGCTACCATAGCAGATTCATGGTGCATTAAGCCCCAGAACTATTTTCAATTTGTCCGTTTTACCCTGTAAACCCCCGTTTACAGACGTCGCGCAACCGCTTTTGTTTCAACCCCGCCATAAAACGAGGGTACTTTATTATATTTTTTATTCAAAATGTCTGTCATTTTTAGCTTAGAATCATTAATTATTATTAATAATAATAATACATTTAACTTATAACGCACTTTACATTTGAAAAACAAATCTCAAAGTGCACATTGCCAGAAAAATAAATAAATAAATAAATAAATAGACTAAGAATAAAAGAGTAAAAGCAAAACAGACAGAAGCACAGATAAAATCTGATACCAATAAGATAAAAATAAGACAGTCAAATAAAATTAGCTAGAATAAGCTTTTTTTAAAAGGTGAGTTTTTAGTCCTTTTTTAAATGCATCCACCGTCTGCGGGGCTCTCGGGTGGTCTGGGAGGGCGTCCACAGACAGGGAGCAGCAGCTGCAAAGGCCCTGTGGCCCATAGTCTTGAGCCGAGTCCTGGGCGGGAGTAGACTTTGCTGTTGGCCTGACCGGGTTCTGGCTGAAGTATGTGATGTGAGGAGTTCGGTGAGGTAGGTGGGGGCTACACCGTGTAGACAGTGATGGGTGTGAAGGAGGATTTTGAATTCAATATGGAGGTGAACAGGGAGCCAGTGTAGGGTGTAAAGGATGGAGGTGACGTGCTCGTGTTCACGCACCCTCATCAGGAACCTGGCAGCCCTGTTTTGGACATACTGAAGCCTTTGTAGGCTCTTGCCAGGGATCCCAATGAGGAGTGCATTACAATAGTCCAACCTTAATTGATGTCTAGTATTTTGTAAAAAAAAAAATAATAAAATAAAGGCTTTTAAAAAATTATTCACTCACGTATTTTAAACTTTTAAACAAATGACGTCACAATGAAAAAAATGGTGTCTGTAAAAAAGTCACGGATATCTACCTCATAACTATCGCATGATTGTATTTTTTTTTTTGTTACTGTCGCATTTTGTCCGATATGTTAAATAAATGATAAATAATAATGATATGATAAATAATCGATCCAAATAAAGAAAAATTGGGGAGGGGGGGGGGGCGTTTGAAAGGGTACCGTATTTTTCGGACTATAAGTCGCACCTGAGCACAAGTCGCACCAGCCATAAAATGCCCAACGAAGAAGAAAAAAACGTGTATAAGTCGCACCGGAGTATAAGTCGCATTTTTGGGGGGAATTTACTTGATCAAATCCAACGCATAGGACAGATATGTCATCTTGAAAGGCAATTTAAAATAAAAATATTGTAATTTCCCGAATATAACGTGCACTTTTTTTCCCCAAAATCAACTTGTAAAATCATGGTGCGCATTATAAACGGGTACATGGAATACTCTTCTAATTTCCTGACTGTCTCAGGAAATTAGAATATTGTGTATTCTAATTTCCTGAGACAGTCCTGTATATATACACAGGACTGTCTCAAAAAATTAGAATATTGTGTATTCTAATTTTCTGAGACAGTCCAGTATATATTACATATATATATATATTATTATATATTATATTATAGTGCTGTGTTTCACCAGTCAGTAAAATGACATTTCTGTATCTGTACACGAGCTCTGTTTTCTTGTATTCTTCTATTTATTGGTGCTAAAATTAGGGTGCGCCTTATAAACGGG
Source organism: Corythoichthys intestinalis (assembly GCF_030265065.1). Taxonomy (NCBI): domain Eukaryota; kingdom Metazoa; phylum Chordata; class Actinopteri; order Syngnathiformes; family Syngnathidae; genus Corythoichthys; species Corythoichthys intestinalis. The sequence continues at coordinate 48,322,857 of NC_080403.1, read as the reverse complement.
TACAATCATTTTCCCTAGAATTTACAATTAAATTTGGGGTGCGCATTATATACGGGTGCGCCTTATATTCGGGAAATTACGGTACATTAGAGAACAACATGCTGAATAAGTGTACAGTATGATAATGTTACATGATGCATGAACAACCAAATGCAAACGTGGCCGGTATGTTAACGTAACATAGCTATTAAGACTTATTCAGATACCTATAGCATAAAGAACATGCTAACAAGTTTACCAAACCATCAGTGTCACTCCAAAACACCAAAATAACATGTGAACTGATATAATAATGTGTTAATAATTTCACACATAAGTCGCTCCTGAGTATAGGTCGCACCCCCAGCCAAACTATGAAAAAAACTGCGACTTATAGTCAGAAAAATACGGTAAATATATGAAAAAGAACATCTCGACCACTCCTTGATGTCTACGATTTCTGCAACGCGACCCTTGTTATATTACCATGTTTCACCCATAAAATCCCTCAAAAATCAGATTTGTGCATTAAGAGTATGAACCTAGCCATACAGTCATTTAAATCACAGTGAAAGCAGAAAGCAAGTTTCACAAACAAAAAAAGAACCATTACTATTGCATCAAGTAGTTGCAATCACATCTTATTTCGCTTGTCTGCCCCATTTTGTGAAGCTGTTTTAAAAACGGACTTTTTCCTCAAAAAAGTGATTTTTTACCGCCCCGAAATGCACGAATAGTAAGTCACTTTTACTTTAGGTCAATTTCAAATTGCCATTTTTTTCTGGTATGTTTTTTCCACCTCTTAGTTTAATGTACTTTTTTTGGCTATTTAGTTTTGTGGTTTGCCATGGATTTTTTTTAATGCCACTCGACGAGTGGAATGGAATGATAAGAACACTGCTGTGACACAATGCCGTGACTTCATGTTATATCAGGTTTTACCACGGTGAGATTAAAAAGTACTGTGCATAGACCCATACTACACCATTTGTTTTTGTCTCATCAGCTCACAGGATTGAAAATGAATCTTTGAAGCCGTGGAGCACTACAGGGCAATGAAGGAACAAATACACTTCTTGACAAAGGTCCAACCTTTGGTTCTCCTCTGTCATGGCACTAGTGAATCTTTTATGAAGTCCCTCCTCTCCTCCTTTTCCTGCGAAGCGACTTCCAGCTGTGAGGTTGAAACATCACTGGGTGTTTTCACCGCACGTCTGCCTGACACTTGACAGAGCAGCTCGAATATCATCTGCCCACTGAAGAAGGACGGAGTGGCACTCAACACAAGGGCCCACGGTGACTCCATCAGCGATCGGTCAAAATTTCGCAGGCAAATGTCAAGTTTCATCACAGTGTCACAGCAACGTAAGGAAAAGTGCGTTTTTACCTCATTGTGGTCATTATTCTTAACCCTTCGCCCTTCAGAACCTTTACGATAGATTATGGAGTATAATATACTCATCTTTAAGGGAACTCCGAGTGAGATGACATGTTGATTCTGTATGATTTATTTCAATGTATCTATTATATACAACATTGAAAATAATTTGCAGTTTAATATGATATTAAAAAATTTATTTGCCAACTTGGCGACTTTCTCGCTAAATCTGGCGACTTTCTAAAACTGGCGACTTTCTAAAACCTCTTTTTTTTGTTGTTGTTAAAAGCGACAAATCTAGTTACCATTATTATTATTATTATTTTTAATTGTATTTAGTTTTTCAATGTTTAAAAAAGTTAGGGTTAAGGTTCATTTTTAGTTCTAAACATATTTAGATGTTTTTTTTACTCACTTTTTGCTTCTCCCACAACATTATTGCTCCTACAGCGTCCATTACAATTACAGTGGGGCAAATAAGTTTTTAGTCAACCACCAATTGTGCAAGTTGTCCTACTTGAAAAGATTAGAGAGGCCTGTAATTGTCAACATGGGTAAACCGAATGTGGAAAAAAAAACAGAAACTCACATTGTTTGATTTTTAAAGAATTTATTTCCAAATTAGAGTGGAAAATAAGTATTTGGTCACCTATAAACAAGCAAGATTTCTGGCTGTCAGAGAGGTCTAACTTCTTCTAACGAGGTCTAACAAGGCTCCACTCGTTACCTGTATTAATGGAACCTATTTTAACTCATTATCGGTATAAAAGACACCTATCCACAATGTCAGTCAGTCACACTCCAAACTCCACGATGGCCAAGACCAAACAGCTGTCGAAGGACACCAGAGACAAAATTGTAGACCTGCACCAGCCTGGGAAGAGTGAAAACGTAAAACGCTTGGTGTAAAGAAATCAACTGTGGGAGCAATTATTAGAAAATGGAAGACATACAAGACCACTGATAATCTCCCTCGATCTGGGGCTCCGTGCAAGATCTCACCCCGTGGCATCAAAATGGTAACAAGAACGGTGAGCAAAAATCCCAGAACCACATGGGGGGGACCTAGTGAATGACTGACAGAGAGCTGGGACCACAGTAACACAATGCGCAGCCAGGGACTCAAATCCTGCACTGCCAGACGTGTCCCCCTGCTGAAGCCAGTACACGGAGAATGTGTTATGGTAAACAAAAATAGAACTTTTTGGTTGAAACACAGGTTCTCGTGTTTGGAGGAGAAAGAATACTGAATTGCATCCGAAGAACACCATACTCACTGTGAAGCATGGCGGTGGAAACATCATGCTTTGGGGCTGTTTTTCTGCAAAGGGACCAGGACGACTGATTTGTGTAAAGGAAAGAATGAATGTGGCCATGTATCGAGAGATTTTGAGTGAAAATCTACTTCCATCAGCAAGGGCAATGAAGATGACACATGGCTGGGTCTTTCAGCATGACAATGATCCCAAACACACAGCCAGGGCAACAAAGGAGTGGCTTCGTAAGAAGCTTTTCAAGGTCCTGGAGGCCTAGCCAGTCTCCAGATCACAACCCCATTGAAAATCTGTGGAGGGAGTTGAAAGTTTGTGTAACCCAAAGACAGCCCCAAAACATCACTGCTCTAGAGGAGATCTGCATGGAGGAATGGGCCAAAATTTGCCCGGCTCTGCCAGACTATTCTCACTGTATTTTTCAAACACTGAGAGAAATAGTCTGGGAACCATCCCATTAACGGCCATTCGAACAGGTACAAAATCAATCGACAAATCAGATTCGTTTATTTGCGTGACGAGTTAACAAGCAACGTCACTCTTGAAAGTCGTCTCCAACACAGATGGTGAACGGGAGAGCCGAGAATATGTTCCAATCCACGGTAAAATCCATTTTAAATGACCAAAAACACGTCGACACGAGTCATTGACAACAGTCTGTCTCGCGCTAGCCATGTTGAATAAACTCCGCTCTCTTCGTATGTTTACTTCCGCGCGCAAGTCCCTCGTCCTTCCCTCGTCATTGAGAGATGTCGTCATTTTACTAATGTCACGTCTGCCCGTCGCTGATTGGTCCACTCCGCTGTCTGTTTGCTGTGGCTTGCTCCGCCCTGGAAATTGTATCCGCGTGAATGGTGGCCAGACTCAATAGCTGGAACAGCGGTGAGTCTGGTGTACCAGGCAAGGCCAAAATACCAGCAACCGTGTGTGAAAAGCTTGTGAAGAGTTACAGAAAACGTTTGGCCTCCGTTATTGCCAACAAAGTATTGAGATGAACTTTTGGTATTGACCAAATACTTATTTTCCACCATGATTTGCAAATAAATTCTTTAAAAATGAAACAATGTGATTTTCTGGGTTTTTGTTCCACATTCTGTCTCTCATGGTTGAGGTTTACCCATTTTGACAATTACAGGCCTCTCTAATGTTTTCAAGTGGGAGAACTTGCACAATAAGTGGTTGACTAAATACTTATTTGCCCCACTGTACATGCAAATTTAAAATTATGCAAATTAGGTTGATGATGTTATTGAGTGACCTCTAGCGATTTTTATCACAGCCAGTAGCTTCTTTTCTTACTGGGAAGCAGTGTTGTTTTCGTCAACGATGACTATAACGAAAATGTTTCGTCAATGAACAATTTATGGATGACGAGACGATAACGAGCTAAAAATGTGTTTTGGGAGACTAAAACATAGCGAGACTAATGCCAGTTTTTGTCTTATGAGACAAAAATGCACAATAGTTTGTCATGTTCACAATGTGTGACATTTTTATGTGTAGTTAGCTTGCATCGTAGCAGTGTGTGGTTGTGTCACTTGTGTGATGTGCTGCTACTCTCCAGGCTTGTACACACGGTAAGGTTGTTTTTCTTATCTTTGCCAGGGAGAATATGCAATGTTGCTTTATTGGCCGTTAAAGGTCTGTGCTGAGTGATCATCACACACTAAATGTAACTCGTAGCATTAGCATAGCATTCGCGTTAGCATTAGCTAATTGCAAGTTTCCTCTTAAACTCTCGGGCAACTTCTTTTACATACAGTTTGGGCGTCCACGTTGGTATATTAATTGAAAATAATGTACTGTTTTCTTGACGAGTGTATATTAACCCCAAATTGGCGTTGTCCTTGTAGATGCTACAATATAACAATAAATATACAATAAAACAAGCGCAAAACGGGAGGAGCCACGAAGCTTGACGTAGAAACTGTCAGGAAGTGAAAAGTGGCAAGCATATTTAATATAGTCCCAAACACTAATGCGTTTATTTTTCTTCGTTGTATAAGAAAACAGCAACTTTTCTTATTACAAGGAGTAGGTGGGAATATAATAGCCGTTTAAAGAGTTTTACTAGTTTTGTTGAGAAGGTGAATAGTTTTTTTGTTGTTGTTCGTGAACTACATTTCCACACAAAAGCACATCGAGGTACCATTTAGCTTTAGCAAGCAGAGATATGGGAGTCATTTTTCGAGTGTCCCAGATCTCGCAAAACTTTAAAGCAGTAATGTGAAGTAATTTCTTCACATGCCAAAATTGGGTCACAAGTAAAGAAATTAAACATTGTCCAACAAATAAAGCATGAAAAAATAATTTATATGTTGTATATTTGACAAAATAATCGCGTTTCCGAAGTTCGAGCCTAAAAGGGGACGAATCCGGAAGTGGTACGTCACACCGGGAACATCGATGGCAGCTCCATACATACGGCCGCCATACAAAGCCCTTCAAACAATGATTCAAACAGCGATATAAGCGATAGATCGAGCGCAAGGGAGGAGATCCAAGTTTTTGAAGAGTTAGAGGAAGAAGAGGAGCTTGGAATTTTATGTTGGACCTAACATGTATTAGCCAGACGCTAATCAGGATGCAAACAATGTGCCTCGACTACCTGACATGGAATGGATACAAGACCCATCGAGATTGGTAAGATATAGGCTGTTATTATTTTCATGGTTTGAAGATGCAGGCATTTGCACATCATTTTATGTTTTTGTCTATCTGATGACATTGTTAAAAAAAAAAAAAATCAGACTTCATGTTCATTTTGGCAGATCCGGCAGCTCTCGTGCATATAATATTATAAAAATGTTGGGGGAAAGAAGGAGATGAGTCGTTGTTATATCTTGACCGAGTGACCCACACGACACCTTTAATGTCTTGCCAAGCGACTCTGAACAACAACACTTTTCTCTTTTAGTGAAGGAGTAAGGCACAAACAATAACACATCTAAATGACATGCATACCCTCTACTGGTGAACTCCCGTATTACAACTAACACAATAATATGCACTATATCACAGTCGTCGATGGCTTTCTCCACTTTATTGTGGCAACAATAAGAAAACAAAATAATAGCAGACTGCCGCCACATTCGACAGCTCGGCACAGCTCTTGGCAGGAAGTGGCGTCTAATGGCGTGAGGAAATGTAGTTTTTTCACACAAGCGAACAGATTACAAAGCACCACTTCAGTGTTGTCCCGAGACTACATTTCCCATGATTCACTGCGTGACCTGCGCGCTCGCTGATTCGCTGCGAGATTGACTCAATGCCAACACGCTAAATTGTCACCTGTCAGCGGCTCTCGCGAAACAAACTAGAAGGCTATCAAGCGATCACCGTGAAAGAAACGCCGAATCGTACAAATGCAATGCAATGCTAGAAGCATGAAGGTGGAAATACATAATACAAATAAATGTGCACAAACTCACCGGCGGCGTGTGCCTCTTACTGCAACGTGACCGTGAATTACCGCGACACCGACCCGCTTATGTGCACATTGAAGAAAAATAGTCGTGTAAAAACTGTCAAAGACGATTTCTCTTTTCTCAGGTTCTTTTATTCTCGTGGAAAAAACAGGAAGTGAACGGCACACAATTCTAGAGTTACAGAAAATGTTCAAATACATTTATTGAGGAAATACTGACCGGCCAGGACATTTCACGGATACGGGCTCCATGAAAGTGTCTCACCCCCCTTCTTGTCCCGTATATATTTGTGTTAACAGATGTGGTCAGAGCCAATAGGCAGCCTAGTCCTGCCTTATGGCCAAGTCTGAATACAAACTTAACCTTATTTGGAAATAGGTAATGTGAAGCTGCCTGTTGGGGGCTGTTGAATTCTGTGACCAGCACACAGAGATAATTAAGTCCAGATGGTATGTGGTAGAACAAAGAACACTGTGTTTTAGGATATAAGAGAAATAATATATTCTAGTTATTAACTATATGAGTAAATATGCATACAAGAGTATAATAATAGGTAAATATATATGTGTGTATCCTTTCAATCCCTCTTTGGATTCAAATTAAAAATTGAATCCACCCAACTAAAAAACAAAACAACAAATCAGCAAAAGAAAAACAACAACAACAAAACCCAAGTAAACTCAAAGAAAAAATACATCACAAACCACGTGAGAGGTGACGAGACAAAAACGGTAAAACAAAGAAACGAAAAACGTATAATATAAACAATTAAAAAATAAACCATAATATCTGAGTCCAGAGAGCATAACACATTCCCATCTCCCAAGGGTGAGCACACACGAATTCCCAGAGTCTGTCCCAAACAGGTGTGCAAAGTTAAAGTCAGCATCGCTGCAATCTCATGGCCTTGGTGTTATAAGGGATTGAGCTCATAACTTACTCCACGGGAAAAGGGTTCGGTCCATGAAAAGGGTCAGTTCCATGGTGATATTCCATGGCTCAGGTTGAAACTAATCCTTTTTGTCAATGTGTGTTGAAGAAAACAATAATCGCAATCCTTAACGCAATGTCCAGTGGTCGAGAAAGCAGTTCAGAAAACAAGACGCAAGCATCAATATCTCATACTATTGTAAACACTGACACCGCCCTCTTTTATGCTGTAATCTGTTCAACTAAAAACACAGAATGCAATAGAAAAACATCAAATCATAAACAATTAAACATAAAATGAGTCAGCCTATCTAAAAAAAAAACAATGCTGGTCGCTCTTGTAGGTTGTAACGTCATAGTTGCTCATAAGAAAGAAAAAATGTATTAATACTATAAAAATGGTCGTTTAAATGTGATACAAGTTAAACATTAATCAGAACTATCACTCAATGACCTCATTTAAATAAAATGCTCGTTGGAATTCTACAGGCAGGAAGATAACTGTCACAATTAAAATTCATTCATGTCAAAGGAACCTGAAAACCTTCACGCACAGAAGGACAATACCCTCGGCTGGGATGAAACTCGCAACAGTTAAAGCCAACGGGTGCACCCACTCAGGGTCCAGGTGGGGACTGAATCAGCCCTCCGATCATCTAACCTTCGGAGAGCATGGGCCCCATTCCTGACACCCGGGTCACCCTGCAGCCCCACCAGATCAGTGAGTCACCAAGCTCACGATGGTAATGGAGGCCGTGCGTCCTGCGAAGGCCGTGCGTCCTGCCAACGGTGTTGACAGGACTCAAAAACGACATGAAAATAGCCAAATTGTCATCACTTATCCTCTCAAGTTATCATATATGTAATCTTACCACCTGGAGAATCCCAAAAGCATCTATCTCCAAACTCCTGGAACATATAACATGACAAATCATTATCACCTGGGAGAGCAATAACTCATCTGTTTCTTCCTACCATATTACTAACACAAAAACTAAATCCCTTCCATTTAAAATATGGGAGAATAATGTGCTTGAACAATATGCTTGCAAAAATTTTAACTCATCTGAATATGTAGTGTCATTTTATCTGTATGTTTTCAGTTGAACAGATAGCACAGATCCATCAAACCTTCAAAAAAAACTATCCATATGTCAGTAGATAATTAACAAAACATAAAAATATAATCATGTTTTTTTAGAGTTTAAAAATCAACACAACCCCCCATAGGTACAGTATATAATAATGATGATGATGTCCCTCTTTAGTAATTTGTCAATTAAATTTGGCTGTGGCATCTCTCGACGAAAATGGCCACTTATTTCCCACTATAATTTCATTACAACAAAATTTACATAAATTGGACTTCTCTTCACATCCCAGATTCCGAAATTAATAAAAACGTTCATCCCTCTTTTTGGTCACAGCTGAAATAAAAAATAGCCAGATTATATCAGCATGTGACCCAAAAGATTACATTTTAGCAAAATTTGGCATTTTCAAGTCCTTAAAAATCAAAATTAGATTGCATATCGTCTAATATTTCGAACATGACTCAAGACAGGTCCCCTCTCATTCTTTCGTGAATCAATAGTTGCTCTTTGTCAATTTTAAGATTTACTTCGGCTGCTTCCAATTCTCAGTGTCCCATCTACATTAAAACTAATTAGTACTTTGTCACTTCCACCTTTGAATGAAATCATCAACACTGGAGTTTCTTGAGCGTATTTGTGGTGCCCTTGGTTGCGTCCTGGTTACAGGAGTGCAGGGGCACATTAATAAAACCATTCAAAGCTACCTCAAATGTGATTGGATTCACCGTGATGCAGTCCAATGTCAGCAGGTCCCTCGGATCACAGTGACCGGTATACAAAAACATTCAGTACCTAAAGAATACATGTCAAGGGATATTTGAACTCATGTCCAATCAGTTGCCAAACGGCATTGTCCCACCATGGGTCCCAATTCTTGAGCTTCGTGTCTTAGTCATCAATCTAAATACTTATGCATTAGTCGAGGTGAGATCTGGTATGCATCATAGGTTAGAAGTCGGGGAGCTTTAGTGGTTGGTGTGGAAAATGGGAACCTGTCTCGGAAAACAGCAAACAATGGAGTGACAGGAGACAAAATGTTCAAGAACAACAAATTTAAACCTAGGATAAGACAGAATGTCAACCAATTGGTGAAAAATAAACAAGTACATATCAGTCTCACTACAGCACCGCAGGCCATAAATTATCTTCGTGCCTGGATCCAAACCTCTCCGTCGATAGCCAATTCTGGCAGTGTTTCTGCAAAAAGTCAAAATCATTTAATAACAATTTTAAGTCAATTAACTCACCTTATTGATTTGGAATCATGCGTTAATTTCCAGGTGTTAGGGTGTATCTATTTAAGTTCCAACTTCTAGTCTTTGTCTGGGATCTTTTTTGGATTTGGTCACAGGATAGCAGCCGACTGGCCTTTGCCATCTGCTTTCAATTAGGGGAGGGGGTGAAAACAAGTCTGTGTCAGCTATCGTGGTCATCGCCTGGGCTGGGGCTCTGCTGCCCCCCCCCCCTCCCTTTTTCACTGCTTCTGCAGTTCTCCTGTTACAATATTTATTTTTTTTAATTCTAGCATAAATATAACAGCTGTGCCAACTGTTTCTTCATAATTGATAGATTGCAGTTAAGATTTTGCCGATTTAGTCTCGCTTCAACAGCCTTCCAGAGAAGTTTATTATTATTATTAAGCTATTGGTTTAGAGTTCTCGGATGGAGTTTAATTTCGACATTTGTTGATCAATCAAATGTGAAATTATCTCCCACCGATGTATAAATTTAAATCAGAATACTACCTCCTTAGCACAATATTTTCACAAATCACAACAATCCTTGCTCCATATTTTAATCAGATATTTAAACCTATTTCAATCTATGAGCTCGTGAATGAATAAATCATTAGTTTAGAACTAAATAAACACATTAGAGAAAAAATGTCGTCTAGCAGCTCATTAGCTGGTCTTAAAACTTAAGGTAAACATATTTTATCAAACAATATAATCATTGTCTCGACATGTCATTTTCCGCCAAATTAAACAAATCTCATTACTTTTAAGGTTGTTTAACAAAACATTTTGAGCTCTAAAGATCATACTATCGATCTCAATTAAGCTCACTAGTTTATTATTTATTTCACCTCACTCGCTTTTCATTTCATTCATAAATTCTATTTCAATAATCAGTTGTTCCCCATTACTATCAATTTGATATTAGTTCTAGTAAAAAGAGAGGGCTTAAATATATTGTCAGTCACCCTTGTTGTGTTTGGCCAGAACACAACAAGGGGGGGCTCACAGCGGCCCGCTCTCCTAAATTTTGAACACCATCCCCCTTTTCTTAATCAAAGGCGCCACGTGGCACACACGGGTGCCTGCCAGAATATGAACAAAGGCGCTTCATTTATTATCCTATACTCGATATTTAAGTATTTCAAAAACAGTTACTTTGTTTGTCCGCGCTCCCTCTCCACTCAGGAGAGCAGAATAAGGAGCGCTCACTTCACTCACAATTAGAGGAAAGAAAAGAAAGAGGACAAAGAAGAGAAAAGTTGGGGCACCCCACACACACTGACACAAACCAACGACAAATAACAAACATCCGCGGAACAAATTTGAGTTGCTCATGCCCCCCATCCCAGGATCTCAGCGTTCATGCATACGCTGGAAATGCACTTTACTCGTGATTTACGCAAATCGGTCCTGCCGGAACTCCTCACATAGGGAGTTCTTAATTACAACACGAAACGGGTCGTCAAAGACGCCCGGAACTACCTCACATAGGGTGTTCTTATATGCATTTTGTAATCGCGATATATAAATAGATAAATAACATACACATTATTAATTTCCTCAATAAAAATTCAACCCCCTCCGGGGCAGCAGCGTAATAAGGCAACAGTGCAATCTTGTAACACTCCTACCTTATTTTGGTACCACACCGTCTGTCCCCAAGTGAGCCGAATTCCAGAATTCTGTGCCGCCAACTCCCGCGAGAATCCTGCCGACAACGCCAATTGAAGAAAAATAGTCGTGTAAAAACTGTCAAAGACGATTTCTCTTTTCTCAGGTTCTTTTATTCTCGTGGAAAAAACAGGAAGTGAACGGCACACAATTCTAGAGTTACAGAAAATGTTCAAATACATTTATTGAGGAAATACTGACCGGCCAGGACATTTCACGGATACGGGCTCCATGAAAGTGTCTCACCCCCCTTCTTGTCCCGTATATATTTGTGTTAACAGATGTGGTCAGAGCCAATAGGCAGCCTAGTCCTGCCTTATGGCCAAGTCTGAATACAAACTTAACCTTATTTGGAAATAGGTAATGTGAAGCTGCCTGTTGGGGGCTGTTGAATTCTGTGACCAGCACACAGAGATAATTAAGTCCAGATGGTATGTGGTAGAACAAAGAACACTGTGTTTTAGGATATAAGAGAAATAATATATTCTAGTTATTAACTATATGAGTAAATATGCATACAAGAGTATAATAATAGGTAAATATATATGTGTGTATCCTTTCAACATCCACACCCCTTTCCCGATTGACAGTGGATTAACCCTTTCGGACAAGATCTTACATGACGCACAATTTAAACACGCTTTACCTAGCGAACGCAACAACAACTATGATCGGGGATTTCCACGAGTTAACTTTCGGCTAACGTCGCTAGCTTATCATGTTCATTCCACAACAGTTGGCAGCTCTGCTTTGACAAAGTCATCAGTCATCTATCCAAAAATCACACTTACTTTTTGGCAAATCCTTGATCATAAGCAGACCGGTTAAGGAAGCAGGCATCTTCGAAGTGTTTGCAGCAGAGAACACTACTCGATGATGGCGTGAAATTCATTCGCTTCGTGCGAACGAAAGATGTCCATTTACGTGCCCTATTATCCTTTGGCCACTCATACAACTTTTCGTTTGAGTGAGAACAAAACATCGCCACACACCACCGTGGCATCTTACCGAGAAGCAATGCAACAAACAATACTGTTCTATGGCGGACTTCCCTCGCACTTCCGGTGTGACGTAATTTCCGAAGATTTCCGAAGATTGCCGAAGAAAAGCATTTTCGTTGTCAAGGGCGTTGCTATGGGTTAAACAAAGAATCTGGAAGGGTTGCGTTAAAAAAAATAATGAAAATATGCTTATAATTGTTTAGCCATTGATATTATTCAAAAACATGGTTGGCCAACCTTACTTCACATTACAGCTTTAAAAGAGCGCATTTATCAAGGTTTCGTCAGCCGTGATTTGTGGATATCCGTCTGCCGAAACAGCCTGATAGCACAGATATAAGTACGCCCTGCCCCTCTGCTATTAGATGCATTGTTGATGTCACCGCGGTGGCACTATGAAAATAGAGCAAGGCTCTATTTTGAGCCCCGCCTCTCGGCACAAATTCATTCGAACTTGTCATTCCGCCTAAAACGGCCGTCCACCGCTCACTTTTGCCAAGAGTCGGCTCCCACATACACAATGAATGGGTTGCCGCAGAACCCTTTACACTAGACTGCCGCTATTTTAAAACGGCCTTTAACGTCTCAGCGCAATATAATTTCTTACTAGTAAGATTAAAAATTTTTTTTTTTTTTTAAATCTTAATGGATTTGCAACAATACAACAACAATGGCGACTTACGTCGAAAAAAAGTTTTTAAATACGATATTAACCTGCAAATATCTTTCAAAGCTGGTGTATTATAGATGAGTTACTAATATTAGAATAAAGCATACAGAACCAACATATCATTTTAATCAATTTTCGCTTTAAAACTGGATCATAGGTCATAAAATGGCCTGAACTGAAGGTCTTTTTCTGTTTTAGTCACCCAAAAATATTTTAGTTCCTGTCTACAGTGCAGTGAAGGGTCACTGTGTGCAAATGGAGTATTAGGGAAAGAAAAATGTCAGAGTTTGCTTGGATGGGTGCTGAAGATCTGAAGAAATGTTCATCCTGTATATGATTCATTCAGATTCTTTTTTTGACATTTATGTTAGTCTTTTTGTTGGAACAAAATTACATTTTGGCTGCTGCTAACCCACATCAACTCTGATGCAAAAATGTGATGTTTACTTTTATTTATTGTTTGTCATACTGAAGGAGCCAAGACTGTAGAATGGATTTGACTTGATTGTTTTATTTGAAATTGAAATGACTAAGTCAGCAGATAGCATTTGTGTCATATCCTTTACATATTAACTGTCTTTCATTTGTGTGCGGTGTCAGCTGCGTTTGTCATGTTTTTCAAGATGTCCCTTTTTGAGGAATTTGCACTTTCTGCTCGTAATGTGCTGCCCCCCAGCTCTGAGCCGTTCCATCAAATGTTCTTATTTCAAACATAATTGAACCTGACAATATGGCTTATAGTAACAATTACACAAGAGCATTATATCATATCATTTAGGAAACACTACATTTTTTGCAATAAAAGTTTTAAATTTGTGGAATAAATGTTTTACAATGTTTTGTGCATTCTGCCTGGACAAGATTGTGTTTTGAGTGGCGTCATAGTTGTAGGAATCAATTTTATCATTTAGTTTCTTTTGAACTGCACTCCTATCGCACCAAGAGAAAAAAAGGTCAGATTTAATGCCTTGAATCAAAATTACAATGGCTATGTAACTTTAAAGTTCTCCTCTAATACTGTACTGTAAAAAGAATTATGATAAAATATAATTTAAATATATACCATATTTTTCAGACCTTAAGTCACACCTGAGTTTAAGTTTAAGCACCAGCCCAAAAATGTGCAATGAAGAGGAAACAAACTAGGGCTATCAAACGATTAAAATTTTTAATCGAGTTAATCACAGCTTAAAAATTAACTAATCGTAATTAACCGCAATTCAAACCATTTCTAAAATATGACATATTTTTCTGCAAATTATTGTTGGAATTGAAAGATAAGACACAAGACGGACATAAACATTCAACATACGGTACTGTACATAAGTACTGTATTTGTTTATTATAACACTAAATCCACAAAATGGCATTAACATTATTAACATTCTTTCTGTTAAAGGGATCCACGGATAGAAAGACTTGTAGTTCTTAAAAGATAAATTTGAGTACAAGTTATAGTAATTTTATATAAAAACCCCTCTTAATGTTTTCGTTTTAATAAAATTTGTAAAATTTTCAATCAAAAAATAAACTAATAGCTCGCAATTGTTGACGTCGCCGAGCGGTCAAATGGGAAGTTGGTCAACCATGACTGTCAGTGGTGGCTGCAAATGGTATAGAGTATGTTCTGCGTTGTGTTCTATTAGGCGTGTTAAGAAAAAGAACCTCTCCTGCTCCGCCCAAATGCATGATGGGAAGTTGGGCAACCATTACTGTCAGTGGTGGCTGAAAATGGTATACAGTATGTTCTGCGTTGTGTTCAATTAAGCGTGTTAAGAAAAAGAACGTCTCCTGCTAATATTTTAACGGGATTAATTAAAAAATTTAATTACCGCCCGTTACTGCGATAAATTTGACAGCCCTAAAAAAACATATAAATTGCATCGGACAATAAGTCTCATTCTAGGGGAAAATTTATTTGATAAAATCCAACACCAAGAGCAGACACCATCTTGAAAGGTAGGCTGAATAAGTGTACAGTATGCGAACATTACATGACGCATCAACAACAAAATGAGAACGTACCCGTATGTTAACATAGCTATTAAAGAGTTATTCAGCTGCCTATTTCACTACTTGCAACTTGTAATCTGCAGAATACGATTTTCTTTGCGGTGCCATTTTGTTCAGCCCTTCTCGGTTGTTTTTATAAGTTACTGCCAATGTTGAAATACAGGCCTTGAGCGCCCTCTTGTGGTGTAGTGTAAAAATAACGTGTGAAGTTATGTACCGTATTGGCCCGAATATAAGACTGTGTTTTTTGCATTGCAATAAGACTGAGAAAGTGGGGGTCGTCTTATATTCGCGGTCTAGACGTTATACCCATTCACGATGCTTGATGGCGCCAGATATCATTGAAGCGAATGCTGAACTTGAGGACTAATGTTCTGTCATGACTGATCTCAGCTACTCTCAAGTTTAACCAGTTTGCATTATTTTATTGCAATGTTTTTCCTTATTCAGATTTGTTTCAAGACTACAGTTAGACTTCATTTTGATGGTTAATGCACTTATTGCAATTTTGTTGTTTTATCCCAATAGATTGGTTTATTTACATTTCAAAAACCAGAAGCCATTTATTTACGAATGTGATTGCACTTTAGTTGACATATTTAAATGTTCAGATATTAAGATTCGATTGAGGCAAAATAAAATGCTTTTTCTCTCAAATATATTGTTATAATAATTTGTTTCAGATGACTGTAATTTTCTGTATAAAAATTTATTTGGTGTCCAAGAAGTCTTTTTTCAAACTTGGGTCTTGAAAAAGAGGGGGTCGTCTTTTAATCAGGGCCGTCTTATATTCAGGCCAATACTGTAATAATGTGTTAATAATCTCACACATAAATCGCTTCAGAGTAAAACCGGATGAAAAAACAAACTTATAGTCTGAAAAATACGGTGTATAAAGGAGAGAAGAAAAGGGCGGGGAACACTAACAAAGGCCAAGTGTAAAAAGATTTTAAAAGATGGACGTACTCCGCAAGTGCCCTACACTACAAAGATTTTGATTTGCCAAAGGCATAAGGTTAGCTTCTTGTGTTTTAAAATGAAAACAACATAATATATTTTAAAGGTCATCACGTGAAATAATACTCTTATTGAAAAGGTGGAATTTCTCAAAGTTATACAATTGAATTATCCCATTATTGTGTGGTACTATTTTTCTGATGTGATAGTAATTAATATGTCCTTATGTTTCTCATAGTTTAGGAAACTTTTATTTTTACCCTTGTATTCTGTTTGGGTCAAAATTGACTGGTTTTCAAGATCGGGTTTGTAAGAATCAATGGTACTTTTTACATAGCCAAACTTCAAAACACTGAAAACGGTACACTGCAAAAGTTTAGTATTTTCCAGCTGAGGTAAATCACAGATCAAGATGGGTAGATTTCTGTTATTGTGCTTGCGTAATGTACCTCATGTTATGACAAGTGAATTCATTAGGTGTTCGCTGCTACCTAGAAAATATTTAAATAAAGTTTAAGAAATCACATTCAAAATACTTCACAGGTGTTATCCTGTAAAGACAACAATGGTGAAATTCAAAATCAACATTGATGCATTGTGTTCTTTTTGAGCAAAAGCAGAGGAAACTGTTTCCCATCTGTTTTGAGAGTGTACTGACTCACATATTTTGGGTTGACCTGAACTCCAAAGTTGAGCCCTCATTGAAAATAGTTTTTAGACATAAAGTATTTTGTTTGGCTTGTCCAATCTTGAAGAACTAGAAATAGATAAAATATATGTTATAAATCCTAATTTTGGCAAAATTCCACATTAATTGTGTAAGATATGTCAATCAAAGGCCAATTTTTCATGTTTTTGGGAAAATATTTTCTCTATACTTTGGACGATTTAAATTTCTTTTTGAACCCCAAGGACCACGAGACTTTACAAACAATACAGCTTGTATTGAAAAGAAAAAAACTGACTGTCATGCATTTGTGTTAAAAAGAAATAAAGATTTCATACATTAAAAAGGAAAAATCTGTTCGCTGCAGCGTCGCTCTCAGGCCTGCAGAAGAATGACAGCTTAAATAAAAGTTCAACTTGAACAACATCCTAAATTCAACCCACGTTTCAAAATGGCCCTGTGTAGTTATATGTGATAGCTCTGTTATCTGTAAAACTACAATGAATAAAAAGTGAAGAACCTTTCCGTTTCTGAGGAGGATAATTTATTCATCTAATTTTTTTGAAGGTCAAGCAGGCACATTTTTTCAGGGAAACTAGTATTATCTATGTGTAGATAGCAGAAAGTCAGAGGTGGAGGTAAGGTCGCATAACTTGGCTGTCATCAGCCAATTTTATGACTTGGGAACCGTGTTGCTAAAATTTACAACATAACTTGATAAAACTAGCTTGTAACCATTAGAACACTGTCAAAATTGAATTAAGGGTTTAGGGCTGCAAAGATTGGCGGACTTGGCAATTTTGGGGCCTAAGGCGAACATATCCAGGGGCCCTCTTCATGGGTCAGGGGTCAAAAAGGTGAGAAGGGTGTGGAGGAAATATGTTCCGGTACACTAGAGCTGTCCTAAACGACAAATTTTCTCCTGATTAGTCAGCCAACTAGTTTTACGATCAGTCGACTAATTTAATAATTTTCTTTTTTTTTACTAATTTGGTGGTGGTATACTTATATAGCGCTTTTCCACCTTTCAAGGCGCTTTACACCACATCGCCATCTACTGACTGGTGACGCAGCACCAGGAGCAATGTGGGGTTCAGTATCTTGCTGAAGGATTCTTAGGCGAGTTCATCAGGGCAGAGAATCGAACCCATAACCTTTGGGTTAGGGGACAACTACTCTACCACTAGCCACGCCATCCCCAATTTAGCAATGAAATTTTTGTTGACGCTTATCAATTCACAAAAACCATTTTGGAACACTTAAATTCTTTATTAAAGTACAAATAATCATGTAAATAACAATCACAAATAAACAATGAGGTTAAATGCTGATAGCATTTACTAGTGCAAAAGAATGGAAAGTAAACTGATTCAGAACACTGATTTTGCCTTTCCAACATTATTCGAAACAATTCTTTAAAAAAAAAAAAATATTTTGACGTGACGTGCTTTTAATTGCACCGATACCAGTATCGGCAAGGGGTGCCGATCCGGCCCGATTTGGTGGTATCGGCATTTACGGTGGCGATACCATCTACTGGCATCACCTGAACGCATATGAACTGTCCTCCCCACGTGAGCTGACTTCCCAAATCCCGATGCATTACATCTGTATGACTTTACCTCGAAATTACCAACCGAAATAAACACCTTAGTCTCAATATTAAGGATGTACACGTCAACGCATGGCCGCGACATTACGCTGCTCATCTGACATGGCATTCACAAACAATTAGCATGCGTAAGCTAACGCCTGCTTTTGTAGCGCCGGTGGGATCAGAAAGGATAAGACCGTGGGAGACTAAGCAAACTCATTGTTTCATGATGAACAATGAGTGGCAAATTAAGAGCGCCGTACTTCAAACTCGTCCTGTTTATGAAAGTCGATTGTCATATGCTGGTGTTGTGCAGTAATGAGCAGAAGTGACATCTGTGGCCAGAAAACACTCAAGCGGCGCAGCGCGGACACTAGATATCATCAAATAGCAACCTAGATGTCCTATGTTAGATCCCATGACAACTCTCGCGCGCACACACTAGATATCGTCAAATAGCAACCTAGGTGTGCTACATTAGATCCCATGCCATTAGCTGCGTGAGTCCAGAGCGACGCGTAGTCCATATACTACATTGATGAATTAGAAACCGCCATGACTGAATGGAAGTTAAGCAGGCCAAATCAATCCATACCAGTGACTATAGATAATGCTGCAAATACTGTTAATTCAGTACATGTTACAGATGGACTCGGATCATAAATGGGATGTTTTGCTTATATGGTAAATATAGCTGCTAAGAGACCTGCAGCAATCGACAGTGTACCCCACTTTACAAACAGTAAAGATTGTTCTCAGCACTTATATACAAAATTTCTTCAGATCAGTAAGAAATAGGCACATAAATATTATGCACTAAAATGCTTGTTTGTATGATGGCAGTTATTTTTGCTTGTTAGCAAATAAAAAAATTAATAATAACAGTTGTATTTTCTGTTTCAGAGCATTAAATGTATTGAATTGTATCGAAAATCGTACCGAACCGTGACTTAACTGTATCGTTGCATCCCTTATACGTACACACATATATATATATATATTTTTTTCAAACAGAGTGGTATCAGAATGGTATTGGTATCGGTCGATACTGCACAGCAAGGTATCGGTATCGGGCCCAAAAAATTGTATCGGTGCAACACTAATTATTATTATAGTATACTACTATATATAATAGTAGTATATTAATTATTCATTGCCAATCATATTTCTCATAAAGAGTGTCATTTGAAAGCTATTCTTAGTGTAAAATCTGTATTCTGTAGTATTTACTTAACATATTATAATATTAGGCTCGAGCGTATGACGTGGCACTCGCGAGGTTTCCGCCGCTCTCGCCATTGTGGAAGCGAGAAACATAAACTGAGGCATTTCAACACAGGTCGCTCTTTAAAAATGGTTGGAAATTATTGTGTGGTAAAGAATTGCAACAACCGATCGAATAGAAAGGAGAATGTACAGCTCGACGGAACACCATTGAGTTTCTTCCGGATCCCTACATGGAGAAAAGGCGAGGGAAAGCTCATATCTGAACTTACCAAACGTCGAAGAATGGCATGGGTGGCCTCGATCAGAAGGAAGGGCATAACGTTTGATTCTCCAGTTACACACTGAGTTTGCTCTATGCACTTCCACTCCGGTAAGTTAATTTCGTTTGTTTACGCAAATTTCAGTAACTTTACGCCCTAAGTCGGCCTGTTGTTAGCTATTGCTACAGCTAAACAACTAGCATGCATACATGTGCATTGTCTAAATAAGACATAATTCCTGTCGTTGCCAAATGAAAAAGCTGTAATATTTTGACGTGAGAGAGGGGCAAAGAATTTGTACACAGGCTACATTTTCTGCAGCAAAAGATTTGTACATCCGTGGTCACAGGCTAATGTAAACACACATTGCCTACCTTTGCTAGAAACATGGTGTTGCCGTTTGCTATGGTCATAAAGTGAAGATCCTGCACCCATCCGCAGCAAAACTGTTCGTAGCTTTGTAGCGATTTGTAGTTTCGGAATTGCTGATGAGTGTTGTAACATACAGTATACCAAACACTAAATACAGCATGATGTCCATTTCGCGTAGTGGTGGAAGCTTGTCGACATCTTTATTCCATTTGTGTTCGGCTTGCTCGTGAGGGTCAACATTGTTCACATCCTTAAAATTGCTCACATATCTGTCCTTCGCCGTGGTAACAAGTTTGTCTCTGTTTCGAACTGGCAAGTTTTCACCTACATTTTTCCATCTTTGGCACTCGTAGTTGAATTGTATTTGCCGTTAAGTTTAAATGTCCCGTGATGCAGACGTGCTTCCGCAATGGCTGTGTTGTCGCAAATCTCGCACGATCCCGTGCTGCTGTGACGTAAACGCTCGAGCCTAATTAATTCTGAAGTATGTGGGATTAACTCCAGAAACCGTTATTTATTTGACGAACATGACGTGCTTTTATTTTGAAATGTTCACCGGAGGTACGTTCGCTAAACCGCTAACCGAAAGCTTTACACTCCGTAAAAAAACATTCTTCGTCATTGATTGTGGTGTCACTAATAGACCCTACTCACCTACGTCACAAAATGGGCGTGTCGCTGTTTCCGGCCGCCATATTGTACCTCTTTTTCAGACCTATTCTCATTGTTTTCTATTAGTCGAGCAAGTTATAGAGCAATTCATGGAAGCCCCGGTGTTATCTGACGCTGTAAACTCATTGGATCCGTTGCATAAAAGGCGTTACGTGGAAAAGCTTCAGTTTATCCATTCACCAGATCCGTATTTGATGCCTAAATCGATGTTTTTCGACCCGCTGGCTTCGCCTGACATCTGATACCCACACAAAATCAGCCTATTCTCACGAAAGTTTGAAAAACTTTAAGAGCTTGGAGGCTTATAAATGCTACGTTGCTGGTTAGGTGAAACACGTCCTCGTACACGAAAATTCGGCAGGAATCTTGTGCTCGGAAGGTGAGTTACGAAATTTTCAATTGAAAATCTTTTGTTCTTGCTAACATCCACTGTCAAGTCTAATGTATTTCATGTCATTTGTCAATGGAGCTAGGGCTTTTAATGTTTATATGGTTTAGCGATAGCACTAACTACATACATACGTGTATGTTGTCGGCGATTAGCCTAGCAATGATCTTAATTGTGGTTGTCAGCCCGAAACCCTCTAAATATATATTAAATGCATCTTACCAGATATAAAATGACTACTACATAATCTGTGGTAGTCGTTTGGAGCCCAGTAGTCTCGTCGAATTGCAG
This sequence comes from Corythoichthys intestinalis, assembly GCF_030265065.1. Classification (NCBI taxonomy): domain Eukaryota; kingdom Metazoa; phylum Chordata; class Actinopteri; order Syngnathiformes; family Syngnathidae; genus Corythoichthys; species Corythoichthys intestinalis. The sequence continues at coordinate 48,301,756 of NC_080403.1, read as the reverse complement.
CAGTCAATCGCGGCCTCCTCTTCGTGTCTCTCGGAATACGGTAAAAATTCAAGTCTCTCCGTCAATCTTCTCTGTTTTTGCAACCGACCGCCACACACGACTTCACCATTTTGAGTATTAATGTTGACGAGCAGTAAAACGTGCAATAATAGGAAGAATTTACGAAGCGCTAATGCATTTCTATGGCGAGTATGCGGACATCATGGCGCGGGGGCGTGGCTGTGACGTCACGTGAGTAGGGTCTATAGATTTTTTTTTTTTTTCGTTAGCAAATGCTATTAACCAGCTGTTGAGTGTGCTGTCGTGTATTTTATGTTCGGTGTGAAGAAGAAGAAGAAGAAAGTTAAAAGAGGCTTTAGCGGCCTGTTCTTAGTGACGAGATTTGTCGTTCACTTGAGCAAACGAATCCATTCCGGTTCGTTCAGTAAAAAGATTCGTTCAAACAAATCGTTCAACGAATCGTTCGCCCCCCTCATCTCCCTCCCCGCCCAAACGAATCGTTCGGTTACTGAACGGGAAGTGACGTTGCCGAACGAATCACCAAAGACCGCTTCGCAGTATAACTGAACGGGAAGTGACATTGTTTGGTCCCTCCCTCTCTTCCACATTGACCACTCGTCGTAGTTTCAGAAATGAGTGACAGGCGGTATCATTCTGCTTTCACAGACAGCCTCGTCTCCCTCCTGCTGCTGCAAAAGCGAGGGAGAACTTCCGCGTCGTCTGTCCTAGTTCTATGGGCTCAAAGTCATGGCTCGTGCTTGCATTTCGATTTAGGACACGGTTAAACATTTTCCTTTTGTGAGGGGAGTAGGGGGCGGGGGCGCACGGACTTTCTTTAGCAGGTTCTTGATCACACATACAATCACATATGCAGCATGTTTGCTGTCACGAAAATAAAAATACATCGAAAGTTTAATTTCTGAATATGGAACGACCAACACATCATATTTACATCTCGCTCTGTTGTATTTTTGTTTTTTAGTATTAAGATGATCGTGTTGAATTTTTGCACTGGTATTAATAAATAAAATAATCCGGTCAGCTCCCCTGTCGTCCCCGCATCTCAGATCGTCAAATGCTGACGAGAAATAATTGTTTGCTCTTTACGATGTCGCCTTTCTACTCTCATTAGTCTGTTAAGAAAAATGTAGACATATTGCGACATCTCCCGTGTCCGCGTGCTTTGTTTTGGGGCGCTTGAGTAGCACATGATGGACGGATTGACATAATTTGTCAAACCAACCAACACCTGACACGAAGAAGAAAAAAAAAAAAAAAAACACTCGGAAAAAATTGACATGTATATACAGTTTCATTGCAAATCAGTATTATGGTGATCATATTGTTTTTTTTGCACTGGTATTAATAAATAAAATAATCCGGTCAGCTCCCCTGTCGTCCCCGCATCTCAGATCGTCAAATGCTGACGAGAAATAATTGTTAGTTCTTTACGATGTCGCCTTTCTACTCTCATTAGTCTGTTAAGAAAAATGTAGACATATTGCGACATCTCCCGTGTCTGCGTGCGTTGTTTTGGGCGCTTGAGTAGCACATGATGGACGGATTGACATAATTTGTCAAACCAACCAACAACCGACACGCTGACACGAAAAAAAAAAAAAAAAACACTCGGGAAAAAATTGACATGTATATACAGTTTCATTGCAAATCAGTATTATGGTGATCATACTAAATATTTTTTTCTGTGCACATATGAGGTAAATATCGCTGCCATGAAGCCTCCATATAGTGACAGTTCTCTGCCCGCTTCACTGCCGTCACGCGACCGCAGCTCAGCTTTTGCTTGCCTCGTAGCTACCCGTGTTTTAAATTACTGTAAATTTGATAGTATGTCGTCATAGGCAGTCACGAGTTTGTTGAGAAAAGTACTACTCTAAACAATGCTCGCTAGATTTGTGTGGTGTTTTTGTCTGTTTGAGCAGCATTTGATAGGCTCCACGTTAACAAATATGTGACAAAGTCATTTCCTTTCATTTTCTGATTCATTCACCGAATAGTCATTACTGGAAAATCAAGTTAGCAGCAAGCTAGGTCAGGAACCGGAGGACCGAGTCACTGAACGGGAAGTGACAAAACTCAGTCTTGCCCCCCCTGCCTGCACGCTGGCTGCTTATTGGCCACACGTGGACGTGAGTGACAAACGCCCTGATTCTGTTTCCGGTCCCTCCCCTGCCCGCGATGAGGCTGGCGTCTGATTGGTCGTGTGCGATGTCAGAAGACGCTGCCGCTTGCTCAACGCCCTCCCACGCAGCGAACAAGCACCACCTTCATAGAACGAATCAGTGCAGATGATGATTAGTTCGGTCTCGTTCACCAAAACAATTCGTTCAAAAAGAACGAATCGTTCGCGACCGATACAACACTATTCTCAACTTCTCTCTCACTACACTTTGGCTCTCATGGAGAGCACTTTCGCTCATGTGTTCGAAATAAACGATAGCTGACGTGCAAAGTAACTAGTGTCAGGACTCTCGGCACAGCCCAAATATGCCCAAAAAGTTGACTTTTGAAAAAAGTCAATTTTTGACTTTTTTTGTAAGGGGGGGTACTTACGCATTTTTAAAAATTTCAAAAAACACTTTTGGGCCAAGGAGCGCCGGGAAACGTTCTAAAAATATGTCAGGACTCTTGGCAGAGGGCCTCTTGGCTGCATCTCTGATCAGTTTTCTCCTTGTTTGAGAAGAAAGTTTGGAAGGACGGCCGGGTCTTGGTAGATTTGCAGTGGTCTGATGCTCCTTCCATTTCAATATGATGGCTTGCACAGTGCTCCTTGATATGTTTAAAGCTTGGGAAATCTTTTTGTATCCAAATCCGGCTTTAAACTTCTCCACAACAGTATCTCGAAACTGCCTGGTGTGTTCCTTGGTTTTCATAATGCTCTCTGCACTTTAAACAGAACCCTGAGACTATCACAGAGCAGGTGGATTTATACGGAGACTTGATTACACACAGGCGGATTCTATTTATCATCATCGGTCATTTAGGACAACATTGGATCATTCAGAGATCCTCACTGAACTTCTGGAGTGAGTTTGCTGCACTGAAAGTAAAGGGGCCGAATAATATTGCACGCCCCACTTTTCAGTTTTTTTTATTTGTTAAAAAAGTTTAAATTAGCCAATAAATGTTGTTCCACTTCACGATTGTATCCCACTTGTTGTTGATTCTTGAGTTTGACAAAAAAATTAAATTTCATATCTTTATGTTTGAAGCCTGAAATGTGGCGAAAGGTTGCAAGATTCAAGGGGGCCAAATACTTTTGCAAGGCACTGTATATTAGAAGCGAAAAAACACATCTTAACCAGGGGTGCCACTAATGATGAAGGGCACTGTATTTCACATTTAAATATTCAATAAAATGCACTCTTTTATTCATTAATTCATTCATTTTCCATGCCGCTTTTAAATAGCTTAAAATAAATAAACATCAAAGGCGAAATTTCAGTTAGTATTCTTCCAGATTTGATTATTAAGATTATGGTGAACACAACACAATGATAAAATGGTAACTCTTTATTTACAATACTTTACATTAGTTTCATAGAAACAGTTTGCACCAGAGTACACATGACACATTCTCAAAAAAGGGGCGAGGACAACCCAACTCATCGGAATAAACCAGCCGCTACGACACAAATCATTTGTAATAGTACTTACACATATCAGACTTTTTTAAAAGACATAACAGTTCGTGTCATTTAGAAATCGGGCTTATTATGGGCATCGCAGCACCAGAAAACACCAGTTTGCCAACCACAGAGATATTCTCGGGTCAAAGTCTTGTCACTGCGTGTTGTCAAAATTCCGAACATCACAACGGTCTTGGACTTTAAAAAAAAAAAAAAAACGTTCACCACCCTACACCGAAGTATGGCTTTTATCTAACTGACACAAAGAGGTCCATGGCACATATGCTAAAATTGTTCATCCGGATGACCAGGGAAAACTTCCCCTCGAAAAGCATTCTCCAATAAACCTGCTGAAGGGTGGAATTGAATACTGCTGCAAAAACTTAAGAAGTGATACTATTTAATTTGCAGATGACCATCTAAGATTTTTTTCATGACACATACATTCTCCTCATTCACTCTGCACATGCGTCTACAACTCCAAAACCCCAGAGAGAATCCTAACACTATTCCAGTTAACTAATCATCAGATTTCCCGCTGAAGCTTTGAACGGAAAGGGCCTTCAGTCCCTTCCATAAATATATTCGTTTTCAGAAAACCTACAAATAAAACTGCTAGTTTAGGTAAAATACACCAACAACAACAACAATCCTTGACTGGAGGAACTAATACATGAAGAGTTGGAGGATAAGAAGCCAACGATCTCCCTTGCCGCTGATAGCCGCAGAGATTGGAAGACCGCTTAGGTGAGTAAAACGACAATTCCGGACTTCTATTTGTCCACAATGGACTTAAATAACAAAAACGGACAGATGAAGCAGATGCAGTCTAAATCTTTGTTCTATTGGATTATCAGCTTAAAACTATAGCACCATCTGAAGCAATTACGGCAAGGCTTTACTTGTTTTCTCCTTCGAAACGGCCTCTTACTGTATATATCATACTAACGAGACTGTTCAGGAGGGAGGAAAAACAAGTCCAGTTTTATCTGAACATACCTGTTTGCCAAAAGGGTCAAAAGGTTTGTTTTAAAGTGAGAAAGAGTGCAAACAAGTCATTCTGATACATCCCGGCGTTCATCAGAGAGGTTGGCAGTTTGTGGAGGGGCTTGACATGGCAGCTTCCGAGTCCCAACTGCAGTCCTAGGCTGCTATTCTATAATCATCTGCAAACAGTTTGGGATATTTGAATTTCTTCAAGAAGAAATTTAAAACTCGAAGCAAATATCCCCAACCTTTAGTGAGTAGTGTATCATTCAGTGATTGCCTTACGCTGAGAGCCTGACTGTAGGGAAGCACAAGTACACATCTGGAGAGCAGAGATATCCCCGAGAGAGCTATAGGGGCTTGCTATAGGTCCTCTGGAAAATCTTCAGAGGGGGGTCAGAAGTGGCTTTCGGAGGTCATTCGAGCAGGTGTTTACGCGGACCTATGCGGGGGCGATGGGAGCGGCGGGCATCCGCTCCGGCGGTGCCGTTCGCGTCGTTTTCTCTGCAACTCTGGCACACGTACGTTTCGGGCACGTGGCTCTTGCGGATTTTGGCGCACGACAGGTGGATCCAGGTGTGACATTTGTTGCACTCGATCATGGCGCGGCCGGCGAACGGCTTCATGCAGAAACACGTCACCAGGTCCCACGAGTCGTCGTCTGGAGGACAGGGAAGAGAAAAAAAATATGGTCCTTTGCAACAGTTTTGTTCAAATTAATAGTAATCCCACAACAGTAGCAAGGCAAATGACCGTTTTTGTGAGAATTTTAACTACCGTAATTCTCGGACAATAGGCCGTTACTTTTTGCCACTCATTTTGAATCATGTGGCTTATAGTCCAGTCTGGCTTATTTGTTGATTTATTTGGGTTAATAGTAAAGATACACGATAATATCGGTCACCGAGAATTATCGGCCGATAATGGCAATTATGACGTCACACAGATAATCCAGATAATTAAAAAATTCAACCGATAATGCAATCCGATATATACTTGATTTAGCCTCCAAATGTGCGCAACCGAAGAATTCAGCACGCCGCCTCCTCAACTTTTCCTCTCTCTGAAGCCCCTGAGGGAGGAGGGGCTGAGGAGGCGGAGTTACACGACAAGAAGCAGTTGTATATTATGGCGGCTGTTACTAAAAAAAACTAGCTCTCGCCATCTGCGAAACATGCACCGCAGAAGTTCCACGAGGCGGAAAGAAAGCGTCCTCATTCAACACCACTAACCCAGCAGCCATTTAAAACTGCATCACAAAGATTTTTGGAACGAGTACGAGGCTGCTGCTAGCGGGAATGCTAAAGCTACTGTAAACACAAACTAAGCTAAACTACGGGGCTTGTGACGATACAAAGTTGGGTTGTTTGGGAATGCAGCCCTAGGCGGGTGGTAAACTCGCATCTAAGGCTAAAAACCGACGCGACTCCAGACTGATAGTCAACAAGTAGCTGTCTTCCGACGGAGCCCGCCGCTCTGGCTGACCCAGTTCGCCGACGGTTCTCGAGCGTTCCCCCACGGCAAGCAAGACGCGAGGCGTGCGCCTCCGTCCGGAGCAGAGCCAGGCCCCAAATACGCTGCGGCGAACCGGCCGGATTATCCGGTACGAACGTAGCTGCCGCCGCCGCCGGGACAGGACACGATTATTTTTAATCGAAATGACCCGAGAGCCAAAGCCCCGGATAAAAAAAAATAATGCTGTTAATACGACCACCATTCTTCATGGAAAAACATGCCAATCACATTTTCACCACGGACATTTGGACAAGTGATGTCCAGTAAGCAAGCTTATCATGACAGCACAGTGATTAGATTATAATTTAAACAAAAGTCAGTAATGCATTCAGTATGTAAAAGGACGAGCGGTCAGATGACTTTGTAACGCTGCCTTTATTTTCGGCTTAACAAAACTCAGGCACAAAACAACAAGCACGGGGATGCGAGCTCCAACTCCGTCCAAATAGTACTGCCTTGTATCAGTTTAGCTGCTGTAAAGCAAGTGTCATGAGTGCCGCAAATGTAAACAAAGCGCTGCAGAATGGGTACATGACATCTCGCTCTTTTGAGTTAATCATTTTTACAGTGAGCAACAAACATAACATTAGCAATCACTTTTCAAATGATTTAACATTTTTGTCTGCTCAATTTCCGCCACAGTGGATAATCAAAACTTATTGGCACTTATTAACACTTATCAATATAAACATTCCTGTTGTAATGAAATAACAATAACATTCTGTAGCCACAAATATTCAAAATCTTTCCTTCTTTCAATTTTTTTTTTTTTAGGATTAAGTATAATAATTTATTGCTTAAAATAAGATTTAAGATTATTTTCAGCTAGCTATTTTTCTTCCAAGAAATCTGAGAGAAATACACTTGAAGCGCTGGCAGATAATTTCACTTATTTCCAATAGATTGACACTTAAAACTGACTAGTTTTAAGGAGGTGTGTTTTTGCAGTTTAGTAATGTTAAATATGTTAGGAATAGCTTACTTTTAAAGGCATTTTTGTGCGATTTAGGTATTTACTCTATAAGTAATTGTTGCCAAAAGTTTACCATTACACAATGTCAGACAATCTGTCATTAGATGTTGGAATTGACTACTTGTTCATATTTTATGTTGGAAAAAAAAGAGCAATAAATTATATTTTTGTGCACAGTAATATTTTCGCTTGTGTATACTTTAAAATTTTACATAAATCTTACAATATAATTATCGGCTTGACATTATCGGTTATCGGTTGGAATGAGGAGGAAATTATCGGTTATCGGTATCGGTTGAAAAATGTATTATCGTGCATCACTAGTTAATAGGTAACATTTTATTTGACAGCGGCGCCATAAGACTGTCATAGTTATGACTAGGAGTCATCTTCAGCTTTCGGGCAGAGGGCAACAGATTTTGATTTAATATATCCTGGTATTTCAAAGCATTCATGATGCCATGCACCCTAACAAGGTTCCCTGGGCCTTTGGAAGCGAAACAGCCCCACAGCATCACTGACCCACCCCCATACTTCACAGTGGGTAAGATGGGTCGTCACTGGGTCTTTCAGCAAGACAATGACCCTAAACATATGGCCAAATCTACACAGAAATGGTTCACCAGACACAAAATCAAGCTCCTCCTATGGCCATCTCAGTCCCCAGACCTCAACCCCATTGAAAACCTGTGGGGTGAGCTGAAGAGGAGAGTACAGAGGAAAGGACCCAGGTCTCTGGATGATTTAGACCACAGGTGTCAAACAGATTCCAGAAAGGGCCAAGTGGGTGCAGGTTTGCTTTCCAACCAATGAAGAGGACACCTTTTCACCAATAAGATCTTTTACATGTGTAATCAGTTAAACTTTGTCAGGTGCTGCTTGTTTCAGCAGAAAGTTCAATGGTTAAACTCTCTGCGCGTTAGCAGTTGTAACAAAATCCAGCACCCACTTGGCCCTTTCTGGAATCTGTTTGACACATGTGATTTAGAGAGATTCTGCAAAGACGACTGGCTGAAGATCCCTGTGTCTGTCTTTTCCCATCTTGTGAAACATTAAAGGAGAAGATTAGGTGCTGTTTTGTTGGCAAAAGGGGGTTGTACAAAGTATTAACACCAGGGGTGCTAATAATTGTGACACACATTATTTGATGTCAAATAAATATGTCTTTATGTGGGATTTTTTCCCCACTAAATAAATGCACTTGTATTGAAGGTTGGATTTTTCTCTTTTTTATCCATTAAGGTCCCATATTATTTAGAAGGGAAAAAAATATTAGAAGCTAAAAAACACATAATTATTATAAATCTAATAATTATGGAGGGCACTGTAAACACATATTGAAATGACAGTTATTCCACTTTACTGCACTGCACCCATAGTTCCTACCTGAGTCCACCATGATATCTTCATCCTCTCCTGACCCGTCTTCATCTCGAAAAACCACTTGCTTGCCCTGACGGAACACCGTTCTGCTTCCGGAAACGCCCTCCACTTTCTGTACCTTGACCACTCCTTCCTCCAAGTCTCGTCCATCCCATTGGCAGCGCTCTTCCTGGGGCTCCTCTTTGAATTTGGACGGGCTGGTGACGCGCTGAGGATGGAGCGGAATGCTGACGTCGTCTTCCGGCTCCTCTTTTATAGGAAAGTTGCAGAAGGAAAACGGAGACTGCGTGGTCGGATCGGGCGAGTTAGATTGCCCGTGTTCCTCGCCGGCCTGAAGCTCCCTCTCCTTTCTCCTCTTTTTCTTCTTCAGCTTCTCAGCTTTCCTGCGATCCTCTGGATGCAGGCTGGTGAACGTGTGCTGCGCCAAGACAGAATATTTTTAAGTCAAATTTAGAGGGTATTTATCATTTAGTCTAGAATTGGAGTGGGGAGGACCAACAACCAAAAGCATGAAAACTTTCATAACACCATGATAACTAGGGTTGATCCGATGTTTTTTTTGCTCCCGATCCGATCCCGATCGTTTTAGTTTGAGTATCTGCCGATCCCGATATTTCCCGATCCGATTGCTTTTTTTTCCCCCCTCCCAATTCAATTCCAATCATTCCCGATAATTTTTCCCGATCATATACGTTTATTATGACAATAAATCCACAAGATGGCATTTATATTAATAACATTCTTTCTGTGAGAGGGATCCACAGATAGAAAGACTTGTAATTCTTAAAGGATAAATGTGACCTTGTATATTGTGACTAAATATTGCCATCTAGTGTATTTGTTGAGCTTTCAGTAAATGATACTGTAGCCATTTAACTTCTGCCCAAATGCATGATGGGAAGTGCAACCATGACTGTGCGTAGTGGTACCAATAGATATATCTTCTCTGTGTTGGGAAATAAAATAGGGTGTTAAGAAAAAGATCAACTACTACCTTTCTTCCCCACATTGCTTCCCGCGATATTTCAAATTATTGAGAGGGATTGTAAGGCTTTAGCCAATAAAAAAAAAAAAAATCTCTCTACACACTTAACGTTGGCTTTTAACTCTATGTATACGTAAAACGGTGCCATTATATATTGAACGCGACATTGCGTGAGTGGGTAGTGCAGCGCATGCATTAATTGCGTTAAATATTTAAAAGTTATTACTGCAGTTAACACGATAAAATTCATAGCCCTAGTTTAAGCCAAAACTAAAGACTATATATATTAAAAAGAGGCATGTCCGATATTTTTTTGCCGATTCCAATACTTTGAAAACGACGTGATCGGATCCGGACATCTCTAATGATAACGATATATTGCGTTTTAAAAAAATAAATAAAACTAGTGCTGCAACAATTAATCGATTAACTCAAGTAATTCGATTAGAAAATACCTTCTGATCAAATTTTGCTGCTTCGAGTATTCGTTTGATTAGAGTAGCGTTGTAATGGTTTGTTTTGAAAGTGTTTGCATTCAGTTGTATTGATTTGGGTGGATATAGTGCTCTTTTGTGGCAACAGTGAATATGACATAACTCATTTAACATGGCTGAATCCAGCTGCTCCCTGTTAAGACCAAAATAAGTTTTTCATTGAGCTAATATGTTTATTTTTGCATTCGTAACTTAGTTTATTGCTATATTTAGCCGTTTTCTGTGGGAATATCTGAACGACTTGTTAAGACCATTGTTTTTAAAAAAAAAAAAAAAAAACGTGAGCATTTTATCGCATTTAAGCTAGCGGACATCTGCTATGCAAGTTAGCCAGTTGTTCTCTTGTTGTACTTAGATCCTCATTTTAAAAAATTTTTTATGCCATTTGAGGATAAGCTCAGTTATTTTTATTTATTTTTAAACGAAGGTGCAATTCTGCATCGTTTGGATTTCGGGAATTTTATTTTGTATTCGGATTTAATGCTCTTTTGAAAGTGCAATCTTGAAATGCTCCTTACTCCATAATTAGAATTAACTAGATGATATACGTATTAATCACCAACTAAAATATTCGATAGCTGCGTCTCTAAATAAAACCAAAAACTTGTGCGAACTTAAGGTTATAAGCTAGCACAACTCAAATTTTCAAGATTTCGTCAGTAACTTTAACAGCAACTGAAACAGTTACTTTGAGCATTTGTAAATTGGAATTGATAAAATAACTTGTGTGACGTTGAATTAGCAACTTCTGAGTAAGCAAACATTGGATTGTTAAGTAGTTCTTAGTTTAAATTAGGGATGAGAATTTTGACTAATTTCCTTGCCAACTAGTCTCAGAGGTGGGTAGTAACGCGTTACCTGTACTCCGTTGCATTTACTTGAGTAACTTTTCCTCTTTATTTTACATTTACAATGTTTTTTTGCTAGCAATGCTGTTGCCAAGAGTAAAGCTACTAATTTCACCAATGAGACGTCACAACAATAATCACATGACTCAATTCACATATCATTGTACTTCCTTGCAAATACACGCACTGTCAACATTTAGATGATGAGACGCTTGAACATTTTGTCTCAATAAACGTAGGTCTTAGCACTCGGCCAAAAATATGCCTAATTAAAACAAATAACAAAAGGTTACTCGCCACCAGGGGGATCCAAAACCACACAACATGCAAACAACCTGGCGTTTTTAATAGCCAAGATGACCAATATTCATAATGCTGCGTTTAATCGACAAGTAAAATATGAATCTTTTAATTATGATTAGGTGGTTAAACGATTAAACGACTAGTCGCGCAAATCCCTAGTTTAAATGTTAAGCTGTGTGAATTTAGACGAATTATGGCATATTCACTGTTGTCAGTGTAGTGCAGTGTTGTCAGGGCAGTGTATCCACCCAAATCAATAAAAATACATGCAAACACTTTCAAACAAACCATTACAACGCCACTCTAATTAAATGAATCATCAAAGTAGCAAAATTTGATTCGAAGCTATTTTTCTAATCAAGTTAATTGTTGCAGTGCTTAAATCGGATGGGAAAATATTGTTTTTTCAATGGCTACAAAGCAAAAAAATAATAAAACTCGGCAAGGATATTGTCAAAAGAAACCAAAAAATAAAGCATTTTTTGTAATAAATTATTAAATAAATGAATAAATAGCCAAGGTATCGGCATTTCCTCAAAATCAGGTGACTTGGATGCAAAAATATATGAAGGAGACCGCTCTAGAAATGAGCACCCCTGGCTTTGACTATGAGCTTAACTCACATCTTTCTTAATGTGACTGGACGGTGTGGCCCCCAAGTGTGGATGTTTCCTGTTTTCCAGAGGGACGATGAAAGGGTGTTGGGGACAAGACGGCGATGGCCCCGGGGTCCAGCCATCACTATCTACTGTGCTTCCCGTGCTGTTGGGAGGGCTGGAAGTACTTCGCAGAGAAGAGTTCTGTAAAGGATAAAACATTCCCATAATTCTTCCAGTAGTGATAGGCGAAATGAACAGACTCTGAAGTGTGTGTTGGGTAGGGGTGGGAACTTCACGCTACGATACAAGGCTTACGTTAATGATAATCTAACAATATAACGATTATCCCATATATTATTATATATAAATTTTAAAATTCATACAATGCGAGTTCCGGATTTTTTTTTAGATTATGTCTTTATAAGTGGAAATGTATCTATGATTGAAATTTCAGACCTCTACCTATTTTCTGAGTGGGTGAACTTGCAATATCACAAGGGGTGCAAATACTTCTGCTCCTCTCTATATCAGCCAACTACATATTTTCCCATGTAAAATGTACAGCAGGGGTCCCCAAACTTTTTCCTGTGAGGGCCACATAACTTTTTCCTTCTCTGATGAGGGGCCGGGTCAGTTTGTTACAGGAAAATGTGTGACGATTGCGGGAGTGCCTAAATCTAAAAAATTATTGTTTTTCAGAAAGCCACAATCAAATAACCATTTCTGAATTCGTCACGGAACAAAAGTACATAAAATAAAAATAATAATACATTTATTATGAACACTGCAAAAACTCAAAATCCTACCAGTACTTACAGTTTAGACTAACTTAAAACTTAAAAATAGCTTGACACAAATGGAAACTAAATTGAAACACGTGGATAAAAAAAACATGTAGCTTTCAAGTGATGTGTGTTATCAAGCGTAATTACATTTTTAGGTAAGAAATATGTTTTTTTTTGTTTTTTTGTTTTTTGTTTTTTTATATATATATAAGGTCTAGAAGTTTTTTGAGTGAAAGCAGTGAATTTTTTTTCTAGTCACATCTTATATGCAATTGTTGGCTGTTTTCAACAATGTACATTGAAAATAAAGACACTGATTGACTGAAAATGGTTCAATTTTGGATTAAATGTATTTTTTTCTCATGTATATGTATAATTGCTCTTTACCTAAGAAAAAAATGTTTTTCCGATTACTCGATTAATCGATAGAATTTTCAGTCGATTACTAAAATATTCAATAGCTGCAGCCCTAAATAATATAATATAATATAATATAATATAATATAATATAATATAATATAATATAATATATAAGTCAGTCAAAATTATCGCGTTAACGGGTGGTAATTAATTTTTCAAATTAATCACGTTAAAATATTTGACGCATTTAACGCACGTGCCCCGCTCAAACAGATTAAAATGACAGCACAGTGTCATGTCCATTTGTTTTTGTGTTTTTTGGTGTTTTGTCACCCTCTGCTGGCGCTTGGGTGCGACCGATTTTATGGGTTTCAGCACCATGAGCGTTGTGTAATTATTAACATCAACAATGGCGAGCTACTGGTTTATTTTTTGTTTGAAAATTTTACAAATTTTATCAAAACGAAAACATTAAGAGGGGTTTTAATATAAAATTTCTATAACTTGTACTACATGGATGGCTTTAAGAGAATGTTAATGTTAATGCCATTTTGTTATCGTTATAATAAACAAATACAATACTTATGTACAGTATGTTGAATGTATATATCCGTCTTGTGTCTTATCTTTCCATTCCAACAATAATTTACAGAAAAATATGGCATATTTTATAGATGGTTTGAATTGCGATTAATTACGATTAATTAATTTTTAAGCTGTGATTAACTCGATTAAAAAATTTTAATTGTTTGACACCCCAAAATATAATATAATATAATATAATATAATAATAATATAATAATAATATAATAATAATAATAACACTATTAATTAAATAGATAATAACCAAATAACCCTCTCTGGATTCTTCACAGAAAAAAGCCAGGAAATAAATAACACTATTGGGGGGGGGGGATTGTTCAGGGGGCCGTATACCCCTGATGTACAGTGTCCCCTCTTGGAAATGTTTCTTTTTCGAAACATGACTGAAAACATCTTTAAGACAAGAAATTGACAATTAAAGACAGTAGCATTTAAGTCTTACCTCTTGAGGATATGGGATGTAACCAGCATAGGCCAAAACAAACGTACAAAATTGATTAAAATCTTCCACTGTCCTTTTTCTCTTCCTGTAAGGTGGACTGAAGCCCTGGAAAACAGAAACTTGAGTTAGCTCCAGCAGGGGGAAGTAATTCACTTAAAGTGCGGTGGCTGAAATGTGAGTAAGTTTGCTGGCTGGGTTGTTTTGTCTGAATACTAAGGCCCCCTCCTGCATTTTAGACAGATGCCAACAAATTACTTGTTCACACATTTTATTTATGCTTTATTTAACTCCGAGGACACATTTAGAAGGTTTTGGCCATTTCTCGACTTGTCCTTCGACTTCAAAAATGTGATATAAAAGGAAAAGCACTAGGTATGACAATACATTCAATTCTTGTGTTGCTAACATTCTAGCACCACTATAAATGACTGCTATTATAATGTAAAATATACATACATGTATATTTATGGTCTTGTTCTCCGTCTCAACTACTAAAAGTTGTCTTGTCTAAGAGAATTCTACCTTTCTCGGACTCGAGCACAATACAGTATCTTTACACTAGAGTTTATTTGCCAACTATACATCAACTGGACCTCAAACTCTTATTGTAATTTGAATAGTTCTTTGTACTTTTTTTACTCCTTTTTTGATACAATCAAGAACAGTGTTTCTTAACTGGGGTTCGTTGAAGGTTAAGAAACGCAAAGCTCTATTTTGTACGCAGAAATCACTGGCACAGAGATATTGGACTGTGCCAGTGATTTCTGTAAGTCTTTAGCAGACACTCTAGGCTTCTTTTTTTTTTTTTTTTTTTTTTTTTAAACCTCTCTGAGTATTCTGTGCTGAACTCTTGGTGTCATCTTTGGTGGACAGCCACTCCTTGGGAGAGAAGCAACAGTGCCAAACTCTCTCCATTTGTAGACAACTTTCTTTGACTGTCGATTGATGAACATCCAGACTTTCAGAGATGTTATCCTTTCCCAGCTTTATATAAATCAACAATCCTTGATCGCGGGTCTTCAGACAGCTCTTTTGACCAAGCCATGATGCAAATCAGACAATGCTTCTCAACAAGACAATTCTTACCAGGTGTGTGTTTTATAGTGGGCAGGGAAGCTTTATACCACTCCATTAGTGATTGGGCACACACTGGACTTAAATTGTTTGGTAAAAATTGGTTTCAGTTGCTTTGTAAGTCTCCTTATGCAGAGGGTTCACTTAAACCCTTCTGTCATTGCATGCTATCCTCATTAAAATGTGAAAACCTATAAATGTTTTGGTGGTTTTAGTTAAAGCAGACACCGTTTTGTCATCTGTGTGATTTCGACAAAGATCAGATCACATTTGATTGTGATTTTATGCAGAAATGTGAAAAATTCCAAAAGGTTCAGATACTTTTTCATACCACTGTATATGAACATGAAATTAAGACTTTGCCGATAAAATGTTGTCTATATAAGTTGTAAAGCAATAAAACAGACAACGAAAATACATGAAATGAACCCAAAAATATTTTTATCATGGGTCAAAATCATTTTTCGAAGACATCATGGGACTAAAACCTTAAGAGATGGCCATTTGCTTTTCTTAGCCAAAACCACCTGAGGACTCAGATTCTGGCTGGAATATTCAGTCAAAAAGGATGCAGTGTCTACTTCTCCATTAGGTAAGACAGAAAAAACACACATATACAGCTGGGATGCCAGCATATACTCGCATGGGCTAAGCTACTATCCAAGCATATATCTTGTAAGTTAATTTTATTGTTGACACTGCATTTCGGAGTCATCAACATGTTTTGCCCCCCCAGCCCCCCCCCCCCCACCCCTGCAACAAAAGACAAACTCCGCCTATGCCTACAGACAAAAATAAAATTAAATTTCATGGCATCATTTTATGCCATAAAAATGGTATGAGACGCAAGGATGCGATAATAAAATGAGAATGTAGACCAGGGGCTCCCAAACTACGGCCCGCCTCCACATTTTGTCCGGCCCCCTGAACAATACCAGAGAACATTTTGAGTTTTTTTTTCTTTTTCCCCAATAGTGTTATTTATTCCCTGGCTTTTTCCTGTGAAGAACCCAGAGAGGGTTATTATCTATTTAATTAATAGTGTTATTATATTATATTATATTTAGGGCTTTCAAAATTATCGTGTTAACGGGCGGTAATTAATTTTTTAAATTAATCACATTAAAATATTTGATGCAATTAACGCACATGCCCCGCTCATACAGATTAAGATGACAATACAGTGTAATCTCCACTTGTTACTTGTGTTTTTGGGAGTTTTGTCGCCCTCTGCTGGTGCTTGGGTGCGACCCATGAGCATTGTGTAATTATTGACATCAACAATGGCGGGCTACTAATTTATTTTTTTATTGAAAATTTTACAAATTTTATTCAAACGAATACATTAAGAGGGCTTTTAATATAAAATTTCTATAACTTGTACTAACATTTATCTTAAGAGCTACAAGTCTTTCTATCCATGGATCGCTTTAACAGAATGTTAATTATGTTAATGCCATCTTGTTGAATTATTGCTAAAATAAACAAATGCAGTACTTATGTACCATATGTTGAATGTATATATCCGTCTTGTGTCTTATCTTTCCATTACAACAATAATTTACAGAAAAATATGGCATCTTTTATAGATGGTTTGAATTGCGATTAATAACGATTAATTACTTTTCAAGCTGTAATCAACTCGATTACAAATTTTAATCGATTGACAGCCCTAATTATATTATATATATTTATATATATATATATATATATATTTTTTTTTTTTTTTTACTTTTGTTCCGGTAAGAATCCAGAAAGAGTTATTTGATTGTGGCTTTCTGAAAAACAATAAATTTTTACATTTCGGCACTCCTGCAATCGTCACACTTCTTCTGTTACAAATTGACCCCCGGCCCCTCATCAGAGAAGGGAAAAGTTATGTGGCACTGACAGGAAAAAGTTTGGGGACCCCTGATGTAGACATTAAAAACAAAAAAAAAGAAACAGTGTGAAATGAAAATTTAATTCATTTATCAACGTGAAAATCAACAGCAAACGGCAAAATTATTAATAGTACATTTGAAATCTGGAAGAAATCTATACAGGAATTCACTTGTTAGCTTGCTAGGTTTTGAATTGGTAAAAAAAAAAAAAAAAAGGCTTTATTATGGAATTCCGAAGTGTTCGGTACCAGCAATGTTAAGAACCACTGAAGAACTTATTGAGGATGTTTTGTCCTTAAATGGATACACAGTATCGTAAAGAATTATTTTTTTCCCAAGTAACTACCTGTTTTTTCCTATCTACACTTGAACGCAAGTAGAGCAAGCGAATACTTTTGCTACCATTTGTTAGCTCTCCGGTTAAAATGCACGACGGATTGCCATTAGCTCCTTGCGTGTTGCAAGAGTGCGCAACAGTCATCCAAAAACAAACAAGTCGTATGCTGGCTTTAGTTTAAAATACATGCAAGGGCATACCTAAAAATCGGTTGCATATGCCTTTTAAGTCTGTTAACAGCAGACCCACTACCCCACCCCCACCATCCAAAGTAACTGTCACACAACAAATGTCGGCTAGCAA
Organism: Corythoichthys intestinalis; assembly: GCF_030265065.1. Taxonomy (NCBI): domain Eukaryota; kingdom Metazoa; phylum Chordata; class Actinopteri; order Syngnathiformes; family Syngnathidae; genus Corythoichthys; species Corythoichthys intestinalis. The sequence goes on along the minus strand of NC_080403.1, from coordinate 48,284,232 downwards.
TGGACATTCGACAGCCACCGGCAACACAACAAAAAACACATCAGGGAATTTTTTTCCATCTTCTCAGAAGTATCACATTGGCTGTCGAATGCGTAGCGCTCATTTGTTTTCGAGCGGACTTTTCAATAGCCATCGCGCTTAGCTAGCACACGTTAGCATGTTAGCGAAGATGATGATGGAATGTTTTCAAATCGATGAAGCGTTAACATTCTCCTGAGTATTTTCTCGAGTAAATCGTGCAGCTCTTTCTCGCGCGCAAGTAAAGATAAACTAAAAGTGTTGACGCCGACGGACGGTGGCCGAATGCCCGTGACAAAATGTGTCATGTTGATCATCTAACATGATGTCCGAGCTTTCCAGGCTAAGTGCGATGACTTACAATCTGGCGGCCAGCAAGTTGACATTCGCTTGCATCGTCAGCAATCAAGCAAAATTCGACAGCCCAACGCAGACTTGGTGTCAGAAATTGCCGCTTACCTCCGACTGAAAAGCGGGAGACGTCGACGGGTTTCTGTCGCCCATCTTCTCGGAGTGTTGTTAATACTATCTTGACAGGCGACGCTGCTGTGTCGTCGAGGCTCGGTGCCGCTGTAAAATCGCCGAAGCTAACGTAACGTTGCCTGGAAAACTCGAAACCGACAGGCACCCGTGCCAGCTTAAGGTTCGAAATCGTAACCCAAGTGAACGCAACTCTATATAGCCACTGAAGTGTCCCGAAAGGTTTTTTCTCCTTATCAGTTTAGTTGTGCAGGGGGGACGGTTCTGTTCTCCTGGCTGCTGTCACCAGCAGCAGTAGCCCCTGCCCACCGTTCATTCTTCCTTCGGCTTCAAGGAATCCGTGTTGACTGCTAAAGGACTTCACTCGCGAGCGCCCTCCTTGGTTAAAAGGCGCTCCTACATGTAAGATAATATGAAAGAGAGATGGGAAGAAAAGCCTTCTGAAGACAGGGGCGCCGCCAGGGATTTTGGGGCCCCATGAAAAGATATCACTTTGGGCCCCACCACCACCACGACACACACAAACACATTTAGAGTATCAACTACGTAATTTCCTGCATTCTGGTGAATCTTTACACACTAATTTGTGCATTTTCTGCATTAATTTAAGATGAAAATATATTTATGTAATCATACAGCGTATAGAGCAATAATGAATTGACTGATATCATCTATAATATATGTACTGAAGGCAATCTTTTACAATCCAAATATATTTTTATCAGAAATATTCTCAAAGCAAATACAATGATGAATGACTTTGAATAAATGTTTTGTTTTAACTACACTATAGTATACATTAGAGCAGACATGTCCACAAAGTCCAGCCCGGGGGCCAAATGTGGCCCGTGGTCAAATTTTATCCGGCCCCCAGCCTCTGTCATACAGTGCCCTCCATAATTATAGGATTTATAATAATTATGTGCTTTTTAACTTCTAATATTTTTTTTCCTAAATAATATGGGACCTTAATAGAAAAAAACAAAAACAGCCCCACAGCATCACTGACCCACCCCCATACTTCACAGTGGGTATGAGGTGCTTTTCAGCATGCGCATCTTTTGTGGCACGCCAGACCCACTTAGAGTGTTTGTTGCCAAAAAGCTCAATCTTGGTCACATCTGACCAAAGCACACGGTCCCAGTTGAAGCCCCAATACCGCTTGGCAAACTCCAGACTAGTGATGCACGATAATACATTTTTCAACCGATACCGATAACCGATAATTTCCTCCTCATTCCAACCGATAACCGATAATGTCAAGCCGATAATTCTATTAGAAGATTTATGTGAAATTTTAAAGTATACACAAAAGAAAATATTACTGTGCAAAAATATAATTTATTGCTCTTTTTTTCAACATAAAATATGAACAAGTCAATTCAAACATCTAAATAATGACAGATTGTCTGACATTGTGTAATGGTAAACCTTTGGCAACAATTACTTAGAGTAAATACCTAAGTTGCACAAAAATGCCTTTAAAAGTAAGCCATTCCTAACATATATAACATTAATACACTGCAAAACACACCTCCTTAAAACTAGTCAGTTTTAAGTGTAAATCTTTTCGGCAATAAGTGAAATTATCTGCCATCGCTTCAAGTGTATTTCTCTCAGATTTCTTGGAAGAAAAATAGCTAGCTGAAAATAATCTTAACAGCCTTGTTTTAAGCAATACATTATTATACTTAATCCTAAAAAAAAAAAAAAAAAAAAAACTTGGAAGAAGGAAAGATTTTGAATAATATTTGTGGCTACAGAATATTGATTTAAGAATTTGATTATCTACTGTGACTGTAATTGAACAGGGAAATAATTTAAATAATTTGAAAAGTGATTGCTAATGTTATATGCTTTGTTGCACACTGTGAAAATGATTAACTCAAAAGAGCGAGATGTCATGTACCCATTCTGCAGCGCTTTGTTTACATTTGCGGCTTTCACGACATTTGCTTTACAGCAGCTAAACTGCTACACGGCAGTACTATTTGGACGGACTTGGAGCTCGCATCCGTGTGCGTGTTGTTTTGTGCCTGAGTTTTGTTAAGCCGAAAATAAAGGGAGCGTTACAAAGTCATCTGACCGCTCGTCATTTTACATACTGCATGCATTATTGACTGGCTGACTTCGTTTTCTCCATATTTAAATTATCATCTAACCACTGTGCTGTCATGATAAGCTTGCTTACTGGACATCACTTTTTCATGAAGAATGGTGGTCGTATAAACTGCATTATTTTTTTATCCAGGGCTTTGGTTCTCGGGTCATTTAGGTAAAAAAAAAAAAATGTGTCTCGTCTCGGCAGCAGCTACGTTCGTACCGGATAATCCGCCCGCCCCGGCCGGTTCGCCGCGGCGTATTCGGGTCCTGGCTCTGCTCGCACGCCGTGAGGGAACGCTCGAGAAACCGGGGTGTTCGCTGGAGGTCCCGAGGCCGGGGAACCAGGCTCGGCCCGCCCATGGCGAGGTGGCGGTGGCCTGACAGTGCCGGAGCGGCGGGCTCCGTCGGAAGACTGCTACTTGCCAACTATCGGTCTCCAGTCGTGCCGGTGTTTAGCCTTAGATGCAAATTTACCACCCGCCTTGGGCTGCATTCCCAAACAGCCCGACTCTGCAGTTTTAAATGGCTGCTGGGTTAGTGGTTTTGAATGAGGACGCTTTCTTTCTGCCTCGTGGAACTTCTATGGTACATGTTTCGCAGATGGCGAGAGCGTCGTTTTTTTAGTAACAGCCGCCATAATATTCACCTACTTCTTGTCGTGTAACTCCGCCTCCTCAACCCCTCCTCCCTCAGGGGCTTCAGAGAGGGGAGGGGTTGAGGAGGCGGCGTGCTGAATTCTTCGGTTGCGCACATTTGGAGACTAAATCAAGTATATCATTATCGGATTGCATTATCGGTTGAATTTTTCTATTATCTGGAATATCTGTGTGACGTCATAATTGCCATTATCGGCCGATAATTATCGGTGACCGATATTATCGTGTATCTTTACTCCAGACGTTTGCGTTTATGATTGTGAGTGAGGAAAGGTTTTCTCCGTGCATGCCTCCCAAACAGCTTGTTAGCATGTAGACAGCACCTCATACCCACTGTGAAGTGTGGGGGTGGGTCAGTGATGCTGTGGGGCTGTTTTGCTTCCAAAGGCCCTGGGAACCTTGTTAGGGTGCATGGCATCATGAATGCTTTGAAATACCAGGACATTTTAAATCAAAATCTGTTGCCCTCTGCCCAAAAGCTGAAGATGGGTCGTCACTGGGTCTTTCAGCAAGACAATGACCCTAAACATATGGCCAAATCTACACAGAAATGGTTCACCAGACATACAATCAAGCTCTTTCCATGGCCATCTCAGTTCCCAGACCTCAACCCCATTGAAAACCTGTGGGGTGAGCTGAAGAGGAGAGTACAGAGGAGAGGACCCAGGTCTCTGGATGATTTAGAGAGATTCTGCAAAGAGGAATGGCTGAAGATCCCTCTTTCTGTCTTTTCCCATCTTGTGAAACATTATAGGAGAATATAGGTGCTGTTTTGTTGGCAAAGGGGGTTGTACAAAGTATTAACACCAGGGGTGCTAATAATTGTGACACACATTATTTGATGTCAAATAAATATTTTTTTTATGTGGGATTTTTTCCCCACTGAATAAATGAACTTGTAATGAAGGTTGGATTTTTCTCTTTTTTCCATTAAGGTCCCATATTATTTAGAAAAAAAAATATTAGAAGCTAAAAAACACAAAATTATTATAAATCCAATAATTATGGAGGGCACTGTAAAATCAATAACGTCTGGCCCGCACACAGACTTAATAAATTGGTCAGCAGTACTGCTACCAGAATATGAAGTAGCTTACACACTAAATGCTGCTCCTCATTTACCCACTAAAAGGAAGCAGCACTCTAAGCAACATTACCCCGTGTTACCCTTTACTCCCAATTTTCTAAAATGGCAACAATCAACAAAAAAAAGAAAGTTGACTGTGACGGCCGATGCTTCAAGGATAGGTAGAAATTGGATTGGGCTATTTCTTCACTAAAATACGCAACAACTGTGTCTGCGTCATTTGCAAAGAGACAGTCACCGTTTTTAAAGAGTTCCATGTGAGGCAATATTACTAAAGAAGACACGCTGACATGTACGACAAGATTACAGGGAAGATACGCAGCGAGAAATTGAAGCAACTTGAAGCTAGTTTAATTTTACAGCAGCTGTATTTCGCAAGAGCCCGAGAGTCGAAAGAGAACGCCACAAAGGCTGGTTGCGAGATTGTTGAAATAATTAATTAAAAAATAATAATAATAAAGCAAATGTAACACACACAGAATGGCTTGCTAAAATTTGCTTAAATATATTGTTCTACGTAAAGGACGTCAGCCAAGGTCGGTCCCCCACATTTTTACCACACCATATCTGGCCCCCTTTGGAAAAAGTTTGGACACCCCTGTTCTACGTAAAGGACGTCAGCCAAGGTCGGCCCCCCACATTTTTACCACACCATATCTGGCCCCCTTTGGAAAAAGTTTGGATACCTCTGGTAGAGTATGCAGTATACAACTGTTTTAGTATGAAGCGCTTGCTAAGAGTTTGCCTGCTGTACTAATTAAATGTAAGCTAAAAGTGGAGCAAACACTAGCTAGCAAACAATTACATAATTTCATTATGGAGTAGGCTTAGCCCCATCTGGAATCTCACGATCTCCACGATAGGCTACAGCTCCGAAGCTAGGTCCCTTGTTAACAAACTAAATTCAATTGATGAAAAACTAAATTCAATAAATTCTTGACAAACTGGATTCAAGCCGATTTTAAAAAAAGAACATTTTCACACTAACTTTCAACATCTGTAGGACACTAAAAAATGCCGTCATTATTTGGAATTCATGTTTTTGAATAGGTGAATGTCTTCGCTTCAGAGCTTTGTAATAGACATCGCGAAGTTCCAGATGGGGCTGGAGTGGGCTAAGATAACAGGTTAATTTTCAGCGCTACACTGACACAAGACACCAACCTTCCTTTGTGAAGTACTTTGTCACATCCTGTTGGCTTTTTCTACCCCTCTCCTGTTTTGCTTTCTTTTCTTTCCTCTTTTGGTAACCGATTTTTGTTTTGAAAACATTTCTGCAGTACCACGCACTCCCGAGTCTTTGACTAGTGTAAATGTGCACCGCTGCTCCCAGTCTGATCGAAGGAAGGGCGGACCAAACCATTTAATGAAAATACGGGGGTTGGGTGGGGGTTGGGGGGGTGAGCTGTCAATACATATGTTCTCTGGGTGTTTACTTCTTGCCAAAAACAAAACAAGAAAAAGAAACCTTTTGTTTTATTCCTATAAAAATTATAATGATTAATATTTAAATTTGCAAACGATTACCTAATGTTCTAATTTTCTTTGTGGGCCCCATCAGGGCATGGGCCCTTAGAATCAATATCACTTTTCACCCCTATACCCCTGTCTGAAGACCTTCAGTTATCAGAAAAAGAAAGAGTAATATAGATCAAGTTACAATACAGTATAACTTTATTCACTTTTTTTTGTCCGTAAAAGAAAAGATTGAAAATGCATCATTTTACCCCAAACCCCAACAAGTCACATCCAAACTAAAAATAAACTCAAGGTACATGTTTTTAACCATTTGAGACTTAAAAATAAAATTTAATTAGGCTTGCAAGCAGGACTGAACAGGCCCTCGCAGTTTGGCGCAACTCATCATGGAATTCGGACGGGACGCAGGATAGGGTAGTATCAGATTGTCCCCCTCTCCTCATCTCAGGGGGAACCTAACATGCTCGAAACTCACCTCTTTTTTGGGATTAGAAAATACATTCACACACCTAGGAGAAAAAACCCCTATTGAAGAGGGTCCTACGAAAAAGGAGGAGCTTCTGAGCTGTGCAGCCACGCCCGTATTCAAAGTCAAAATTAATTTTCTAATTGGGCCAATTCGATCAAGTGTGCCAAATTTTGCCGCTTTATAAGCCCCTTAAGTCCCTGAAGAAATCTACTTTCTTTTAATGGCGGACAAAGGGTCGTCACGGCAACAGACAGAGACGTATGGACATGGACCTTAAAATGTAGTATTACAAAAGGTCTTGTAACTACAATAACCAACCTGAAAAGAACTGGACATGTATAGGTAAAATGTGTGACTTTCTGTTGCCACTAGTTGGCGCTGCAGAGTTGATGCAAATGACCCCTACAGGACCCTTCAAGGTATGACTGTCACCAAGCACGAGACGTTTAGTGCAGATAGGTTGTATATCTGCAAAGTTATGACTGTTCAAAATTTGTGGCGAGACAAAATGGCCACGGTCATTTTCACGTTCCTGTGCTTCAATGCTTCAACGAAACCTCAATATTTTTCATCAGGCACCTGAACACATGTCTTAAAGTGCATACGGCAGGAGAAAAGTCTTAAATAGAATTATTATGGTAATTAGAATCATATTTTGAGACGATTCGACTATATACAATCTGCTGTTAGCCACGCCTACCATTATAGGGCTCTAGCGTCCCAAACAGGTGGGTGACGTCAGCGGAGTCATGATTTCATCTTATTTAGTATGCAGCCCATCGAGGGGGAATTATTCACAACGAGGAAAACGCGACGAAGAGAGCTGCAAAATGTCATTGTTTCAGTCTCTCTACTCCAATATTTTTACAGGATATTCTTTGTATCCAAGTATTTTTCCCCAATAGCTAAATAAATGGCTTGAGAAGGACAAGGAGCAAGTCAGCCATAAAATGCAAGTCAGCCATGAAATGCAAGCCACCTACATATTAAAATGATCACAGTATTTGACATAATACAAAACACGATGTTTACTCACTTCCTTGTAAGTCCCATGGTCCCACAGTAGTAGGGCTTGTTTTGGCAAATATCCACCGGTAAATGGGAACCTTTTGAAACCCCAAAAAGGCGCACACGCTTCTCCCTCGTACAGCAAGATTTTTCCGCAGCCGTTTGGCTGGCGTGATGCGAAAAATAAACGTATTAATCCGCAAAATCAGCTGAATCCTTAGTCCTTCTCATACAACAGTACGGCTGTATAGTGAAGAGGACTCCTTCCTCCGTACACGTCACAGCACCCTCTTCCTCAACTCGAGACTGTTGCCGGAAGTCACTCATTTTCATGGCGTGGGATTCAAATAACAAAATAAATATAGCGATCGCTTCCACACACCCAAGCGGTCCTTTTCATTCGGGAGCATAAAATACTGTGTGAATTATGAAATAAACATGCTTTTTCGTGTCACAGGCACTTTAAGGCTCCCCTGATGCAGGCTTGAGGTCAATCGATTTTTTTCCCTTGGAGGAGGAGCCTGTCTCTTAAAAAAGGGCGTTTCCTTATCCCACTAGGGGGCACCAGGCCTAATGGGTAATATTTCAATGCAGTCGTGTTCAGGCTGGGATACCTCTCATGCATGCCAGATATGAAAAAGACTGCATCTTGCATCAGGGAGTTATTAGCATTTACTGAATTTGGCATTTTGCAATCAATAAATAATAATACATTCAAATTGATTAGCAAAATTAACTCATGAGGGTAATATGCCAAAAAAATTGGCCGGAAAAAAAAATAAATAAATAATAGAACAAAAACGACAGTATGATTGGACAGAGGGACAGTTTTTTTATCTTTGCGGCAGGCAGTATCAGCTACTTTGCTATAGTGTGGGGTTATTTTGCATTGAACAAGTTGGTATGCCACCTTATATGATGTTAACAGTGCTCGCTGGTTTAATGATGTAACACTGACAAAGCGAGACATTTTTTGGCATTTTGGTGCTGGGAGACTACATTGAAAAAGGAAAAAAAAAAAAGTAAGCTTCCATCTGTATTTGAAGTCACACTGCTTTTGATGAACGCATTTCATATTCCTTGATTTCAATCAATATCACAATCCCTGGAGATGAATCGTTATTCGGTAGTTGTTCTGTGTATGAACCCACAAATTTGTTCATAATATGTTGTGATAACAAATAATAATTAAAAGTAAATATTCATTTGTCATCCAATTATATCAGGATTTGACTTTTAAACAAGTGGTACATCATCAAGGAAAAAAAACATGACGCTTCAACGTCGCGACACTTCCACATCCAACATGGCGACGTTCTCGACGTACGTAACAGCGTAAATTGATGTATCATATACGTCTATTAGCTCACGTTTAGAAATTTAAGCAGATCTTTTTAAACAACACACGTGTGTGCACAATAAATAAAATATCAAGAATAAAAGCTAACTCATAAAATTAAAGTAAACTGTAATTTTCTAGTTTCATTTTAGACAGCTGAAACCAACCGGAAACGCAAGGATTTCCCTTTTCCGGGTTATATGGATATTTTTCCCTCTAATGTGTTTTCGTCGACGCTGCTCTCTGTAAACGTAAAAAAAGGAAAAGAAAGAAAGAGAAATGTGATAGTTGCATTATTTTATTGTACGGTTCCGACATGTCGACCGCAGGTCTCCTGCACGCTTTTCAGAGCCGAATAACCGAACGCTTTACCAGCGTCGCCATGGAGATATTTCAAGAAGTGGCGCATGTTGTAAAAGGATACCAAGAGGAAAACGACCGTCTGCGATCCCTGCTGAACAATGTGATAAACGCACAGATGAAATCATCCAAGATTGGTTTGTAATACAGTCATAAAAGTAATAACTTAGATTTAAAGTGCACTGCTTCAACTTGAACTTCGTTTGTAGCAATTATGTGCTGATTTATGAAAAATGTCATTCTGTGTTGTGTGAATTTGTGCATCTTGAAGCAAAAAGAATTAAGAAAAATTGTTTATTTTAAATACACACACACACACACACACACACACACACACACACACCTATATAAAACAGTGGATTTTAAGTTATTTGGTCCCAAAAGCATCCATCGATTGAATAATTTGCATTGCATTTATGGTATTTGTTGTTCCCGATATAGAGGTAAACGGTGAATGAAAAGAGTCGGAGTGGAGGGTACTTGCTATCTTGGTCTTCAGGATTTACCTGACTTAATTGTGCTCTTAAAGGGAACGACGGACATAAAGACTTCTAGTTCTTAAAAGATAAATGATAGTATGAGTTATAATAATTTGTTATTCAAACACCTCTTAATTTTTTCGATTTTATAAAATTTGAAAAATTAGTAGGTCGCCATGGTTGTTGACGACGCAATGCGGTGACGTCATTGGCCAGCGCTGCAGTACTTCCGCAGTGTCACTCATTAGCTAGATCAACATGTCGTCGGTTCTGCCCTTCCAATTTGAACCCGAGCGGAAAAGTGATGAGCAGGACAGCACTGTAGATATTTCACAAAACGAACAGCAATATCAATTGAATTAAGGTCTCCAGCGGGATTCGAACCTGCTGTTCCTGTGAGCCAGACGATTACTTATACAATGTGTTGATATCTCAGACTATTTATCTCTCAGGGTGCAGACAATTGAAAAACCGTGTGGCATTTCCCAAGGCCCACAGCCTGTCAAAAGGATGGACGCTGGAAAAGTGGCAAAAGGTGGATTTTTCCAGATGAATCTTCCATTGAATTACACTACAGTCGCCGTAAATATTGCAGGAGACCTACTGGAGCCTGCATTGATCTGAGATTCTCTCAGAAAACTGAAGTTTTGTGGTGGCAAAATCATGGTCTGGGGTTACATCCAGTATGGGGGTGTGCGAGAGATCTGCAGGGTGGAAGGCAACATAAATAGTCTGAAATATCAACAAATCTTAGGTGCCTCTTACATTCCTAACCATAAAAAGGGACAAATTCTGCAGCAGGAAGGTGCTCCATCGCATACTTTAATCTCTACCTCAAAGTTCTTCAAGGCAAAGAAGATCAAGATCCTCCAGGACCGGCCAGCCCAGTCACCAGACATGAACATCATTGAGTATGTCTGGGGTATAATGAAAGAGGAAGCATGGAAGACGAAACCCAAGAATGTTAATGAATTCTGGGAGGCATGCAAGACTGCTTTCTTTGATGTTCCTGATGTCTTCATCAATAAATTGTACGAATCCTTGCCGTAGCCCATGGAAGTCATGCAAAATATTAAATTTGGATCTCACGGCACCACTACTTAATTCGCCTATGTTTTGTAACATATTTTTGGATTTGAAGTATATTTTTTGTTCAATTTTCACACTACTTGCTGTAGGCGACAAAACTTTTGTCTTGCCAAAATTTGATTTTTAAGTATTCATTAAATGATAAATCTTTTTTCAGTGAAACAAATATATTTTTGTACATTCAACATCATTTGGGAGGGTCTTAGCTTTCATATGAGCCATTTCTGAAACCAATTGAATAATTAAAAGTCAGGTTTAGAGCTGAAACGAATACTCGAGCAACTCGAGTAACTCGAGTTTAAAAACTGATCCGAGTAATTTTATTCACCTCGAGTATTCGTTTATTTTGACAGCTCTAAGCATCACGTTTAGCAGGGACTACTTTTAATGCGGGACAATGCGCTGATGTTACGTGCGTAGAGGACGAAACAAAAAAACAACAACAACAAAACTTACTGCAGCAGACAGCCGCTACACACGACGCCGACGTTGCTAAATACTTGCCCGCACGATGCTAGTTGGTAGCAGGTAGCGTCTGATGCATCTCATAGAGATGTATGTTGAACTAGATGCCAAATGACAGACTCGGCCGCGTCTGGGCAGCGTTAGTAAACCGCCGCCATCTTAAAGCAGTAGAGCGCTAATAAAGAGCGCTGAGCGCTAATAAAAAAAATTAACGTTACTGTCACAAGCTCACGTAACGTTAGCCCTGCGGAGGGCTCGGTTTCTATTAATTATGACCACTGTCGATGCGTGGCTAACGTGTCTTACATACAGGCTTTAACATAACATAGCGTTGTAGAGTGATGAGGGTGTAAAATAAAAACTCAATAAGGCTAACTATCAATTTTAGCACAGTAGTCATCTTTGGATAAAACACCAAGTAGCACTGGTCCCTAATGTGCTCCAATACAGCCTGTATCATGCATTTATTTTGAACACTGCAAAAACTCAAAATCCTATCAGGACTTACAGTTTAGACTAACTTAAAAATTAACTAGAACTTTTAAATGGATTGACACAAATAGAAATTCAATTGAAACTTTTAAGTGATGTGTGTTATCAAGCGTAACGGCATTTTTAGGTAAGATATATATTTTTTAATAAGATCTAAAAGTTTTTTGAGTGAAAGCAGTGAATTAGTCTTTTTAATTCTAGTTACATCTGAGATGCAATTGTTGGTTGTTTTCAACAATATACATCGAAAATAAAGACATTGATTGACTGAAAATGGATCAAGATTAGATGAAATGTCTTGTTTTCTCATGTATATTTATAATTGCTTTTCACCTAAAAATATATTTGTTTTATCCGATTACTCGATTAATCGATAGAATTTTCAGTCGATTACTCGATTACTAAAATATTCGATAGCTGCAGCCCTAGTCAGGTTATTAGCAATTGTTTCTACAAAATGGATAAGCGACAAGACTTTTGTCAGGGACTGTAGTGTCCTGTGTTTTCAATCATGTTTCTGTATTCTTATTCCCCATGCTCATTCTTTTTGCTTGTTCCTGAACCCTTTTTTTTCTCATGCTGCATTCTTTAGGGGGAAACAACCACACACCACTATATAAAAAACAATAAAGGGGGTATTTTTGAACTCTTGTGGCACGGTAAAACAGTTTCAGCATTAAAAGGTGTTCAGAGCTGTCATTCTGGTTGTCCAGCAGCTGAACAGCGCCTGTAAAAAACTGGGAAAAAATAGAAATAGTCCCACAATGTTCATGTATTTTAAATCACAATGGCCAGGTTTAAAAATAAGAATTTAGGTTTTAAATGAAGATAAGTCGTTATGATGGTGTTTAGATAGTGTTTAGTCCACAAGTGAGTAAAAAGCAATGTTTTCTGTCCCTCAATAGATCACGGTCGACTCATAAGACCATCTATGGCTGTCAGAGAAAAAGCACCTGGGTTGAACACTCCTGCAAAGACTGAATTACAGCAGTGTACTGAAGTCCAGAAAATGGAGGATATGAAGCTGTTGAAGCCAATGGTCAATATACCGGAGGAGGAGCAAGTAGACATATCAGAGCAATTGGCTCATATACCTAAAGAGGAGCAAACTGAAATACCGGTGTCCTATGCGAACAAAGTATCAGAACGGATGGTCAACGAACAAGAAATGGATTTTACGAGAAGACTGGAACCAGAACCGGAAAGTGGGATGGAAAACGGCATTCTATTGGATTGTCTTGAAAGGGAATCCAAAAAGAGACGCGTTGGAAGGCCTGACATTGCGGTCTCTCGTCAGGCTGTCACGTTTGTTAACTTCGGTGCAGACACGGAGTTCCCTCAAGCGAGCAGGCGTGAAGAAATCCCGATCAAAGATCGACCTGAATATTTTCAATTTTCATACAGAAAGGTACACTTGTTTTTCATTCTTTTTTAGAATTTGGTTAATTTCAGTAACACGTCGGTGTAATCATAGTCATGTGACTATTGTTACGTCTAGGCATGTGCCGGTATGAGATTCTGTCGGAATGATAACCTTAAGCCAAAATATCACGGTTTCACGGTATTGCAATCACAGCTCTAAAATGGGTTACTTTGAGATATCTGAGTTGAGATATATGGGTTAAAAAAAAATCTTTTTTTCCATGGAACAGGACCCTCAACACATAGCTTCAGCTCAACATTATTACGATCAGAACAAAAATAATTTAATTATTTTCCATAAAATGCACGTGCGTATGACTCGTATCCTGTTTTCATTAAACACTCTCTTTCACAACAGTTTCCAGAGAGAGAAAAAAACAGCGTGCTTTACCACCGCTAGACCTTAGACTTCATAATATATAATATTGCGAACTATGAGGCTAGTCAGTTAGGAAAATTAGCCCCTGCGATTTGTACAAAAAGAGCTTTTTCAGTTAAAAATTCTTGTCAATAAATGCTTTAATCACTGAATACTTTATAGATACGGACGTAAAACAGTCTCGATTCTTAGTTAAAAGCAAAAAAACCTGCAGGTAGCATTTATTTTGCGTAAATTTTGCGAACTATCAGGCTAGTCAGTTGGGAAAATTAGCCCCTGTCGTGTACACGGAGAGCTTTTTCCATTGAAAATTCTTGTGAATAAATGCGTAAATCACTGAATTCTTTATAGATATGGGCGTAAAACAGTGGATTCTTGGTCTAAAACAAAAAAACGGTCAGTTGGCAGTTATTTTACTTAAATATTGCGAGGTATAATGCCAATGCTCTGGCGGCTAATTTCTCCCTTTGATCTTTTTTTTTCCCACAATGTTTCAAAATGCATGCATGGTACGAAAAATATAATATTTACCTTGAATCCTCCAACAAATCACTCCTGAGACAATCCATCCTGTTTGTATGCGGAAAAGCTTTCGTACTTTTTCAAAAGTCCGGGTTAAATCCGGCATGGGCTGAGTGCGACCGACTATTACTATATGAAGCGAAGTTTGGTCCAGCCCCCTACGGGAAGGCGTGACGCAGTGAATGCCATATGTGTCTAGTCAAGTAAATTATAAAGTCTATGGCTAGACACACTAAGGCTACGTCTACACTAGGACGGATAATGGCCTTAAACGTGTAATTAATTGGACTATACGGCATGTCAGCCATACTAGTATTCCTATTATCCGGATTAGTTGTTAGACGGATAACGTAGGCGGGTAATGTTACGCGCCGCCTAGTATGGACTGCTGTCTCCGTACAACATTCGGGTATTCAGGAAGGGACGTCATGCCGTCGCTGTTTTTAGTACGGCATGACAGCATGTAAAAAATGGAGGCGGACGATCACGACGTGGCATTCCTGCTCTTTTCTTTTCCACACATTTTTATTGAACCTTCAAACTACGTCTTAATAATATGCTTCAATTCAGTGCCCATTTGGGGTCCTCCCATCGCGGATGAGGAGAAGATGAGCGTTTTTTACAGAGCTCGTTTCCCGAGTTGTCTCACATCAGCCAGCTGCGGGGCTGGCCCCTCCCAACTCAAAGCCGGCCGAACATAAGTACTGTATATAAAAATGCATAGAGGAAAATTTTAAACCCCGAAAAGTGACCTGTGTGGTACCCCCAGTCAAAGAGGTGTGCGATCAGTTTTTTTCCCCAAGACATTTCTGCTTGTCAAAACTGTTGCCACTTCCAGGATCGCCACTTTTATGCACAAAAAGCCTGGTCGTGGCTTCCAGGAAATATACCCAGCGCCACAACATATGCTTCTATTTGTTATTTTCCAAGTGGTGAGAGCGCAACTTTGCCTGGCTCTGCCAGACTATTCTCCCTGTATTTTTCAAACACTGAGAGTATAGTCTGGGAACCAGCCCATTAACGGCCTCTCGAGCAGGTACAAAATCAATCGACAAATCAGATTCGTTTATTTGTGTGACGTGTTCTTAACGAGCAACGTCACTCTTGCGCGTCGAAAGTCGTCTCCACAACAACACAGATGGTGAACGGCAGAGCCGAGAATATGTTCCAATCCACGGTAAACTCCGTTTTAAATTACCAAAAACACATTGACACGAGTCATTGACAACAGTCGGTCTCGCGCTAGCCATGTTGAATAAACTCCGCTCTCTTCGTATGTTTACTTCTGCGCGCAAGTCCCTCGTCCTTCCCTCGTCATTTTACTAACGTCACGTCTGCCCGTCGCTGATTGGTCCACGCCGCTGTCTGTTTGCTGTGGCTTGCTCCGCCCTGGAAATTGTATCCGCGTGAATGGTGGCCAGACTCAATAGCTGGAACAGCGGTGAGTCTGGTGTACCAGGCAAAGCGCAACTGAGCATTGATTGTAACATCCCAAGTAATGATGTCAGGCTTTCGTTGTTTTATAAAGATTTATTTTAATAACAACTTGGCTCCTCCCTGTAAAAGCCGAGCGTGCTCTCCCCTCCACGCTCGCTCCTGCATGATGCATTCGATTGTGATCACGGAAAAAACAGTGATCACAAAATAATGACAATCTAGAAGTTGTAGTAATTTCGAAATTTGTCGCGGGCGAGGAATGAGTTTCTGGTTCAGAGGTAAACCGCGCAGGCGATGACGTAACACATGAGGCTTCTCCTTTTTACGCATGCGCAGGCGTACCTTGCAGAAGCAGGGGGGCCCTTAAACGCACCTTAAACAAAGTGTGGACAGTAGGCTTGAACGATATTGGAAAAAAATATTGTTGCGATTTTTTAGGGGTTTGCGATATTATATTGCGATATAAATATATATCTTTTTTTTTTAAAGAGATTTTCACTAAATGACTTGAATAGCTGTTTGGAAATACTTTGGATGACACACCATGACCACAGTGTATTCATATAATACCGTTTCATTTGTGAATGATGAAGATTGCTGTATGAAGGGATCCAGGAAGCCATGTCTGCACAAAACAGATCACCTTGAAAGGTGGGAAAGCGCTATACAAGTATAACACTATTTACCATTTATTGAACACTGTATTTTATACTTCAACAGCAGCAAATACATTAAATGACAAATAAAAGAGGAGGTGCATAAGTCCTCTGAGTTATTGACAAAATATTACAATAAATAAAAACTTCTGTAAAATAACGACAAAGTTGTAAGCATATTTGAACAAAAATATTAATTATGGCAAATAAAAGAGTTGTTCACAAACTATTACAATAATAAAAACCTCAGTAAAACAACAAAAAAGTTGTCAACATATTTGAACTTAAACATTAAATCAAATAAACAAAAGTGCAAGTGCATTAGTCCCCTGAGTTGTTTACACAAAATATAACAAATATAAAACTGCAAAACAACAACAAAGTTGTAAAAATCTTTAAACACAAATATTTTATTAAAACTATGTGCAGCTGTACTATATATAGTTATTTGAAAAATACAATTTACAATAAATGTAAATATAAAAGAAAAAAACTCAACTGAACTGAATAACTGCAAATAACTGTGATGAATAACTGAACCATTTTAACTCTCAAATTTCCTGCCTTCCTGATAGCTGTCACAGAAATAAAAAGAAGAAAAGACTTTCGTGCAGCTGTGTTATGTATTTGTCTGCATATCGGCCACCTTCTTTGCTCAGCAATTCTCAACTGGGTATCATAGGTTTTTGGCCAAGACTACCAGTTTATCCACCATTGCAGGCTTGAGACAAGAATGTTGGCACTTAGCAATGTTCCCACTTGTATTGAAACGCCTCTCTGATGGGAAGCTCGTAGCAGGAATGCATAGATACTTGCGTTTCAAATGGTCCAACATGTTCGACGTGTTACTTCTTGTTAGGGCAACCACGGCGAAGCACTGTCAACAGGGCTGTTTTTTGTTCCTTATCATCTTGTTGATAGCCAAAATACTTCCAAAACTACTTTTGGAGACAGTCTTCCCTCGCTTCCTTCAACGTGTTGCTTGCTTGGTTTCAGTTTGAGAACGGCCCCTCCTCCCTCCACTCTGCTGTTCGGCCCCTCCTCCTTCCACTCCGCTGTTGCAGGGGGCATCTAAGCCGTCTGTAACTTTTCTGTAGCCAAAGTATTCCCATACCAGCGATTTCGTGTTCTTTGATGGGGGGGGGGGGGTCATTTCCTCCAGCCGTCATGTAGCACAGCTGTCACACTGACACTAAGCAACAACCGGTGGGGGAGGGTTGAGCCTTGAAGCTGCAAGCGAGGGATTTCTCCCTGAATTTTTGGGAAATAAAAAAATAGCTAATACCTTAGGGACGGTATGACAGAAAGTTTTTGCGGTTTTGAAACCGTGATGTTTTCATACCACGGTATACCTTGAAACCGATATTTGGCACATGTCTAGGTACGTCTGATTGGTATGAAGGAGAAAATGGTAGAGCCACTGTGGACATCGCTGACAAAAATATAGTTAAATTTAATATTTATAATAAAGAGAGACAAAAATATAACGACTCTAGTGTAGCCCAATTAAGAGGTAAGAGTAGCATTTCTTCTTCTCAAATCTACTCAAGTAAAAGTAAAAAGTATGGCATGGTAAAAATACTCATAGAAGTATATTCTTCTCAACAGATATAAATATAACGCGTTACTACTCACCTCTGAATATACTCCAGCACTACACTAAAGTGAAACTGTTCAACAGATTTCTAATTTACTCTTTTTCTCTGTTATTCTTCACCCAAATGTCAACCACAGAGACGTATCCGAGAAGACAAGCCGAAGAGGAAAAACGTGATGACCACCATAGCATTGAAAAAGGAACTTATTGCCAAGTGGGAGATGGGTACACGTGTTTCTGACTTGGCTGTTCAGTACAATATGGCAAAGTCAACAATATCAACTATATTGAAGAGAAAAGAAGCCATCAAAGCTGCTGATGTGGCAAAAGGAGTCAAAACACTTAGCAGCAGACGAACGGATAAAGTTGAAGAGGTGGAGAAAGTTCTGCTTGAGTGGATTACCCATAAACAGTTGCGGGGCGACACTGTGTCAGAGACCCTAATTTGCGACAAGGCAAGGGAGCTGCATAATGCTCTTACCCGAGACAACCCTGGAGGAAGTGCTGATGAATTCAAGGCTAGTAAGGGATGGTTTTGCAAATTTAAAAAAAGAAGTGGAATACACGGAGTGCTAAGACCTAGAGAAGCCGCCAGGGTTGGCAAAGAAGACACAGAGATTTGAGGATTCATTTCAAAACTTGTTTGTAAAGAGCCCTGAATGTCAAAGAGGACCTACATCAATGGGCAGAGAACAACTTTTCAGGCTAACTGCTTCTCTGGGCTATAACCAAACGACATTATTTGTACTGTATTAGTAACCTAAAAAAAAAAAAGAAAAACCATTAGTGGAAAAAAATACTCAGCTTCATTTTGAGGCCATATATTCAAGCCTGGTTGGCCAGGCAGCTTTTTAATTGATGTTTTTTTTAAAAAGTGTCAACAAATTCATGACAGGGAAACACCTTCTGCTCAAAGAAATCTTGAGTGAACACCTCAAGGAGGCACTTTTAGGTGACCTCAGGGAGAAACCCTTTAAAACCAAATATCACATTGCTCGGGATTTACTGATAATAGTGCCAATCTGATGCCCGATACTCTGGCACAAATACCACTTGACCTCCTCAAGCTGCTGTGTCTTCTGGGTAGGAGCCATGTCAGCCGAGTAGATATGCTTTAAGACAAAAAAAAAAAAAAAACACTTGTACCTAACTGCAAGTTCTACAAAATTGATGATGAACGCTGCTCAGGCACCGAAGGTGATGACCAGTCCTGCAAGGGAATCTCATGGGCCCTGCAGGCTACCTCGTTGATCCAGCCAGTGTCGTATCTGTATAATTTGAAAGATAAAAGCGGAAGATCAGAATTTTTGACATAAGGCTTAATCTTTGAGTTAGCGGGGCTTTAATTAGTCGGAGTTGATTTAGACAAATTCCGTGCAGTTTGTTAGTTTTTTACTAATTTCAGGGCTCCGGAGTGGCTAAGCTAGTGTGAGTCAATGGTCCTTTCCTAGCACGCCAATTAAAAAAAAAACGATATTAACATATCTAACATGGTCAAATACCTTGAAAATTCAGATCTTTGTTCAAAATACCCATGTAGCCAAAACAATGTCAAACCAAACTGCTGTAATTCATTTATTTCTGTGGGACTATATATTTTTTTAGATGCATAACGCGACCACAATAGAGAGCAGTGCTTTGGCTACTCGTGCTCATTTTGGATTTGAGGAAGGCAGGAAGTCGGACTTATCACACTCGAATGGTGCCTGTTGTGACTTGAAAGTGTTCCAAGCGTTTTTTATTTTGGTCATCAAAGACATGTTGACGTCCAGAAACCTGGCTTCTCGTAGCGATCAAATAGTGGAGGAAAAATGAGGGCTAAGGTTATTAGACCACTCTACTTTTCAACGGGCAGCACATTTTGTTGAGTGACGTCTGATTGAAGCAACTCCTGTAGTCAGGGAACTTTTTTCCTGACTTCGCGACTAGGGCCTCCTAGTTCAAGTGGCGTTCCATCTTCCAATGATAATTTTCATGGTCCGAGGTTAGAAAACCCAGATTTTCCTCCTTCCTAGCATGCAGCATCAGTCTTCGGAGTCTTGACTGAAGAACGGCAACATAGTGAAATGTGCATTAAGAGGCTGTGGAAACAGACGGAAGATACGGGCAAATGAGTTTCCACAAATTCGCTATGGAGAACGAGGAACAATACAAACTGGATACTTGCTGCTGGCTACTACGTAAATACACCAGTGAAAAAAATATCACTTCGCTCTGCAGCCTGTTAAATGTTGCTGTTCATACTAGAGTTATTGACATGCAATGGTAAGTTTTAATAACTTAACAGCCAACACTATTGATTGCATAGGTCATTGGTAATTTTTATTCGTGCATACAGTTGTGGTCAAAAGTTTACATACACTTGTGAAGAACATAATGTCATGGCTCTCTTGAGTTTCCAGTTATTACTACAACTCTGATTTTTCTCCGATAGAGTGATTGGAACAGATACTTCTTTGTCACAAAAAACATTCATGAAGTTTGGTTCTTTTATGACTTCTTTTATGGGTTAACAGAAAAAGTGATCAAATCTGCTGGGTCAAAAATATACATACAGCAACACGAATGAGCATTTCTGACTTCTCTGAGGCCATTTAAATAAGGCTCATTGGATGCAAACGCCCACAAACGCTACAATGGGAAAGTCAAAGGAGCTCAGCATGGATCTGAAAAAGCGAATCATTGACTTGAACAAGTCAGGAAAGTCACTTGGAGCCATTTCAAAGTAGCTGCAGGTCCTAAGAGCAACAATGCAAACAATTCTTTGTAAGTATAAAGTGCATGGCACTGTTTTGTCACTGCCACGATCAGGAAGAAAACGCAAGCTATCACCTGCTGCTGAGAGAAAATTGGTCAGGAGGGTGAAGATTCAACCGAGAATCACCAAAAAGCAGATCTGCCAAGAATTAGAAGCTGCTGGAACACGGGTGTCAGTGTCCACAGTCAAGCGTGTTTTGCATCTCCATGCAGGCATGAAAATCTCTCACCTTTCGGCGAAATTCGCCGTTTTGAAGTCAAAAAGGGCGACCTACGTGAATTGCGTAGTTCCGAGGAGAAATTCTTTTTGGGAGGGGGGGGGGTGTTCGGGAGGTTTTATTTATATATTATTATTATTATCATCATGTGATTAACTTAGTACGTAAACTGAGCACTTAAGAACACAGTCAGCAAATCCTTCTAGATGCTTCGCTGACGAGAACCAATCATCGGCCCAAGCTGCGTTCCATTATTCCAAACGCGCGCACTCCTTACTGTACATGGAGTTCTCGGAGAGCCTTTGGTGGCATTGCAAAGCTGCGAAAACAAAGAGCAGGCCTTATCCACACCGGGGCAGACCAGAGCGCAGCATACACACTTGCCTGTATTTGCCAGCAGATTGAATTTGGTGAGTAATGGTTTCAATCGTTTTCGCATTTTGCGATATAAAAAAGTTACTGCCATTCGTTGCAGCTTGCGTTGAACACTGCCCGAGCTAGCCAAATCTCCCATGAAAAAAAATAGCTCCCGTTAAATTGGCGTCAAGCTTGTGTATTTAGCGGTAATATAAACGAAGAAACACACTGTGGACTCAAATTAAGCGGCATGCTCTCGGATGGAGGGGGCGCCTCACATCGCTCCCGTCGTCCGCCGGAGACGCGTTATTTTCGGCTTGGATTTGAGCTGACGGCCAGGTGTTCTGACCAATTTTGCGTCGGCACAACACCGGCCCGACGAGTGGTGGGAATGAGTCCTGCTTCTTAAAGCTTTTCAGAAATACAGGGATCCCTCGTTTTTCGCAGTTAATGGGGACCGGAACCCACCGCAATAAGTGACAACCGCGAAGTAGCGCCCCCCCCCCTCCTTTTTTGTGCGTGTTCAATGCATTTATTCAGATTTTACATTGGAAAAAAGATACATATATATAAGACATGTCTTTTCACTTTTTTCACCAAAGTATCATTTATAAATGGTTTTCAAGCACTTCAAAATGTAAGAATTATGATAAGTTTTAAACATGTTACTGCCCCACCGAATTATTTTTAAACAAGAATAAAGTAGTAAGAAAATGCTTGGCTTTATTAAATGCTTCATAGTGAGTCTACTCAAACCCTCTCAGGCTTTGGTAAACGGTGATTGACACATGTGCAAAGTTTTTCTTTTTATATATATTTTTTTGTTTGAAGCAACTTATTTGATTGAATAATAAAGACACAAATGTCCTAGCCAAAATATGGCCCAAACGCAAAACAACATTACTTCAATGGAAAAATTTGTTTCAATCAAGAAAAATAGTTTTCAAATGCTTTTTTTGTCTCAAATTTATTTTTGCAATCAAAAACAATTTTTTTTATTGAAGTGACTTTTTGGGGATTAAAAGTATATACTGTATTTTGATTGAAGCAACTTTGTTTTTGATAGAGGTAACTTTGTTTTTTGATTGAATAATAAAAACACAAATCTACCTCCATCGTTATTGAGAGAGAAAGAAATTAAGAAAGCTTTAAAACTAAAAGCTACCGGGGAGTCTGTTTTATTTAAATATTTATATTTCATTACATAGACATGCGTCGTAGGGAAGGGAGATTGAGGGATAAAAAAAGGAGTTAGATGAGGCTGCTAAAGGCAGTGGATACCTCATCAGCTGGGTGAATAGCAGACCTGGTAAGAACAAGTTTGCAAGGATAGTCGGGTATTAAATACAATTATAAACACAATTACAATGTTATTTTTCTATTAGATTTTTATGTCATTGCTTTATTAATCATTAGGTGCTAGAGTTGTTAAGTATGGATAATAATGAAATAATAGTTTTAAAAAAACTGTGCTGTTGGTGGCTCAGTGACCATCTGATGTGGTTTGTTCTCAGATGAACAAGTTGATGAAGGAAGTTTTGATGCAGAGGTTGGAGGAAGAAAAGAGGCAGACTGACTGAGTCACAGCCAGAAAGTGTTGATGACAGTTTTGATTTCTATTCACTGTTGCCCCCTCCCAATTAAAGTATGTCACAGACGCAGCCAATTATTATCTAAAGCTGGTTAAAACTGAAGTCATGTTGTTTTAAGGTGTATTAAACACTTGTTCATGTGCCCCTTTTGATCTACGAGCACCCGCCCCTCCACCGGTCTCTGCATGGCCCTGCTGAAACACAGTGTGGGTCGACAGAGCTCAATATTTTGTTGGGGTGTACAGTGTACTGGAACATATTTCCTCCACACCCTTCTCACCTTTTTAACCCCTGACCCATTTTCATGCCTGCCATGGACTGAGAGGCTGCCGTGCAAGAAGGAAGCCCTTGCTCCAAAAGCGGCACCTTAAGGCTCGACTGAAGTTTGCTGCTGATCACATGGACAAAGATAAGACCTTCTGGAGGAAAGTTCTGTGTTCAGACGAAACAAAAATCGAGCTGTTTGGCCACAATGCCCAGCAATATGTTTGGAGGCGAAAAGGTGAGGCCTTTAACCTCAAGTACACCATGCCTACCGTCAAGCACGGTGGTGGTAGTATTATGCTGTGGGGCTGTTTTGCTACCAATGGAACTGGTGATTTACAGAGAGTAAATGGGATAATGAAGAAAGAGGATTACCTTCAAATTCTTCAAGATAACCTAAAGTCATCAGCCCGAAGATTGGGTCTTGGGCGCAGTTGGGTGTTCCAACAGAACAATGACCCCAAACACACATCAAAAGTGGTAATGGAATGGCTAAATCAGGCTAGATTTAAGGTTTTCGAATGGCCTTCCCAAAGTCCTGACTTAAACCCCATTGAGAACTTGTGGACAATGCTGAAGAAACAAGTCCATGTCAGAAAGCCATCAAATTTAACTGAACTGCACCAATTCTGTCAAGAGGAGTGGTCAAAGATTCAACCAGAAGCTTGCCAGAAGCTTGTGGATGGCTACCAAAAGCGCCTAATTGAAGTGAAAATGGCCAAGGGACATGTTACCAAATATTAGCGCTGCTGTATCTATATTTTTGACCCAGCAGATTTGATCACTTTTTTTCTGTTCACCCATAATAAAGTCATAAAAGAACCAAACTTCATGAATGTTTTTTGTGACAAAGAAGTATCTGTTCCAATCACTCTATCAGAGAAAAATCAGAGTTGTAGAAATAACTGGAAACTCAAGAGAGCCATGATATTATGTTCTTCACAAGTGTATGTAAACTTTTGACCACAACTGTATGTTGTTTTTTATTGGCATGCTAGGACGGGCTCATTACCTCGCGCTAGCTTAGCCACTCCGGAGCCCTGAAACTAATAAATAACTAACTAACTGCATGGAATTTTTAAAAATCAACTCCACCGACTAATTAAACCCCCGCTAACGCGAAGGTTAATCCTAATGTTAAAAATTCTGAACTTAGACACAAAACCTGTGGAAAAAAGTGAAACAAATGGATCATTAAATCAATGGTTCCAAATGTTCACTCCACCATTTCTTGAAGAACTGGCAGTTCTAGAGCTAATACTAAAAAAAAAAAAAAAATGCCCCCACTTTCTGACAAACAGAATCCAGAGGAACAAGAAGCAAGCTATGGGTTCATAATGTTTACTTTCTGTTGTCTTGCCAAGTCTAAATATTGCAATAAGACTTGAGGACAACAGAATCCATCTGACTATACTTCGAGCGCCCGAGCTGGCTTGGGATAGCCTATGGATTGAAGGTGGACAAAGATGACTCTGAAGAGTGCATGGATGAGCATACTTTGGTTCTGAATAACAACAAATTGCAGGATCTTTGCGGGCAGCATCAAAAGGAGAAGTGGCAGAAGGACTTTTTTGGAGGAATAGGCTAGAAGTACAACATCCTTTCTGCAAAACACCAAGAACGGTGGGGTATTGTGTCTTTAGTGCATCCTTACATTGCAGTTGCACCCAGGGGCGGCACTAGAAAAGATATTTACAGAGGTGGCGAGAGGGGGACAGGAGCATGGCGAAAAACACTGACAAGACTGATAAAGCAGTTTCTGCTCTTGCACTCCTCTTTAAAATAAACTGCTATATTTGAAGCCAAAACATCTGTTGTGTTTGTTAGAACAATATTTCTATATGCTGCCATAGCAGATTCATGGTGCATTAAGCCCTTGAACTATTTTGAATTTGTCCGTTTTACCCTGGAAGCCCCTGTTTACAGACATCGCGCAACCGCTTTTGTTTCAACCCAGCCATTAAATGAAGGTAATTAATTATATTTATTATTCAAAATGTTTGTCATTTTTAGCTTAGAAACAGTAATTGATGTCCAATATTTCGTTTTAAAAAAAAAACGACTTTAAAAATTATTCACTCGCATATTTTAAACTTAAATAAATATAATTTCTTGCCTTCTTTTGATGGCTCGGTTGAAACAAAAGCGGTTGCGGGACGTCTGTAAACGGGGGTTTTCAGGGTAAAACGGACAAATTAAAAATAGTTCGGGGGCTTAATGCGCCATGAATCTGCTATGGCAGCATATAGACATATTGTTCTATCAGACAAAACAGTTGTTTTGGCTTAAAATAGAGCAGTTTCTTTTAAAGAGGAGTGCAAGAGCAGAAACTACTTTTTCAGTCTTGTCTTGTGTTTTCCGCCATATATTGATCCACATCGATTATTACACTCATAGTGTCAACATATGGGAGAGGTGTACACATATTGAATCAGTAGAAATTAGAGCTGAAACGAATACTCGAGGAACTCGAGTAACTCGAGTTTAAAAACTGATCCGAGTAATTTTATTCACCTCGAGTAATCGTTTATTTTGACAGCTCTAAGCATCACGTTTTGCTCGGACTATTTTTAATGCGGGACAACGCGCTGATGTCACGTGCGGAGAGGAAGAAGAAGAAGGAAAAAAAAACTTACTACAGCCGCTACAAACGACGCTACAAATACTAGCCCGCACAGATGCTACGTTGGTAGCATGTAGCGTCTGATGCGTCTCATAGAGATCACATGTATGTTGAACTAGATGCTAAATGACTGACTCGGCCGCGTCTGGGCAGCGTTAGTAAACAGCCGCCATCTTAAAGCAGTAGGGCGCTATGCGCTTATAAAGAGCGCTAAGCGCTAATAAATAAGATTAACGTTACTGTCACTACTAGCTCACGTAACGTTAGACCTGCGGTGGGCTAGGTTTCTATTAATTATGACCACTGTCGATGCGTGGCTAACATGTCTTACATACAGGCTTTAACATAACATAGCATTGTGGAGTGATGAGGGTGTAAAATAAAAACTTAATAATTCTAACTATCAATTTTAGCTCAGTAGTCATTGCTGGATAAAACACCAAGTAGCACTGATCCCTAATGTGCTCCAATACAGCCTGTATCATACATTTATTTTGAACACTGAAAAAACTCAAAATCCTATTAGGACTTACATTTTAGACTAACTTAAAACTTAACCATAAAAATGGCTTGACACAAATAGAAATTCAATTGAAACACGTGGGAAAAAAATCCCAACTTTTAAGTGATGTGTGTTGTCACGCGTAACGGCATTTTTAGGTAAGATATATATATACACATTTTAATAAGATCTAAAAGTTTTTTGAGTGAAAGCAGTGAATTAGTCTTTTTTTTTATTCTAGTTACATCTGAGATACAATTGTTGGCTGTTTTCAACAATATACATCGAAAATAAAGACATTGATTGAGTGAAAATGGTTCAAGATTAGATTAAATGTCTTGTTTTCTCATGTATATTTATAATTGCTCTTCACCTAAAAATATATTTGTTTTATCCGATTACTCGATTAATCGATAAAATTTTCAGTCGATTACTCGATTACTAAAATATTCGATAGCTGCAGCCCTAGTAGAAATCATACGTAGACGCTACAAAAAGGCCCTGGTGATATTTAAAAACTGAGATAGAGCAACTTAGCTTCATACAAGCTTTTTAATATAATAATTATTAGTAATATCCTCACTGACAGCACTACTTAATTGATGGCAGTAATGTCAAATTAACAGGGGCTTTTTATTTTTTTAATCGGTGACTACTAAAGCTGGGAATCTTGGGGCACCTAACGATTCGATTACGATTCAGAGGCTCCGATTCGATTATTAATCGATTATTGATGCCCATTATATTTTTGATATTTCCATAATTCCACATGTAAAGTTTTCAAACTGTTTCATCATTTAAAGATAGAGTCAAGCTTTTGCCGATTTAGGAGTATTTTAGATAAAAAGTTAATTAGGTTCGCTAGATCAGAGAAGTCTACTGCTTTTAAATGGCGGCTGTTTACTAACGCTGACAAGTCTGTCATTTTGCATCTAGTTCCATATATATGTGATATCTACTGTAGCATTATGTGGACGTATGTTTGTAGCAACTACCATCAGGGCATTATTTGTATCGGCTGTCCTCAGTCAAATATTATTGGGTTTTTTATCTAGCGGAATGAGTTGAGCATGATATTTACTCTCGGTCTTTTCCTCATTGCGTCCCGAAGACTGTGCTGACTGTGTTTTAGTTCGGCTTTACCTGGTATAAATAAATAATCGGAATTTGGATGTTTGTGAATCGTTCTCGAATTTTTCACGGCTGAATCACGAATAATCTAAGAATCGGAAAATTTGCACGCCTCTATTGATGACTGTGGTAGCAACCCTGTCTCTTAGGGTGGCACTTGCCACCCCATGTTACCCTGGTGGGTCCGCCCCTGGTTGCACTTCCATGTACACATGATTATCACTTTTTATCGTTAACTCTCTACAATGGGTTTTCACTACATGTTGGACCGTTGTATAGTTACGAAAGAAAGTCATATTTGATGCCATGCTCTTCATAACTCTGTAATTTAAATGTGGATTTATAAGTGACACTAAATTAAAATGCTTCTGTGGCATAAACACTGCTACAGGAAACTGCTGAAATCCAACACTGTGTGTGTAATTACATTATTTTATGGGAAATTATTTTGAAATCCAAACAAATTACTGACCTACAACAGATTTTGTTCAGCCTCCAGGTTTACACTGCTTGCTGTTCAAAAGAATTTTTATAGCAAGAATGATGCTTAGCAGATCAAACCTAGTCATTAATTTTCTCACAGGGTGAATCCCTACAACTCTTGCTTCCCTCTGAAAAAACTGGAAACAGAAGAAAACATCAAGCATTTTGTCGGTATTATTGCAAAACGTGTCACATGCTTATCCTGTGGTTTGGTTGTCCACCCAACGTAAACGCAGAGGTGGGTAGGATAGCCAAAACTTTTACTCAAGTAAGAGTAGCGTTATTTCAAAATAATAGTACTCAAGCAAAAGTGGTCATCCAAAAAAAAATACTCATGTACAAGTAAAAAAGTATTCGGGAGAAAGAATCCTCAAGTAACGTGTCACATTGCGAGTAATTGCTCACAATGTCTTGATTTTTTTAAAACAATGGTATAATTTATTTTCTCAGCACAAAAGTCATCACTATAAAGTGAGATTATATTGTACTATAATCTACTGTGTGAGCATATTAGGCCAAAAAAAAGACAAAAATCATTGAATTCTGACAACAGAGCTACAGAAATGAAACATCATCTGTTCAAGGAGTCTGAGTAGCCTCTATTGGAGAAAACATATCCTACCATGAAATTCAAACGATATCAGGATTTCCGTTGTCTATCGGTGACAAATAAAAACCGCGGCAGAGGTTGAAATCTGCGCTTTCTCGTAATGTTGACTGTTAAATAGTTTCATTTTTATGGCGCTTGAAAGACGCCACGTGATTAAACAGGCTGGCACAGTTATAGGACTTCCAAATGCAAGTTTTTGTGTGGTCATGTGACTTGTTACATTTGATTGGGATAATAGAATCTGTCCGCATCTGACAAAATTAAACTAAAATCGAATATGTAGAATAAAGACGAAAAATGTAATGACTAGTTAACTAAAAGTAGCAGGGTTTCTTCACAAATCTACTCAAGTTAAACATATGGCGTAGTAAAAATTCTCTTAGAAGTAGATGTTTCTCATAAAGTTACTCAAGCAGTGGCGCTGGAAGTGGGGTGCTGCAGCACCCCCTGGTGTAGGGGAGGGGAAAAAATGGTAGATTTTTTTTGGGGGGGGTGGAAATAAACAAAACATTAAAACAATAGTGTATTTAACTTTGGGGATTAATTATATACTATGTCGGGAAAGTATTATTAACATGGTCACCACCTGATACCTTGCTTGCTACTGGGTCACGTTGAATAAGGCGCTATTTGTGAAAGGGGGACTTAATGTCCAATAAGCCTTGGTTTTAGTTTTCAAATGTGTTTGTGGTTCATTACGCTGTCTAGCTTCGGGGAATTGCATTATAATACACAAGCGCTTTTTTCCAGTACAAAAACTCCAACACACACTGTTGGTGAAATAGAACGCTGTCTTTGTAGTAGCCTAGTAGTAGTACGTAAACCATCCAGAATGCGTGAGTACTGCCATTGTGCACGCCTTGTATGAAGAAAATGCGCAGGCATGACGAATTTGGACCAAAACGGCCATTTTTGAACGGGAAAAACTAAAAGAGATCCTCAGCACCCTCTGCGGTGAGTGACTCCAGCGCCCCTGTTTTTCAAGTTAATTAAATGGAGTAAATGTAATGTGTTACTACCCACCTCTGGCTACATGTCAGCTTTTCCCTCTACAAGCAGTTCCTGGACTGAACCTTTTGAACGGTGGGAGCAAAAAGTGTGACCGAATAACGCCGCTAAATGCTGATATTTTATAATTACTCGATACGCGCATGTTTTTTCCATGCCTACATTATGTTAGCCCTTCTTATAAAGTCCTTGACAAAAGATCTACATTTTCTTCTTGGGTAGTTGTTATTTGTCTGCAGGTCCCCCAAGGTCTGTTATTTCAGACCTTGGGGGAACTGGAGAAACAGTGGACTGAGTCTGGAGTAGAATTTTTTCTTGACTTTTTTGCCAAAATCATCAATATTAAAACAATAAAAGGCTTGAACTACTTCAGTTGTGTGTAATGAATATAAAATATATGAAAGTCTAATGTTTATTAGTACATTACAGAAAATAATGAACTTTATCACAATATGCTAATTTTTTTAGAAGGACTAGTAGTCATGTCACGGTGAGTGATGCTCTGTGAAAACATTTATTTCCATCAGTTATGCTGTAATGGTCATTACATTCCCTACCAGGAGGTGGCGGTAATGAACCTACATGTTTCTTTTCAAGCGAAGATGACCGGAAAAGGCGGAATTATCCTTGAAGTTTACCTTCCGGGTATTCTTTCTTCACGTTGTCTTTGATACAGTTTGAGCTCTACAATAGTAGTTGCATACTACTTGCATTGCATTTCATTTTTCTAACATGTCGACCATCATCCAGATGGAAACGTTCCAAACGCTTTTGACTGAACGTTTTAACAATTTCGCCAATGTCATATTTAAAGATGTGACGCTTATGATAAAAGCCTACCAAGAGGAGAACGACCGTCTGCGGTCCTTACTGAACGATGCAACAACCTCCTTGAGGAATTCAGCCAAAATCGGTTTGTAACTTCTTTTAACATTCATACATAGACATATTGCTTACCAGGAAATTTGGAACTCAAAATTCTTTACAAATGAACCTTTACTTTTCTGAAGTTCTGCTTCATCATTCATCTATAAAGGATCGAAAATCCGTGCTAACGTGAGTAGACGTTAGCTTTTTTCCGAACAGTTACCGTTGACCACGAGGACTAACTTGTGTAAGTGTAAAATTAAAATGTTTTGTTTGTGTTTGAGGGGATAGTGCCTGAAACGATTAATAAATTGACACCCAAGATTTTGAAAATGGAATGAAAACAAAAATTTCACAGCGGTTTAGGGCTGCAACTATCGATAATTCTAGTAGTCGATTAAAATTTAAACAAGTTAGTTCGAGCAATTGGATTAGGAATATTAAATGCGTTACAGAATACGTTTTTGGAGATGTGAAACAAAGGCTTGCCAAGATTGCACTTTCAAAAGAGCGTTCAATGGGAATACAAAATAAAATTCTCGAGTGTTTCTTCCAACAATGCAGAATTGCACTTTAATCTGAAAAGAAAATGCTTGAGTTTAGCCTCAAACGGTATAAAAAATAAATAAGATCCAAGTACAGCAAAAGAACAATTAGCCAACTTGCTGTGCAAAAGTCTGCTAGCTTAAATGCTAAAAATATGATTATTATTATGAATTTTTTGTATTTTTTTTTTTACAATGCTGTTAACAAATTGTTGAAACACACATTCCCACAAAAACGGCTACATATACCTATAAACTAAATTACGAATGCATAAAAAATATTGGCAAACAAAAACTAATCTTATTTTGAATTAACAGGGAGCATCTCGATTCAGCCGTTTTGAATGAGTTATGTCATATCCATTATTACCACTAGAGGGCAGTGTGTCCACCCAAATCAATAAAACTAAATGCAAACCCTTTCAAAACCATTTCAACGCCACTCTAACTAAACGAATACTCGAAGCAGCAAAATTTGATGCAAAGCTTTTTTCTAATCAAATTACTCGAGTTAATCGATTAATCGTTGTAGCACCACAGGGGTTTTACCATTAGATTTTTTTAAATTCAATTTACCACTATTGTTTACTTTTGTTTCAAGTAAAAACTAAATCCCTAAAAATGACTTCTTTTTTTTTTTTCAAAATTGGAAATTTAATTTTAGAAAGATAGGAATATATTATCCTTATGAAAAGTAACTGCATTCTTATCATATCTGTAAATTAGAGTTGTAATGATTGGAAATGATGGCCTTACAACTGAAAACTGATTTCTGATTTAAAATGGCTGGTAAAATGACAACAGCAACCTAATGCAACACTAGTAGGACATAATACTGGGGATGTCCCGATCGCATATTTTTGCACCCGCGTCCGAGTCACCTGATTTTGAGAATCTGCTGTTACCCAGTCCGATCCAATACCGAAAAACAAAAAGTTGTAATTTTTCATTTAAAAAGTTTTTTTAGAACAAAAGTTCCAAACATGTTACTGTCCCACAGTGCCACCTTCACAATGTGTGTTTCTACGTTATTCTTGTTTAAATAAGAATAACGTCCTTACTGAACGATGCAACAGCCTCCTTGAGAAAATTCAGCCAAAATCTGTAGCTTCTTTTAACATTCATACATAGACATATTGCTTACTCGAGGTGGGCATCTTTGGGCACCTAACAATTCGATTACGATTCAGAGGCTACGATTCGATTATAAATCGATTATTGATGACACCCCCCCCTCGCTATTAGCTGCTTTTAATGTTTTGTACATTAGTTACAGAAACTGTAAAAAATAAAAAAATAAAAACAGCCTCACAGGCTTAAATAAACGACTATTTCAGTATCAAGTTAACAGTTAAAAACAATAAATAATATACTCAAATCCCCATTCTGTATCAGCAGCTTTAAACTACATTCAATTCATTTAATGTTGTGAATCAACCGTTTAAGTTGTTAAAATTGCTCCCGTTATTCCATAATTTCCCTTTTGTCTACTTTCGACATGTGAAAGTTTTAAAACTATTTTAAAGATAGATTCAAGTCAATATTTTACCGATTTAGGAGTATTTTAGATAAAAAGTTAATTAGGTTCGCTTGAAAGGTTCGCTACAACAGCCTTGCAGGGAAGTCTACTGCTTTAAGATGGCGGCCGTTTACTAACGCCCGCATCTAGCTTTCCATACATGTGCTGCCAACACCACCGAGTCTATTTTGCATCTAGTTCTATATAAATATGATCTACCGTAACATTATGTGGATGTACTTTGTAGCAGCTGTCGGCAGCAGCCAGTTTTGTTGTTGTTGTTGTTTTTTTATCTCGCGGCATGAGTTGAGCTAGAGCCGTGAGTTGAGCATTGGCATTACCCGAGGGGCCAGGTAATGACAAGCATGATGTTTAGCTACTCTCGCTCCGTTCCTCATTGCGTCCCGAAGACCGCGCGGCGCGCTGAGTGTGTTTTACTTCCGCTTTACTTGACATATTTGAATAATCAGAATTTGGATGTTTGTGAATCGTTCTCGAATCTTCCACGGCCGAATCGCGAATAATCTAAGAATCAGAAATTTCGCACACCTCTATTGCTTACCATGAAATTTGGGCCTCAAAATTGTTCTGCTTCCTTATTCATCTTTAAAGGATCGAAAATCCTTGTTTAAACAAGAATAACGTAGAAAAATGCTTGTCTTTATTAAATGTTTCATAGAATGAGTCCACTCAAATCCACTCACGCTTTGACGCTCACGCTGCTGAGAACAGCCTCTCACTTACACAATGAGTTGCCACAGCACACTTAAGCAAGTTAATTTTTCCCCTCCTTTTATTTCGATTCTCAAAAGTAATATACATTGTATTTACAATAGTGAATGAAGATGGTCTATTTCTTGATTCATTACATTTTTCTTTTAAAGGAAATAGAAAAAGAACTTAAATGAATGACCAAAAAAACACAAGTTAAAATATTTGGGAGCAAATCAGGTATTGTTTTCTTAGTTACCCAACATAATTAGGAGGTACTTTCTCTTTTGAGCGTCAATTAAAATCCATTCTAATTGGTTTCACGTACTCTGTCCACTTGGACTATATCAAATAAAATGTATTGATCTCAAATTTAAGCGAAAACGACAGCTTCCCCGTGATGTAAATTTTATGTACAGTATCTATCCATTCCTCAATAGTACGTGATTCTTTTTCAAAGCCAATTCCTAGTAATAGATTTCTTAGTGGCTGCTAATAGAATCAAACGTTTTTAATCATTAACTTAACTCCAATTTTCCAGCTTCAAATCACCCAGATACAGACATTCACATTTAAAAGAGAGATGTTGCCCGAAAATGTTCTCCAAATGTGCATGAATTACAGTCCAGTAGGGTGTAATAACGTTGCATATCTAAAATATATATGAGTGGTCCGCTCCATTTGTTCCACAGTCTCACCAGCAGGCGTCTCCTTTACCCAAGTGTTATGCAAGTTTAGTGATAATTGACACGTTTGTACCTTTGATCATAGAGCTACCAAGCTTCTCTGGCAAGATCAAAGTTACACGCCTGTCAATCATCATTAATTTTAAGTACCAAATACAAGCTGGACAGTTTGGCCGCACTGCTTAGCAGGAGGGAGGGTGAGAGGCTGTGGCACTGTACAAGCATGAAGCAGAAAAACATAAATATATTTTTAAAATTCAAAACGAGATCCTTTTCACCCAATTACGATCCTCTGAAAAATGGCGCAATCGGCCAGATTTCTGATGATGTGAGTAGATCAGGGCATCCCTACATAATACTCTAATAATAGTGGGGGTGTTAGCGTAAAGGGAGGTTCTTAAAATGACGTATGATGATGCTTGGACCTATAATAGAGTGTATTGGTGCTTAAATTCCTCTCTTGACAATAAATATTTAAATAACTATGGTAATTTAGGTTATTAAACGTGAACGCGGAGAATTGATCAATAAATCGTCATCATATTTTGTCTTATGTTTCACACGACTTGCCGTATTAGGTCAATACGATGAAAAGTTACTAACTTAGCATTGCATTAAAATATTTTTGGGTGTTTTACCATGAAAAAAACAGGAGCCACCTCTTTACAAAAAAATAACACACAGACAGGGGCACAGGCCCTTAAAAAGTCAATTTTCCACAGTATACCTCCTTTAAATTTTAATATGTGTGTGCCTGAAATGTTTTTGTCTTATACTCAGAGTAAGGAAGGGTGTTTCTTTTCTTTCCCCGAAAAGATCACAATATATCGGCTGGACCGACAATGGGCGTCAAACAGCAACCACCGGATTTGAACATTCCTGGCGTGGAGACGGGAGCAGCGGACTTTGCCAAAAGGCCTAAAATGGAGCATACTAAAGTTAAAACACCGGCTCATGTGAAGGAAGAAGAGAATAGTAATGTTTTGCAGCAATTTGACAATACAACAAAGGAAGAACCACTGGAAGCACCTGTGTCATTTGCAAAGGAAGGGCCAGAGCCATTGGCTGCACTGGAAGTACCTGTGTCATCTGCAGAGGAAGTGCCAGAGCCATTGGCTGCTACGACTGCAGTGGAGCAAACGGGTCCATCACAGCCATCTGCATTTGCAGGATCTGTGCAAAAAATGGAAGCCTCTTTGATAATTGCTGTGAGTGACCATCCTGTCCTTTACGACACGACGTTGCCGACATATAAAGACCGGAACAAGAAGGACGCTGCCTGGAGGGAAATAAGCGTCGCGCTCAATGTTTCTGGTAAGTACTTAACGCCGCAGCTAAAGCAAAAAAGGTAGCAACCGCTAAATTGTAAACTGGCTACAGTACTCAAAGCCAAGCAATGTATTTACTTTCTGCTGACTTGTATCGTCTTTGCTTACACCTTACAGTGTATCACAAAAGTGAGTACACCCCCTCACATTTCTGCAGATATTTAAGTATATCTTTTCTTGGGACAACACTGACAAAATTACACTTTGACACAATGAAAAGTAGTCTGTGTGCAGCTTGTATATTTGAGTTAATTTATTTTCCCCTCAAAATAACTCAAAATATAGCCATATAACCTAAACCCCTGGCAACAAGTGAGTAAACGCCTTAGAAACTACATACATCCCTAGATGTCCAAATTGATTACTGCCTGTCATTTTCCCTCCAAAATGTCATGTTACCCGTCACACGAGTGCTGTCAGCATTGCTCCAGAGATTGAAGAGGTGGGGGGTCAGCCTGCTAGTGCTCAGACCATACGCCGCACTCTACATCAAATTGGTGTGCATGGCTGTCACCCCAGGAGGAAGCCTCTTCTGAAGACGGTACACAAGTAAGCCCGCCCGTCTCATCAGACCATAGGGCATGGTTACAGTAATCCATGTGCTTTGTTGACATGTCTTCAGCAAACTATTTGCGGAAGGGTTTATGGGGGAACAGAAGGAAAGAAACACAAGAGAAGAAAGAAAAGAAACGCAAACAACAACAAGAAATACATTGAACATCTACACAAACTACTAATATGTTTGTGCTATCGTCAGCTAGATGTATTTCCGGTTGACGCCATGTGGGGGGCCTCTTGACCAGGGAAAGAGGGGGACGGGAGTGGGGGAGTCTATAAGCTAAGTTATTGAAAGGGGTAGAGTGTAGGGATGTCCCGATCCAGGTTTTTGCACTTCCGATCCGATACCGATATTGTTTTGCACTTCCGATCCAATACCGATACTGGCCGATACCGATAGCGGCCTATCTGAGCATGTATTAAAGTTTAAAGTTATTTACCCTCCTTACTTAGTTGTCAGACTCATGTTGAAAAGGGTTTTAGGTAGAGCTGTCCCGATTAGTCGACGTCATCGATGACGTAAATCCGTCGACGAGCACAACATCCCGTCGACGGTTAATGAAGGGTTAAAAAAAAATATGCGCGGAAAGTTCAGAATGTCGGATGCTCTGTATGCAAGCGGGGAGAGCGGCACAAAGCCAAAAAAGCGCACCAGAGTGTCCAAAACATTGACTTATTTCAAAGAAATAAAGGAGGGTACACTCTTGTGTCCTGTCTCTTCACTGCCAAGCTTGGCTGCACGTCGGCCGTGAATAAACACCTCAAGCGCCGTCACCGTTTGTAAAAAAAAAATTTTTTTCATTTTTTGTACACCAGAGGGTGCTGTCGCTTTACTAAATAATAATGTTTCATTGACAATGGGCCCTATAAGTGCTATTAGTATTTCCAACTGAAAGGTTTATTTCATGTTATGGTTTATTTTATGGTATAGAAAATGCTATAACGTTAAAAGGTCATAAATATATACAGTATATACAGTGATTGCACTCAAGGAAGAGATTGTCAATGATAATAAATTAAGGTAAAGGCAATTCATATAGGCAATTCATTGATATATAAATAAGGTTTAAAAGGAAAAAGTGAAAAGTTTTTTTTATTTCTAATTGTGTTGTTTTATTTGTGTGCACCATAGCTCTTACAGTGTGATTACATCAAGGATGGAATAAAAGTTGTAAACCATCAGTTTAAGAGACCATCTTTTCAATCGGGATGCTACACTAGTTAATTCTATCAGCATTTGAAGTCATTGTTTATTTGTGATTTATTATTGTTATTTACGTGTTTATTTGTACTTTAGTAAATAATTTAAGTGTTCCAATATGTTTTTTGTAAATTGATAAGCGTCAACAAAAATGTCATTGCTAAATTAGTAAACAAAAACAAAAAAAAATATTTTTTTAATTATTAGATTAGTCGACTAATCGTAAAAATAGTCGGCTGACTAATCGGGAGAAAATTAGTCGTTTGGGACAGCCCTAGTTTTAGGACTTTTGATAACAACTAGCCAGCTGAATTAGGTGAGTTTGAATAACACACAATGGTTGGTAACAAGAAACTGACCTGTTTATTCAGTGACAAACACAAAACATTATAAATAACAAACAGAAATGGCATAGTCAGTCAGTAAAACGTGCAAATAATATTGTGAACTGTCAGTGGAAAATCCCACAAACCCCTCAAGCTATTAGATGATTTTTAATGTTTTGTGCTTTAGTTACAATAATTGGATAAAAAGCCTCTCAGGTTTAAATAAACGACTATTTCAGTATCAAGTTAACATTTTAAAACGGTAAATGAAATACTCAAGTTCCCATTCTGTATCAGCAGCTTTAAACTACATTCAGTTCATTTAATTTTGCGAATCAACTGTTAAAGTTGTTAAAATTGCTCCCGTTATTCCATAATTTTCCTTCTGTCTACTTTTGACATGTGAAAGTTTTAAAACTGTTTTGAAGATAGATTCAAGTCAATATTTTGCCGATTTAGGAGTATTTTAGATAAAAAAGTTAATTAGGTTCGCTTGAAAGGTTCACTACAACAGCCTACAAGGGAAGTCTCCTGCTTTAAGATGGCGGCTGTTTACTACCGCATGTAGTTTTCATTGCATATGTTGCTAACGGCGTCGAGTCTGTCATTGTGCATCTAGTTCTATATACATATGATATCTATTAGACAAGCATGATGTTTACTCTTGGGACGCAATGCCGTCCGTTTCTCATTGCGTCCCGAAGACCGCGCTGTGTATTACTTTCGCTTTACTTGACATATTTCAATAATCGGAATTTGGATGTTTGTGAATTGTTCTCGAATCTTCCACGGCTGAATCGCTGAAGGATGTAATGACGTCTGGGCATGTTGTACCGTGGTTCTAATGCTGCGTTCCAGAAAAGTGGGATGTAGGACTTTTCTGACCTCCTACTAGGAAAATATCATTGGAACGCCACTCGAACTGGGAAGTCCAAGTCGCGGAGTCGGAGAAAAAATAACTACCCCGACTTCCAAGTTGTTTCAATCTGACGTCACTGGACAAAATGGCGCTCAAGAAAACGTATTGAATGATAACACAATAATGAAGTAAATCAAGTTTATTTGAGACGCCATGTATATTTTCTCATACAGTGAATTATCTTTGTTGTGCTACGTTTTTATATTGACGATCAGCAAAGGACGTAACTAATAAAAGGCAGTTTACAGTGTGGGCAATAACTCAGCCGTCGTTTTTCCTCTACTATTTGATCGCTTATAGGAAGGCAGGTTCGCTGGAGGTCAAACTGTCTTTGGATGGCCAAAATAAAACACACCTCGTCGCGATCAGCCATCTTTGTTGTTTACATTTGCTTGGAACGCTTTGAGGTCGGAACTGGTACCATCCGAGTGGGATAAATCCGACTTCCCACTTCTCTGGAATGCAGCATAAAAGTGTTGGATGGTGCGTCTTTACTCACGAGAGATAATGGCTCATCATCCAGAATGAATTCTTCGGCAATGACTCTTGTTATTGCCTGGGCTTTGGGACTGTCAAGTGCCAGTTTGTCGCGCATAGCAAAACTTTCTGCCAGTGTTAGTTGCGTAGGACCCTTCTTTTTGTCTTCGGTTTTCTTAACATACTCCTTATATTGTTTGTGGTGGCATGTCGCTAAATGCTTGATTAGGTTGGTTGTATTAAAACTTCTTACAGCTTTACCACCACGCTTGACTTTGTGGCAAATGTTGCACTCTGCCTCTTCGTCTTTGTCGTCCTTTAAGGTGAAACGATCCCACACAGCTGACATTTTTACCGATAAAGTCTCTCGGTAAATTAGGAGACGGTAATGTAGTGTGTTGAAGGAGTGCCGTAAAATGCGGACCAGATTTTAGGGAAACCGAAGCAAAAACTGGAATGGATTATGTATATTGGTGCGCTGGAAAACACGGACCGGAGTTTTTGAAATAAACTGGATCGGAATTTTCCCGTGTCGGCCGATCCGTTACCGATGCGCATTTTTTTGCCCATATCGGTGTCCGATCCGATCCAAATATCGGATCGGGACATCTCTAGTAGAGTGGACACAAATCAGCTCTGTGATCTAGAACCCAGTAATCGTGTGAATCCCTTGTGAGTGTAAGCCCATTAGCGACCGACCCTACGCTGCCCCACCCGCAAAGGAAAGCCCGCAAACAGTTTGCTGATGACATGTGAACAAAGCACATG
The DNA here is from genome assembly GCF_030265065.1 of Corythoichthys intestinalis. Taxonomy (NCBI): domain Eukaryota; kingdom Metazoa; phylum Chordata; class Actinopteri; order Syngnathiformes; family Syngnathidae; genus Corythoichthys; species Corythoichthys intestinalis. Next base: position 48,245,245 of record NC_080403.1, on the reverse strand, counting down.
GATTACTGGAACCATGTCATGTCATGTTGACATGTCTTCAGCAAACTGTTTGCGGGCTTTCTTGTGTGCCATCTTCAGAAGAGGCTTCCTCCTGGCCATGCACACCAATTTGATGTAGAGTGCGGTGTATGGTCTGAGCACTAACAGGCTGACCCCCCACCTCTTCAATCTTTGCAGCAATGCTGACAGCACTCCTGTAACGAGTCACATGACATTTTGGAGGGAAAATGTCAAGCAGTACTCAATTTGGACATTTAAAGATGTACGTTGTATGTTTCTAAGGGATGTCCTCACTTTTGTTGCCAGGGGTTTAGATATTAATGGCTATATTTTGAGGGGAATATAAATTAACTCTATTATATAAGCTGCACACAGACTACTTTTCATTGTGTCAAAGTGTCATTTTGCCAGTGTTGCCCCATGAAAAGATATACTTAAATATCTGCAGAAACATAGGGGGTGTACTCACTTTTGTGATCCACTATAAATTCTTGACTACTACAAGTCGGACAAAACTGGAAAACGACTATGCTTCATTTGTTTACAATTATCGATTGAAAGACAATCGCAACAATCAATGGTAATATCAGCAACATTCAAGGAAGCAACAAAGTCAGCTACCGCGTGTAGCTAAATGGCTAGCAGGCTACAAAGCCAAGCTATTTAGCTACTTTCTACAGGCTTGCATAGTCTTTAATTAAGTTTTGGGCTTCCACAGCCTCTTGGCTATTTGTGTATTTGCAAATTTGCAATGCCTGTTTGTCCAATCAATATTTTTCTGTTCCTGTTCCATCAGCGGATACGTGTCGGCGCAAATGGAAGAACCTGCGGGACACGTACCTCAGGAACAAAAGAATAAGGAGGGAGGGAGAAAGGAGCGGATCAGCGGCTGGTTCGGCGTCGACGTGGAAACACACAACAGTGATGGCGTTCCTTGATAAATTTGTAGCATCGAGAAAGACCTCTACCAATTTCGGTTCGTTTGGATGTTCATGTAAAGTTTCTGTGCGGTACGGGAGCAATTTTCAGGAACAAAAAAAGTCGTCATATCTGCTCATAGGAATGCCATGACCCCTATATGACACCGTGATTAATGCAGCATTGTTATTATGTTTTGGGTTATTTTATTTTTTATTATTTACTTATATATATATTTTTTTTTAGACATGAGCCAAGACGAACATCAGAGTTTGATTGGGGACCCCACTCCTGGCATAGAGCCTATCTGTCGAGCAACTACACCCTCAATGGACTCGCCTCCTGGACCACCTGCCTTGGGAAGCACAGAAATCACGCTGACAGACTGCACACCAGCCATGGGTCACATCGCAGAAACGCCAGCCGTTGAGCTCTGTGCTACTCCCCCTCCACAGTTAGCTGAGGACCCCTCCAATTTCACCCCGGCAGTCACACCACAAAGGCCGCGTGGTATGTTTTAAAGTTTATTAATCGATGTAACCAATGTTTGTGTTGGACATGGTATGATTGTGTTGTGATGGCATGAACAACCTCTTTTTATAATACAGGTAAAAAGCGAAAGGACTCTGTGGGAGACCTGGAGAATGAGATTCTCCAAGCCATCAAATTCCACGGAAACAATTCACCAACCCACAAAATAAGCCACTGTCTTCTGGAAATACAAGAGCGTATCGAACCACTTCCAAAGATGAAGCAGCAAGAGCTTCAATTAAAGTTGCATCAGCTCGCATTTGAGTTTGTGAGGGCACACAGAAGCTCTGAATAGTTGATATTTTCTTTAAATTTTTTACTGTGAATTTTTTCTTCGCGTACAACTATTGTACTTTGTGTATTTTGCATTGGGGGATTAAAGTTTATTTAGTACCAAATTGATCTCTTGCAGTCTGGTCTATTATGTATGGTGAATCAAATGATTCAAATTACAATCAGACTTAAAAGTACGTACGACACGATTAAAAAAAAAAGTCTTAAATGGCATTGTTAGGTGAAGTGGAATCATATTTTGAGACGATTTGACTATACAACAATTAGGCAAACCGCATTATGAGAAATTAGTCTTTTAATTAGCTGTTTAGCCACCCTTACAATGTTTTACTGGAAAATTCTTAATTTTAAAATCATATACCGTATTGGCCCGAATATAAGACGGCCCTGATTATAAGACGACCTCCTCTTTTTCAAGACTCAAGTTGGAAAAAAGGGAAAAAAACTTTTTGAACACCATTTTAATTTTTATACAGAAAATAATTACAGTACATCTGAAACAAATGATTATAACAATATATTTGAGAGAAAAAGCATGTTATTTTGCCTCATTTAAATCTTGATATCTGAACATTTAAATATGTAAACTAAAGTGCAATCACATTTGTGAATGAATGGCTTCTGGGTTTTGAAATGTAAATAATCTATTGTGATAAATCAACAAAATTGCAATAACTGCATTAACCATAAGGGGTCGCTTTGGCCTGGGGAATCAAGTTCAGCATTCACTTCAATGATATCTGGCGCCATCTAGCGTCGTGAATGGGTATAAAGTCTAGACCCCGAATATAAGACGACCACCACTTTTTCAGTCTTATTTCAACGCAAAAAAAAAGTCTTATATTCGGGCCAATACGGTACTCTATAAGAAGTCAATTACATGCAATGACACTTTTCGGCCACCACGGGGGGCCTGGCCCCCCTTGAAAATCCGCTTATGCATGGGGCTGGGGTCCTCTGTGCTCTGCAACTGGGAGAGCTAGCTGAATATTGGTGCAACGTCTCATTGGTAAAACTGGTAGAGCCACTCTCTGCATCGCAGACAAATTTAAAGTAAAATCTAATATGTAGAAAACAATAAAAATATGACGACTCCAGTGTAGCCCAAAGTAGCAGAGTAAAAGTAGCGTTTCTTCTTCACAAATCTACTCAAGTAAAAAGTATGGTGTGGTAAAAATTCTCTAAAAGTAAATTTTTCTCAAGTTACTCAAGTTATGTAACAGTAAATTTAACGCATTACTGCATACCTCTGCACACCTGTCAAGTTGTATGGTGTCGGCGTAATTTGTACAAGCACTGATTTTTAAATGTGTACGCTGTACGTTCAAAATCTGTTTTTCGTTCATAACGTTTTTGTTTATTTTTGCCTTTCGAATTTTTTCACCGTTTCGGCAACGAGACAATGTGCGTTACTATGCGTTACTTCGTTGGTTGAACGACGCGAGAAAAGTCAGAGACACTTGAGAGAGAGGAGCGGGAGTGAGAAGAAGGGAAACGTGTTGTGACGCTTTTGCAAACGCGGTGCTAGGCTAGGTGGGAAGAAGGGAAGCGTGTTGTGACGCTTTTGCAAACGCGGTGCTAGGCTAGGTGGCTCCAATAATTTCTGACTAGCCGACAGCCTACAATCTACGCCCACTTGGAGCTACACTAGATATCACATGCATATAGAACTAGATGTGAAATGACAGCGTTAGGAATAAGCTGCCATTTTAAAGCAGTAGACTTCTCTGAAAGGCTCTGAAATAACTTTTTATCTAAAATACTCCTAAATCCACAAAATCTTGACTTGAATCTATCTTTTAAATGATGAAACAGTTTTAGAACTTTCACATGTTGAAAGTAGTCAGAAGGGAACTAATGCAAAAACGGGAGCAATTTTAACAACTTTAATGGTTGATTCACAAAATTAAATGACTTCCAAACATAGCAAAGGTTACTATGTTTTTTTCTTTTTTTTAATTTTAAATGAAAAAAAAAAAAAAAAAAACATGAAAGGTAACACCAGTTACTTTGCCAAGTAACTAATTACTCTTACATTCAGGTAACTGAGTTACTAACTCAATTACTTTTTGGGAGAAGTAATTTGTAACCATAGGCGGAGTTTGACTTTTTGGCCAGGGGGGGCACAACATGTTGATGACCCCAAAATGCAGTGTCAGCTATAAAATTAACAATAATATTTATAATAATACTTGCCAAGATCGTGATCCATTGAATATAGTACGCCCGCCAGTGTCGTGCCAATGTAGTTACCCCAGTCAAAAATTGCATCCCCTGGGCGCATCCATATGGAGGTAGATTTGTGTCTTCATTATTCGATCAAAAAAAGGTGTTTGAATGCAAAAATAAATTTGAAGCTCAAAAAACTTCATTTTAAAGCCATTTTTCTTTGATTTTTTTTTTTTTTAATTAAGTCTTTTTTGATTTAAGCAACTTTTTTGATTGAAGTAATGCTGTTTTGCGTTTGGGCCACATTTTGGCTAGGACATTTGTGTCTTTTTATTCAATCAAAAAATAAGTTGCTTCAAACAAAAAACACTTCAATCAAAAAAAGAAAATTGCATTCATAGAAAAAAAGTTTTTGAATGTGAAAAAATATTTGAGACTCAATATTTGAATTTGAACACTTAATTTAAAAGTTTGATTTTGACAATCCTTCTTGCGTTTGAGCCATGTTATGGGGTAGGACATATGTGTCTAAATCATTTCATCCCCAAAAAAGTTGCTTCAATCAACAAAAAAAAAAAAAAAAAAAAAATTCAAACAAAGAAAAAAATCATTTGAAAAATAAAACTGCCCTCCCCTAATATTTTGTTTTTGCAAATAATATGCAAAGCAAATGACCGTCTAAGTTGCTCGTCACATAATCTGTTTGAAAAATAACTTTGACCCATTAAAAAAATATCTTTTTTGTTCATTTCATTCATTGTTGTTGTTAGCTTTGATGCTTTACAACATATATGTATGTGGGAAAGTCAATTCCATGCAATGACACTTTTGGGCTACCAGGGGGCTGGCGCCCCCTTAAACTCCGCTTATGTATGTAACTGTAATTAATTACTTTTTTAAAGTAAGATTAACAACACCAGTCATAAAGATGCAGTCTGCTGAATGAAAATTGACGAAAGCGGAGATTTTATTCTGCCATTGTGTTGCCGAACACAATTTGCCTACAACTATTGCTGATAACTTCTCAGAATTAGCAAACGAAATGTTCCCTGACTCAAAGATTGCATCGGTAAGTTCATTTTATGAATTGACCTTTTTAATTTATAATTGGACACACTAACGAAGTACCTTCAAGTCAAACTGAATTGCGAGCTGAAGTGCCATGAAGTGCAGCCATCAAGACATGATAGAAATTGCCAAAAGTGCTACATACAATTTAAACAAAAGTCACTGTTAAATTTTAGTAATCATTACGTAGCTGAAGATATTGATTGTTCTCTGATTGCACCAGGTTATACGTGACAATATTACCAATAAATTCATATTATTTTAATAATTGAATTTTTTTTTTTTTTTTCATTTTGCACACTATATAAAACTTTGTATGGGCATACGTCACTGTAAGATTGCCAACGGCCTCGGGTTGACAGGTATGACAGTCATGTCCATAGGCAGATCTACTATTCAGTCGAAGTAGGCGATCGCCTTAGGCCCCCAACCAGTAGGGGGCCCTCAACCAGTTGACCTTGCCCCAACGAGCAAGAGCTTGGGCCACCGGAGCCAGCAGCACCCCCAACTATTTTTCATGTATAATTATGTCAGCATACCAAACAAACAATAACAAAACAAAAAGAAAGCCATCTGAATGCTGCATTTATATTATCTCTCCCCCACACACACGCACTACAATGGACTGTTCCATGGCGACGGACTGAGTATCAGTCGCTTAGCTTCATTTAGCACCGTTTAGCTTCGCTTAGCTCTGTTTAGCATCACTTAGCTCCACTTAGCTGTTCGTTAGCTTCACTTAGCTCTCCTGCGTTTTTCACGCCACTAAGCTCGCTATTTTTACAGCTCACTTGCTACTTTGCACGTTGGCTATCGTTTATTTCGAACACATGAGCGAACGTGCTCTCCATGAGAGCCAAAGTGCAGTGAGGGAGATGTTGAGAACAGGCCGCTAATGCCTCTTTTAACTTTCTTCTTCTTCTTCACACCAAACATAAAATACACGACAGCACACCCTGTGGCGAAACAATGCAGTACAGTTCCAATCAGTCATACAATAACACTCAACAGCTGGTTAACAGCATTTGCTGACGGAAAAAATTTAAATCTATTAGTGACACCACAAGCAATGATGAAGAATGTTTTTTTACGCAGTGTAAAGCTTTCGGTTAGCGGTTTAGCGAACGTACCTTCGGTGAACATTTCAAATAAAAGCACGTCATGTTCGTCATATAAATAACGATTTCTGGAGTTAATCCCACATACTTCAGAATTAATATTATAATATGTTGAGTAAATACTACAGAATACAGATTCTACACTAAGAATAGCTTTCAAATGACACTCTATGACAAATATGATTGGCAATGAATAATTATTATAATTATTATACTTCTGTTATATATTGTAGTATACTATAATAATATTGCTGGAATTTTTTTTAAGAGTTGTTTTGAATAATGTTGGAAAGGCAAAGTCAGTATTCTGAATCTGTTTACTTTCCATTCTTTTGCATTACTAAATGCTATCAGCATTTAACCTCATTGTTTATTTGTGATTGATTATTGTTATTTACATGATTATTTATACTTTAATAAAGAATTTAAATGTTCCAAAATGGTTTTGTGAATTAAAAAGCGTCAACAAAAATTTCATTGCTAAATTAGTAATAAAATGAAAATTATTAGATTAGTCGACTAATCGTAAAACTAGTCGGCTGACTAATAAGGAGAAAATTTGTCGTTTAGGACAGCCCTAGTGTACCGGAACATATTTCCTCCACACCCTTCTCACCTTTTTAACCCCTCACCCATGAAGAGGGCCCCTGGATATGTTTGCCTTAGGCCCCAAAATTGCCAAGTCCTCCACTGGTCATGTCAGTGTGAGTGTTGCTGTGTGAAAAAGTTTATTTCCATCAGTTATTTCGCGATGGTCATTACATTCCCTACCAAGAGGTGGCGGTAATGAACCTACATGTTTGTTTTCAAGTGTAGATGACCGGAAAAAGCGGAATTGTTGTTGACGTTTACCTTCCGGGTATCCTTTCTTCACGTTGTCGTTAATGCTGTTTGAGCTCTACAACAGTAGTTGCATGCTATTTGCATTGCATTTCATTGTTCTAACATGTCGACCATCATCCAGATGGAAACGTTCCAAACGCTTTTGACTGAACGTTTTAACAATTTCGCCAATGTCATATTTCAAGATGTTACGCTTATGATAAAAGCATACCAAGAGGAGAACGACCGTCTGCGGTCCTTACTGAACAATGCAACAGCCTCCGTGAGGAATTCAGCCAAAATCGGTTGGTAACTTTGTTAACATTCATAGTATTTGGGCCTCAAAATTCTTGGAAAATAATGCTTTACTGTTTTGTAATGTTCTACTCCATATTCATCTATAGAGGAACGAAAATCCATCCTAACGTGAGTAGAAGTTAGCTGTTTACCGAGCGGTTACCGTTGACCACGAGGAAAACTTTATAAAAATGTAAAATTATTTTTTTTGGTCTTTGAGTGGATAAAGCTTGAAACGAGTAATACATTGACACCCAAGATTCTGAAAATTGGTTGAATTTTTTTTTTTTTTTTTTGCAGCTATCGACAATTTTAGATTAATTTATCAACTAGTTAGTTCGAGTAATCGGATTAGGAACATTGACTGCGTTGCAGAATAAAAACTTGTTAAGATTGCACTTTCAAAAGAGCATTAAAATGGGAATACAAAATAAAATTCTCGAGTGTTTCTTCAAACTACGCAGAATTGCACTTTCATTTAAAAATGAAATACTTGAGTTTAGCCTCAAACAGTTTAAGAAATAAACGAGTAAGTACAACAAAAGAACAATTGGCTAACTTGCTGAGGAAAAACGTGCTAGCATAAATGCAAAAAAAAATTTTTTTTTTTTTTTTTTTTTACAAAGCTTTTAACAAATCCTTCAAACACTTATTCCCACAAAAAAACGGCTAAATATCCCTATAAAGTAAATTACAAATGTATAAAAAACATTAGCAAACAAAAACTTATGTTATTTTGGTTTTAACGGGGAGCATGTGGAATCAGCCATGTTAAATGAGATATGTCATATTTATTGTTTCCGCTAGAGGGCAGTGTGCCCGCCAATATCAATAAAAATAAATGCAAACACTTTCAAACCATTTCAACGCCTCTCTAATTGAACGAATAGTCAAAGCAGCAAAATTTGATTCAAAGCTTTTTTAAATAGAATTAAGTTAATCGATTAATCGTTGCAGCACTACAGCGGTTTTACTGTTAATGTTTTTTATTTAAACTACCAGTATTTTCTGTTGTTCAAGTAAAAACTGATCATAAATCCCTAAAAGTGACTTTTTTTGTTTCTCAATATTTGAAATTTTCCAAAAGATATGAATATACCGGTATTATACTTATGAAAAGTAACTGCATTCTTACAATATCTGTCAATTATAGTTGTGATGATTGTAAATGATGGCCTTTCAACTGAAATCTCATTACAAATGGCTGGTAAAATGACAACAGCAACCTAATGCAACAGGAGTAGGACATAAAACTGGGGATGTTTTTGCACCCGTGTCCGAGTTACCTGATTTTGAGAATCTGCGATACCGGGTCCCGACCAGATACCGAAAAAGATTTTTTTTTTTTTTTTAAACAAAAGCTGCAAACAAGTTACTTTCCCACTGTGCCACCTTCACAATGTGTGTTTTTATATAATTCTTGTTGTTTTTAAACAAGAATAGAAGAAAAATGCTTATCTTTATTAAATGTTTCCTTGAGTCAAATCCACTCACGCTTTGACGCTCATGCTGCTGAGAATGGCCTCTCACTTCCACAACGAGTTGCCACAGCACACTTATGGAAGTTTATTATTTTTCCCCCCGTTTTATTTCGGTTTTCACAAGTAATATACATTGTACTTACAATAGTGAATGAAGAAGTCTGTTTCTTGATTCATTACATATTTATTTTAAAGGAAACCGAAGAAGAAATAAATTGAAAAAAAACCCACAACAACTTAAAATATTTTGGAGCACATCAGGTATTGTTTTTTTTTTTAATTTTTTTTTTTACCCAACATAAGTAGGCGGTACTTTCTCTTTTGAGCGTCACACCAGGTATTGTTTTTCTTTACCCAACATTATTAGGATGTACTTTCTCTTTTGAGCGTCAATTGAAATCAATTTTAATAAGTTTCACGTACTCTGTCCACTTGGACCATATCAAATGTATCAATCTCAAATGTAAGTGAAAATGACAGCTTCTCCATGATGCAAATTTAATGTACAATATCTATGCATTCCTCTCAATAGTAGGCTATTCTTCTTTAAGCCATTTTTTAGGAATAGATTTCTTAGTGGCTGCTAATAGAATCTTCAACAGTTTTTTATCATTGACGTTCCGACTTCGCAGCTTCAAATCACCCAGATACAAACATTCGCATTTAAGAGATCTGTTGCCCGAAAATGTTCTCCAAATGTGCACGAATTACAGTCCAGTAGGGTGTATTACATTAGGGTGTTGCATTTCCAAAATATATGTGAGTGGCCCGAGCCATTTGTTCCACAGTCTCTCCAGCAGGCGTCTCCTTTACCCAGGTGTTATGCTAGTTTAATCATGATTGACGCATTTGTGCCTTTGATCATAAAGCTACCAAGCTTCTCTGACAAGATCAAAGCTACAAACCTGTCAGTCATCATTACCTTTAAGTACCAAATGCAAGCTGGACAGTTGGGCTTCACTGCTTAGCAGGAGGGAGGGCGAGAGGCTGCGGCGCTGTACGAGCATGAAGCAGAAAAACATACATTTACTTTTTAAATTCAAAACGCGACCCTTTTTACTCAATTCCGAACCTTTGAAAAATGGCACAATCGGCCGTCTTAGGTCAAGGAGTTACTAACTTAGCATTGCATTAAATTTTTTTTTTTTTGCATTTTACATGGAAAAAAAAGAGGATTCACCTCTCTCCAAAAAAATAAATATTACACAGACAGGGCTACAGGCCCTTAAAAAAGTCAATTTTCCACAGTCCTTTAAATTTCAATATGTGTGTGCCTGAAATGTTTTTGTCTTATACTCAGAGTAAGGAAGGGTGTTTCTTTTCTTTCCCCAAAAAGATCACAATATATCGGCTGGACCGACATTGGCTGTCAAACAGCAACCACCTGATTTGAACATTCCTGGCGTGGAGACTGGAGCAGCGCACTGTGCCAAAAGGCCTAAAATGGAGCATACTAAACAACTGGCTAATGTGAAGGAAGAAGAGAAAAGTAGTGTTTTGCAGCAATTTTCTAATACAACAAAGGAAGAACAACTGGAAGTGCCTGTGTCATTTGCGAAGGAAGTGCCAGAGCCATCGACTGGTATGACTGCAGTGGAGCAAACGGGTCTCTCACAACCATCTGAATTTGCAGGATCTGTGCAATTGAATCTTATACCAAACCAGCAGGAAACAAAAGTGTCAAAGCAATTGGCAAAAGAACCCATCGATTGGAAAATAGCATATGATCGAAGCTTGGTGGGAACACAAAAAAGCGGAACCATTACAATGAGATTGTCTGATGTTATTAAAAGGGATCTCAAATCAGGCATGACAACCCTTCAGGCAAAGGCTTCTGGTGACTTTTACACAGCCGTGGAGTTCCTTCAGCCGAGCACCAGCGGGGAGGTCGGAAAACAAGACCTGCCAATTCCTGAGCCTCCAAAATTATCCTCCCAAGAGGTAAACTTTCATTCATTTCCCATTCCAAGTAGTCCCCAGGTTACAACGTACCAGACTTAGGTGATTTCGACTTTACGACGCCGGAGTCTCTTCCGCTGTTTCGTCTCCTTTTTTTTTCCCCCCACGTAAACAGTACCTTATGGTACCTTACAGTATCGCATTTCATAGTTTATTAATATGACTCTCCTGCCCTTTAGCAAAATGTTATTATTTGATTATAATGATGACTTTTGTTTTACGATGCATGCTTTTATATTGGTGCAGGAAGCGTAGAGCGGGTAGTACTTTCACATGCAGGTAAGAGCGCGTGTACACACAAAGGAGAACGTATTTGTGCACACGAAGAAAAGCGCATGCACACACAAAGAACAGATTTGCGCACATGAAGAAGAGCAGACGCGCACACACGAGGAAGAGTGCATTTGCTCCCATGAAGGTAATCCCACAGCAAAGGGAGAGAGAGGAGAAAGATTACAGCTTAGCTCGCTGTTTAGCTAGGAATTAGCTCCAACGTCTTGGCGAGGACAGTGCAATGACGAATAATGCATCTTTTTGAATAGTTAGAGATTTAGGGGGTATTTAGAGGTACTTAAAGGGTTAATTCCGACTTGCGCGGAAAGTCAAGTTACTTCGACAGTGTAAGATGGAACTCGTTTGTAACCCGGCGACTACCTGTATATAAATAAAATGTTAACATTTTGTATGTATTAAAAAGAATAAAAAGGAAAATGGCATATGTATATGGCGAAAAACACAGACAAGAGACAAAAGCAGTTTCTGCTCTTGCACCCCTCTTCAAATTAAACTGCTGTATTTTAAGCCAAAAGAACTGTTGTGTTTGATGAAACAATATGTCTATTTGCTGCCATAGCAGATTCATGGCGCAATAAGCCCCCAAACTATTTTTCATTTGTCCGTTTTATCCTGGAAACCCCCGTTTACAGACGTCGCGCAACCGCTTTTGTTTCAACCTAGCCATAAAAAGGTTAGTAATCGTATTTATTATTCGAAATGTCTGTCATTTTTAGCTTAGAATCATTAATTGATGTCTAATATTTAGATTAAGAAAAAAAAAGACATAAAAAAATTATTCACTCGCATATTTTAAACTTTTAAACAAATTACATCACAATGAAAAAATTGGCGTCTGTAAATAAGTCACGGATATCTACCTCATAAATATCGCATAATTGTATTTTTTTCGTTACTGTTGCATTTTCCCCAATATTTTAGATGATAATCGATCCAAACAAAGAAAAATTGAAAACAATAAAAAACGTTTAAAAGGGTAAATATATGAAAAAGAAAATCTCGAATACTCCTTGATGTCTGCGATTTCTGCATCGCGACCTTTGTTATATTACCATGTTTCACCCATAAAATACCCCAAAAATCCAGCTGTGGCCATTCACAGCTGTGTCTTGAAACTCAGCGATACATGCTACATGGAGTTTTTGGATCGAAACAAGGTAAGAACGCGATAATATCTCATTAAAGTTAGACCTGTCGCGATAACAAATTTTAGTGTGCGATAATTTTTCTCATAAATTATTGCGATATTCGATATTATTGCGCCCCCCCCCCCCGAATTTTTTTTTTTCAAACCAATTTACAATAAAACAGTGAGAATACAATATTAATAGATCAAGTACACCCATTTAAACACGATAAATGTTTACTCTTAAATTCAAAAATACTGTTTAAGAAATCACAACTAAAAACAATAGTCCATGCCTATTAAGTAAAACAATATTAATACCGCACAGAAACACAGAATAAATAAAATGTGTTTTTCAAGAAAAAAAAATTGCACTTAATAACTTTTTTTTTGTGCTAATGAGCAAAAATTAAATTGCCATCATATAATCATGCATTTTAGTGCATAATATTTATGTGCTTACTTCTTACTGATCTGCAGAAATTTTGTAGAAAAGTGCTGAGAAGAATCTTTACTGTTTGTAAAGTGAGGTGGGCCAAACTGTTGATTGCTATAGCTCTCTTAGCAGCTTGGTTTACTACATGGGCAAAACAACCTATTTGTGGTCCGAATCCATCTGTGTCACGTACTGAATTATTATCTATAGTCACCGGTATGGATTGATTTTGCCTTCTTAACTTCCATTCAGTCATGACAGTTTAGAATTCATCGATGTAGTATAGGGCTGCAGCTATCGATTATTTTAGTAGTCGATTAATCGATAAACCATTAGTTCGAATAATCGAGTAATCGGATAAGGAACATGAAAAATTAAATTACCTGAGCTGAGCCTCAAACGGTTTTAAAAAAAAAAATGAGGATCTATGTACAACAAAAGAACAATTGGCTAACTTACATCGCAAAAGTCCGCTAGTTTAAATGTTATAAAATGCTAATTTTTTTACAATGCTCTTAACAAATGATTCAGACACATATTCCCACAAAAATAGGCTAAATATACCTATAGACCCTACCCACTGACGTCACAAAACCACGTGCTCGCTGTATGGTTCTGCCCACTTGCCCGTCATTTTGTCTCTGTATTAGCATTGGTTTCAATTGATCGAGGAATTTAAAATGCATTTCATGGAAGACCCGGTGCTTTCTGATGCCGTAAACTCACTGGATGTGTTGCATAAAAGGCGTTATGTGGAAAAACTTCGTTCTATACAGTCGCCAGATCCGTATTTGATGCCCAAATCGATGTTTTTCGACCCACTGTCTTCGCCCTGTCTGCCTGACATCTGCTACGCTGATATTTACAATTATCTTGTCCACACAAAATCAGCCTATTCTCAGGAAAATTTGAAAAACACTTTAAGAGCTTGGAGGCTTATAAATACTTCGTTGCTGGTTGGGTGAAACAGGTCCTCGTCCACGAAAATTCGGCAGGAATCTATCTTGTGCTTGGAAAGATGAGTTACGAAATTTTCAATTCAAAATCTTTTGTTATTGCTAACATCCACTGTCAAGTCTAATGTATTTCATGTCGTTTGTCAATGGAGTTAAGGCTTTTAATGTTTATATGGTTTAGCGATAGCACTCTCACTACATACATACGTGTATGTTGTCGGCGATTAGCCTAGCAATGATCTTAATTGTGGTTATTTGTCAGCCCAAAACCCTCTAAGTATATCTTAAATGCATCTTACCGGATATAAAATGACTACTACATAGTCTGTGGTATTTTTTTGGTGCCCAGTTTTCTCCTCTTTGGGTCCCTCGGAATACGGTAAAACTTCAAGTCTCTCCTTCCATCTTCTCTGTTAGTGCAACCAACAGCCACACACGCCTTCACCATTTTGATTATTAATGTTAAGGAGCAGAAAAACACGCCGTAAATAGGAGGAATGTACGTAGCTGTAACAGGTTAACACTATGTTTTGACGGACAATTGGGCGGTACCATTCAGGAGAGCGGAGTTGTGACGTCACGTGGGTAGGGTCTATAAACTAAATAACGAATGCATTAAAAAAAAAACATTAGCTCAAACAAAATTTTGCTTGTGTTGGTCTTAACAGGGAGCACCTGGATTCAGCCATGTGAATTGAGGCAGACTAGAAGGCAGTGTATCCACCCAAATCAATAAAACTAAATGCAAACACTTTCAAAATAAACCATTACAAAGTCACTTTAATTAAACGAATACTCGAAGCATCAACATTTAATTCGAATATTTTTTTCGAAGCGAATACTCGAGTTAATCGATTAATTGTTGCAGCACTAATGTAGTATATGGACTACGTGTCCCATAATCACTCTGGGCTCACGTAGCCAATGGCATGGGACGTAGCACATCTAGTTTGCTATTTCATGATATCTAGTGTGTGCGCGCGTTAAAAAAGTTAGTAAACGTCGCTGAAGGCACGTCTGCTCATTACTACACAACACCAGCATACGACAATCGACTTTCATAAACAGGACGAGTTTGAAGCACAGCGCTCTTAATTTGCCACTCAATGTTCATTCAGCTGTTCGTTGTCAAAGCGAGGTTGTTCGTAGCAGCCAAGTCGGTAACAATGTTTTGGCGGACTTCATTGTAAATATCCAGCGTTGTGCCGAAAAATAGCCGCCCCGCGCGAAATGTCACTCCTGACGGAAGCGCCCACACGTCAACAACACCAGCGCGCAGGAGATGGTCCGCAGTCACTCTGGAGCACTGACGCGGCCGGTAAACGTTGAACAATAGGATATAATGGGAACGATTGGCTCTGGCGCTATTTTTTGCTGGACCTGGAACAAAGATGCATTTTGCGCAGTTGGTCACAAGGAATCCGAACTTTTAACAACACATCTGCCGCACGCACATGCACGCGATGCGATAAATCGCAGCGAAAAAATTACCGCCTTCTTTTTTATTTATCGCGCGATAAATGGAATTATTGCATATTGCGACAGGCTTAGTTAAAGTCTGTAATTCTGCTCTCGCGTGCTGACACATCCAGATAAGAGTTTTGCTGTTTAAAAAACTTTTTTATTTTTATTTTTTTTAAATGCCCTCCTGTTCAAAAATGTTCTTCCCCCAGAAAATTGAGATTTTAAGCTTTCAAATGATGCATATAGGACAATTTTGAAATTTGGCCAAATTGGGGGTCTCAGAGCGGAATTTCAAGTCACCTGAGTGTTTTCCGTCATATGAATATATACTGTTTATATTCAATACTAATCACAATGTACCTAGCTGATAAATAGGGTTGGGCATTGAGCATCGATGGGATCCGGGACTAACAATCCGTTAATCCCTGGACCCGTTCTAATTTTAAAATTTCAATTCTATGTTTCGGCGCCCTGACCGCCGACAGGAAAAAAATAGCTGCCGAACACCACGAAGAAGCAGCCATGTGAAGTGTGCGTTTGTGCATTGCAACTCTATGTCACCCAAGGATACATTGCGGCGGCAGCGGCAGCGACGCTCAAAAGCTTGGCTCAACTTCACAAGGATTAATGAACATTCAGCTCAGTGCAACATTTGCAACACAGCTATATCATGCAGAAGTGGCTGCACGACCAATATGCATAAACACCTCCGGGTTCATGGAATACAAGTGCCGAGTGCCAACAGCATGGCTGAGTGCTGCGTAGTTGACACGCTGCGTCAGTTCTCTAACCAGTCAGAACCAGGTAAGTAAGACAATAAATTACATCTGTCTTCTGCTGTCCCCGCGACCCAACCCCGGATTAAGCGGTAGGACGGACGGACGGACGGAATAGTACGAGAATAAGTCGTATTATTACATCGGGTTAATGTAGCTATTAAAGCAGCTACGTACTTTTTGTAGCGCGTTGGCGCCTCTGTTAAAATAAACATTATTAAAAGCATCTTTTGTTTTAGAATCTGTTGTGTTGCTTGTTTAGAAAGAAGTATCCATATGAAGCATTCGATTAATTTTTAAGGAACTCGTAGCAGTGAGCAGATGCTGACATCACATAGCATCCTAGTCAGGCTCTCTTCTTCTACGCATTATACATACTCGTACAGCGCCACTCACTGTCACTAAATGTTACTTTTATAGAGCAAGTGCAGGGAAATAAAAATAGAATCATTCAATTTTGAGTAAAAAAATAGACACACCCAGTCAATTTCCTTTCCTTAATTGGGCCCCAGCCTCAGATTAGCTCTGCTCGTTAGTCAGCAGTTAAAAACAGTGCAGTTATCACACCTTGGAGGGCTCCTGGACCAAGTGGATTCACAGGAATCATGGCAGCAACAAGAGAGATGTCTCTTGAAACCAAGAAGAGGATTATCAAACTTCTTGAAGAAGATAACGCTACACATATGGTTGCCAAAGATGTGGGCTGTTCACAGTCAGCAGCTATCAAAAATTTGGACCAAGTGCAAACAGCATGGCAAGGTTGTTAAACTTAAGCGTACTGGTAGACCGAGGAAGACATCCAAACGTCATGACAAACAACTAAAGGCCATATGTCTTGAAAACATAAGATGTACAACAAGACAAATGAAGAAAAAATGGGAGGAAGCTGGAGTCTAGGTATGTGACAG
Organism: Corythoichthys intestinalis; assembly: GCF_030265065.1. Classification (NCBI taxonomy): domain Eukaryota; kingdom Metazoa; phylum Chordata; class Actinopteri; order Syngnathiformes; family Syngnathidae; genus Corythoichthys; species Corythoichthys intestinalis. The sequence continues at coordinate 48,228,628 of NC_080403.1, read as the reverse complement.
AACTGTGCAAAATCACCTAAACCAGGAAATGGGATTTTCATACAGGAAAGCTAAAATGAAACCAACATTGACACTTAAACAGAAAAGAATAAGACTGCATTGGCCAAAGGAGAGGCAATCATGGACTGTAAATGACTGAAGGAAGGTTATTTTCAGTGATGAGTCAAGAATCTGCATTGGACAAGTTGATGATGCTGGAACTTTTGTTTGGTGCTGTTCCAGTTAGATTTACAAAGATGACTGCCTGAAGAAAACATCAAAATTCCTTCAGTCCTTGATGATATGGGGCTGCATGTCAGGCAAGGGCACTGGGGAGATTTGCTGTGGTTAAATCTTCAATAAATGCACAAGTTTACATTGAAATTTGAGACAGTTTTCTTATCCCTTCAATTGAAAATATGTTTGGGGATAATGAAATCATTTTCCAAGATGACAATGCATCATGCCATAGAGCTAAAACTGTTAAAGCATTCTTTGGAGAAAGACTCATCCAGTCAATGTTTTGGCCTGCAAATAGCCCAGATCTGAACCCTATTGAAAACCTGTGGTGGAAATGGAAAAAAATGGTCCACAGCAAGGCTCGACCTGCAAGGATGATCTTGCAACTGTAATCAAAGAGAATTGGCACCAAATTGATGAAGAATACTGTTTGTTATTCATCAAGTCCATGCCTCAGAGACTCCAAGCTGTCATAAAAGCCAGAGAGGGTGCAACAAAATACTAGAGATGTGTTTCGATTGTTATTTCTTTGTTTGTTTCTCATGATTCCATATATTTTTCCTTAGAATGGAGTGATTCGATATTTCCCTGGACTTGCTCTATAAAAGTAACATTTACTGACCACCATAAAGTTTTTTAATTCATTTCTTTTAGTGTTTCTGAATGCCAAGGAGTTGCACTTTTGAACTAATTAGTTATGTTTTTCAAGCTTTGTATCTGAGTTTGTTCTACAAAATAAAATGTTTGAGTGAGTGCTCGTCCGAGACTGGTGATTCCATACTTTTTGCTAGGGGTTGTAAATGTGCAAATGACAAAATGGGGAAAAAAACTACATACTTCATATGGTCTTGAGCACTGAGAGGGTCTGCTCTCACACTCTCGTAGTCTTTGCTCCATTAATGTGAAGCTGATTCAAAAAGCCCACGCATCTCTGTTCAAATGCCAGTTTTGTTGCGATATGAGTAATGAGACCATGATCAATAAAACAAAGTAATTCCATACAGTGGCTGATAAGTGTCTGGCATACTGCAAAATTTAAACGCTTTTCAATTAAAAACAAAACCATGAACGCAAATGGACAACAGCAGAGGCAGATTATTACATTGGAACCAATTGCCACAACACGAACGTAGAAGGACGACACTGGACGCAGAAAGGAAAACATGAATGCCAATTGCCACAACTCAAACACAAAAGGACGACAACGAAAGCAAACTCATGATGGAAGTAGACATGAGGACCATGACTCCTGCTGCTACTGCCAACACCCAAACACCTCGACAAACCATTGGACACGTTGTGGAGGGCTGGACAAAGTTGAATAACAAAAATTGGCTCATAAACGTATACTGTGGTAGGTAGGTATTGTTTTGTGATCATGTCCACGGTGGAAAAGACCATTGAAGGTAGATTTGTAAATGCATATATAGGTGTTGAGCAAAGTAGCGTTACCTTTATTTCGTCACCTATCAATGTACATTAATGTAAATGTGCAGCTACCATATTGGCCCAAATATAAGACGGCCGTGATTATAAGACGACCCCCTCTTTTTCAAGACTGAAGTTAGGGAAAAAAAACTTTTTGGACACCAAATTTTTATACAGAAAATAATTACAGTATATCTGAAACAAATGATTGTAACAGTATATTTAAGAGGAAAAAAAGCATGTTGTTTTGCCTCATTCAAATCTTAATATCTCAACATTTAAATATGTAAACTAAAGTGCAGTCACGTTCGTGAATGAATGGCTTCTGGTTTTGAAATGTAAATAAACCAATCTATTGTGATAAAACAACAAAATTGCAATAACTGCATTAACAAAGTGAAAGTCTAACTGTAGTCTTGAAACAAATCTGAATAAGGAAAAACATTGCAATAAAATAATGCAAAATGGCTAAACTAATTTGATAATCTGTCATTTCAGATTATCGTTTGCTTCAATGATATCTGGCGCCATCTAGCGTCGTGAATGGGGAGAGTAGCTGAGATCTGTCATGACAGAACATCGCTTCATTGATATCTGGAGCCATCTAGCGTCGGGAATGGGTATAATGTCTAGACCGCGAATATAAGAAGAACCCCTCTTTTTCAGTGTTATTTCAATGCAAAAAACACGGTCTTTTATTCGGGCCAATACAGTACTTCTTAAATGTCAACCAATGAATTAGCCGGCTGATACATCAGGCCAATATTTGACTTTTTTTTTTCAAGATCGGCCGACTTACGAAAAAAAACCCACAATGTAATAAGGCAACTGTTATGTTAATTTGTTAACAAAGAGAGTCTTCACAAATACAACCAGGAACTGAAAAATGCTAGACAGTCATATTTTTCAGAGATCATTAGTAGAAACACCAACAATACTCGCACACTATTTTCTGTTGTTGACAAACTGACAAACCCACAAGCATCAATACCTCAGGAATTGGCATCTGAGGTGTCCTGTAATGATTTCGCAGCATTCTTTACACACAAAGTATTAAAGATTAGACAGACTGTGTGCAACTCCAGATTAACAAATGTTACACTAAATGCCTCCCAAAATGTCCCCCACGTCAATCTTAGTTTAGCCTCTTGGACGATGCCACTTTAATAGAAATTGTGTCAAAATTAACGCCCACAACATGCTGCCTTGACATCCTTCCTTCAAACTTTTTCAAAACGGTTTTTCATTGCATAGCCCCAGACATACTTCAGATTATAAATACTTCTCTCCAAACAGGAGAGTTTCCTCAGACTTGGAAAACTGCAGTAATAAAACCTCTCCTTAAAAAAATCTAATCTGGATGCCTCAACCATTAGTAATTACAGGCCAATATCAAATCTGACATTCCTGGAGAAAATTATCGAAAGGGTTGTGTTCGAACAGATCCAGACTTTTATGATGCAAAACAATCTTTTAACTCATTTCAGTCTGGATTTCGGCCACATCACCGAGACCGTGCTTATCAAAGTCCTAAATGATAATCGTCGGAATACCGATGCAGGCAAATCATCTGTTCTGTTACTATTGGATCTCAGCGCCGCATTCGACACGGTTGATCACAACATACTACTCAGCAGATTGGAACAGTGGGTAAGGCTTACTGACACTATTCTTCAGTGGTTCACATCCTATTTACATGAAAGGGATTTCTTTGTGTCAATCGGAAACTATCAGTCAGAACGAACCAAATTCACGTGTGGAGTCCCTCAAGGGTCAATTCTTGGACCACTCTTATTTAACATCTATATGCTTCCGTTAGCTCATAATGGAACAGTATGACATCTCCTATTACGCCTATGCAGATGACACACAACTGTACATTTCTGTGTCCCCACATGATTATAGTCCCTTAGTCTCCCTGAGTAAATGCATTCATCAAATCAATGAATGGATGTGCCAGAATTTTCTCCAGTTAAATGTGGAGAAGACAGAGGTGATCATTTTTGGGCCAAAAAAGGAAAGGTCAAAGATAAGCAGGCAACTTAGCACTTTGTCACTTACAGCTACAAATCAAGTCAGAAACCTTGGCGTAATTATTGACTCACACCTAAAATTTGATAGCCATCTAAAGTCCGTCACTAAATCCGCTTATTACCACCTAAAAAATATAACCAGAATTGAGGGGCTTCTGACTCAACAAGACATGGAAAAACTTATGCATGCATTCATTTTCAGCAGATTGGACTATTGCAAGGGTATATTTACAGGTCTTGATAAAAAATCAGTCAGGAAGCTGCAGCTAGTACAGAATGCTGCAGCCAGAGTCCTCACAAATACAAGGAAGCTGGACGACATTACACCGGTTTTGAAATCGCTACACTGGCTTCCAGCGAGTCAAAGGATAGACTATAAAATACTACTGCTCGTCTACAAAATACTTAATGGCCTTGGACCAAAATACATGCTTGACTTGTTAGATTCCTATGAGACATCTAGACCCCTAAGGTCGTCTGGAACCGGTCTTCTGTATGTTCCAAGAACAAGAACCAAGCAGGGTGAGGCATCATTTAGTTATTATGCTCCTCTCCTCTGGAACAAGTTACCTGCACGTCTGAAGTATGCTCAAACTGTTAGCTCTTTTAAATCAGGGCTAAAAACGCTTTTGTTTAGCACTGCATATCCATAACTGTCTATATATTTCAATCTACTTGGTTTCTATTCCTCTTGTGCTTATAGTATTAGTTTTTGTTTTATTTTTATTTTTGTTTTATTTCTATTTATTTATTTTTATTCTGTTTGTGATCAAATACGATCTTTTGTCTTGGTTTTTAAGTTGTATTGATTTAAATGTGATTTTTATGATCTTCATGTGATGTAAAGCACTTTTAATTGCCTTGTGTTGAATTGTGCTTTATAAATAAATTTGCCTTGCCTTGCCTTACCTTAATTGGATGATGATCTTTGTTAATGTAGAAGTGTCTATGTATGTAGATGCTAACTGCTATTGCTAGGCCAACATGGAAACTATTTGCCAATGCTATTTGCTAAGATGCACTGGTAATTGCTAATGCTTATTGTCATTCGCAACTATAAGCATTGGCTACTCTGTGGATTTTGTGATGATTAGCGTGTGCAAGTTGTATGTTGAGTGTGTTTTCTTTTTCTTGAAGTTTAACAAGAATATTTGTGCTTTATTTTTTGTGGTCAATGAAAAGGTGGACACACATAAACAGAATCCATTATGAAAGCATTTTACCCAGCCGATGCCAGGAACAGCCAAGTGTAATTTTGTGACGGCACGGCTGAAATGGGAGCAGTTGTTAGAGGAGTCGTATGTAAGAATTGCACTTAAATTTTAAATTTAAATGGCTAAAGAAATGCAGAGCTGCCAGTGTTAGTGAAACATTTCTACCAGGGCTTTCTCGTTTTAACGTATTACCAGGTCGTTTTAACGAATTGACAACTTGGTTCAAACTATTGCACACCTCGTTTTAACGTATTGCTAACCTCGTTTTAACGTAGTGCCAATTTCGTTTTAATGTCATGCCAACCTCGTTTAGTTAGTGGAAAAGGATAAATTAAAAAATATTACCTTTTCCCATAGTTCCTGAGAGTTTTGGCATGCGTAGTTGTACTTACTCAGCAGGTGCAAGCGTTTGCTTATGACAACGTGGCGAAGAGGCTCCCTAATCGTAATAGCAAAGTAAGTGAAAGATATTATTTATTGATATTGGTGTTATGTATTAATTTTTAAAAAGTATTATCATATTTTCTACCGTGTGTCGTAGACAAAACCAAGATGGAGAGTGGAATGGAGGCACTATTAACTTTCTTGCGACGCCGTAATGTTTGTGAAGAGAAAATAACCATACTGCAAAATGTCAAAGTAAGTTGCCTATCAATTCTTGCGTGCCCATATTAATAATAAAAATGCAACTGCCCCGCCGCACATGGTCATGCTAGTTAAGCAAATTGAGGGTGCAAGTACCAATGCTCTACCCCAAGAGGAAGGAAGAAAATGGAATTCCATTGGTCGCTCACTGATATAAGGATTTCAGGACCATGGTTTTCCATGTAGGATCGCGCAAGCTTTCAATGTAGCCCTACTGTTTGGTGAAAAGTTCGTCACACCAGATTTGCTGTTCGAGTCATTTCTCTCATATATTAGCAAGAAGGAACGGGATCTTTTGAACAAGGCTATAAATGAGGAACTTGACAGTGAAGACGAGGAACTGATTGACTTTTTAGACTACATGGGAGCCAAGTCTAAAGACAACTTGAAAGCTACACTTAACTATTGCTCACAAGCTAATATTCCAAAAGCCGAAGTATGCTCTAGATAAAATCTAAGAGATGGTTTGATCTCAGTTAAGAGAAGTTTTGGTAGGCCTGGCAACATGCAAGAAATAAATATCAGGTAAATATCATGGCTGGTCGATCATCACTTCCTCTTCGCAGTAGGACGAAAAGACATCACAACATCACAATTATTAACATGGCAAGCTGGAAATAGCTAAATTTAACTGAAAACATACCGAAATTAAGTTGCTACGCGATCTTAGAGCCAAGGAAGAAAGTCCATCGTCCATCTTTGTAAATGTGTGGTTTATTTTGTTACCGATGTTAGGGTCCGCTACTGCGGAAAACCGGTTGTACTTCAAACCATAAAACAATGGAGGGTTGCGTTCAATGGTTTATTAAATACAAAAATACACGCTATCGCTGAAAAGGGGGAATTACACAATGCGTTCATGACAGTAGAACCGAAAAAGCGAGTCCATCTTTAAAAATGTGTGGTTTATTTTATTGCCGATGGTAGTTTCCGCTACTGCGGAAACAAGGTTGTACTTCAAAGCACAAAACAACGGAGGGATGCGTTCAAGGGTTTATTGAATACAAAAATAAACGCGATCGCGGAAAAGGGGGGAAAATGATATATACACTAATGATACATTTTCTGAGGAAAAAAATGCATAAAACAAAACAGAAACGGTACACAAGTAAACCGAACTGAAAAAATTTTAGTCTGTTGAAGTGTTTCAATAAACTTCCAGTGCTCACATATTCAGAATATCTGATGTATAAACATGGGTACACCATCTCCTACATGTTATACATGAAACAAATAATTGATGGTGGTGCTTTTTTTTTTCTTCTTTCTCCCCAGAATGCAATGAATTGTTCCTATTGTGGGGCCAACCTGCAGGAGTATCAAGCATACTGCACTTCCTGTGGGAAAAGCACTGCAGTGTTATTCGATGTTAATCAGACAAGTAGCCATGAAGGTAAAATTTTAAAGTCATTTAATCACGAATCACATAGTATTGGATTAGTAAACAACTGACCTTTCGCAAAAGCTCTGACCCCCTCCAGTTACGGTTTCGAATCAGACAAGGTTCGTCACTCTAAATGCTCAGCCATTACCGGCAGACGAATATACCAGAGTGTTTTAAGCAGGGGTGAAAGTGGCTAGAATTTCCGGTGCGTTCCGGCCCACTTTCACCTCTAGTTTTAAGGGATTTATTTTGGCGCAAAACCACTGCAACATTGTCCAGATTGGGGGAAAAGGGTTTACAAAATGCAGCGTAGCGTTCTATTGAAAATATACTAAGCTATGAAAGCAAAAGCGTACATGTTCAACACTTAGAGCAACATTGCAGGCAGACATATACCGGACTGTTTTAAGTGATTTATTTTGGCGCAATATGAGTGCGACACTCTTTAGATTTATGCAAACGGGTTTACGATATGCAGCGGAGGTTTATATTGAAAAATATAAAAAATTGTAACGAGCTATCGAGGCACACAGGTTAGAACAGGGGTGGGCAAACCGGTCCTCGAGGGCCGCAGTGGGTCCTGGTCTTTGTTCCAACTGATCCAGCACAGAGCTTTTAACCAATTAGGTTTCAATGGAAATAAGAAGCACCTGACTGCAATCAACTGATTGCACTCATAACACACCAGATTGGTGAAAAGGTGTCCTCTTGATGGGTTGCAGCAAAAGCCCGCACCCACAGCGGCCCTTTGTGGAATAGTTAGAATAAGGGTTAGAATAAGGATGTCCCCGATCTGATCACATGATCGGGAAAAAAGGCCCGATCATGTCGTTTTTCAAAAATATCGTATATTAATTTTTTTTTTTTTTCTTAATGTATTTTTAAATATTAACTCAGTGGCTGCTAATGATGGCTATAGATGTCCAATCCATTTTCACAGAAGTGTTTGACGGCGATCGTTCGATGGGATTGGATCGATTGGACCTCAATCACCGTCAATGGCAGTGAAACATGATCACTAAATGCCAGCCTTCCCAGTTCAAATACATTTAACGTCTTTAGCTGTCAATGGCAGCGTATGAATTTAGTGCTACAAGAAACAAATTAATCAGAGGTATAATGATGAGGGATGTCTCTGATCCAATCACGTGATCAGGAATCGGGCCTGATGTTTAGAAGATCAGAATGAGAAATGTTTTTTTGTTTTTTAAAATTTGGAGCAACAAAGTAAGATGTATAAGAATGTCCTCAAAAAAATGTATGTTTTGTACTATGCAACATTTTTAGAAGATTGGAAGATTCTTTTAAAGGCTACAAAGCAGCAAAACAATTAAGATGGACAAGGATACCGTCTAAAGAAACAAAAAATATATGTTTAGTCACAAATTATTAAATAAATGAATAAATTGCTGTGGTATCGGATCGGTACTTGGTATCAGCACATCCTCAAAATCAGGTGACCCGAACTCGGATGCAAAAATATGTGATCGGGACAACTCTAGGTTAAACATTTACAGCCAAGCATTGGGTTGGGATACTAAAGTGTTCATTTACAAAATGTTCCTTTAAAAATAAAAACAAAATACTTTCAAGGTGCTTACTAGGTCACTAAATTTACTGTATAAAACGAAGCATTGCTTTAATTTTAGCACACTCAAAGAATGCTTTACGAATGTAGACATTAATTTATAAGCGTTACAGATGTTACAGCGATGTCAACCTTTTAAGATATAATATTAGATTACATTAACTACAACTTGGATATCCAGTTTTATGAATGTTCTTGCCTCTACTAAAGCATACTTAGCTCGTGAGTTAGCCTCAGGCGTTAGCTTCATCTTGCCTTAAGACAGGGGTCGGCAACCCAAAATGTTGAAATATATTAGACTAAATATTAATATTATATATTAGACTAAAAAAAAAAAAAAAAAATGTCTGGAGCTGCAAAAAATTAAAAGCCTTATATAAGCCTGCTCACAGTGCCAAAACCACTGGTAAACGGTTTACTGACCATGGCATTACTGTGCTCAATTGGCCTGCCAACTCTCCTGACCTGAACCCCATAGAGAATCTGTGGGATATTGTGAAGAGGAAGTTGAGAGACACCAGACCCAACACTATGGATGAGCTTAAGGCCACTATCGAAGCATCCTGGGCCTCCAAACCACCTCAGCAGTGCCACAGGTTTATTGCCTCCATGCCACGCCGCATTGAAGCAGTCATTTCTGCAAAAGGATTCCCGACCAAGTAGTGAGTGCATAGCTGATATAGTTAATTGAAGGTTGACTTTTTTTGCATTAAAAAAACACTTTTTTTGTATTGGTCGGATGAAATATGCAAATTTTTTGAGATAGGGATTTTTTGTTTTTCTTGACTTTTTTGCCAAAATCATCAATATTAAGACAATAAAAGGCTTGAACTCCTTCAGTTGTGTGTAATGAATCTAAAATATATGAAAGTCTCATGTTTATCAGTCCATTACAGAAAATAATGAACTTTATGACTATGCTAATTTTTTTAGAAGGACTAGTATATCAGTATAAATGTGGTTCTTTCCCTTCCCAAAGACAAAAAAAAAAATTGGAGTCCAATGGATTAAGAAGTCTGCTCATACGGAGTCACTCCCAGCTAAATGTTAGCCTCGAACTCCAGACTCACCGCTGTTCCAGCTATAGAGTCTGGCGACTGTTCAGCGGATCAAATTCCCAGAGCGGATCACAATATGCAAATTTTTTGAGAAGGACTAGTACTCCTGGGATACCTAGTGTCTGATTTAGATATTCAATAGGCAAATCGCTTCACCACTTGGATGTCTGTAGCTTGTTGAGCCTTTTCGTTTTCTTCCGTAAAGTTTTATGATGGCGGGCAATCACAAAACCACCAAAAACCCTAACCTAACCAGGGTTAGGGTCAGGTAATACCCATTACCCATTGGGTAATAGGACATCAGAAAGCTTGACTGAGCTTGCTCCTTTACAACGGTCTCGAGGACGTATGATTGGTCAATCGCAGTTTAGGAGGTGGAGTTTGCGAAAGGTCAATTTAAATAAACATGCATTATTAATGCTTGATCTAAATGCTTTTTGAAGCAGTAAGGACAAGACAGAGGGCACTGGCTTCCTTCCTGAGTTTCCGACGTCTAAAAAAGGAGGAGAAAATGTCAGGTATTAAAAAGAAAACTGTGCCACGAAATGACAACACTGTCAAGGTAACTCTTTCGTGTTTTTCTTCCATGTATTTGTAGCATGTGAATGACTTTGTTTACAGTAGTCATCATGTATATATATATATATTTTTTTTTAAGATTTCAATCGGTTTGATGATACCAACTGATGGAATGCTGAAACCTGTCAGAGGAATGGTATTACCTCTGGCTGTGAATCCAGGATCAGATGTTGAACAACTGCTAAGAGCTGCTGAAAAAAGGTTGACAGACTTTAACAGAAATTTTGAAGGTGGTCCTTACTTACTGGTCTACCCTGATGGCACAAAAGTAACTTCCATACCAGGAACAGAAAAACCCTTTTCTCTTAAGGACTACAAGGAGGCAGTTGGGAAAGCATACCAACGTGTTACGTTGTACCTTTGTACAGCCGATGATTATAATGAGATCAACAACTGTGATTGATTTTTATGTCTTAACAAATATAAGAATGTTAATTTGATAAATGTCTCAAGTAGATTGGCCGACAGGTAGTCCCCGGTTTACAGCGTACGCGACTTGTGATTTCGACTTCTTGTCCGCCAGTCTTTTTTTTTTTTTTCAGTCTCACAAACAGTACTTAATTGTACCTCACATTAGCTTAAATTTTGTAATTTACTTTATGTACATGACTTGTTCTGTCCTCACAAAACATGAAGTTGTTCAGCTTGACAGACAGCAAACAAAGCAATTGTGCTTTTTGAAGCTTTTTACTTCCTTGACTTTTGACCATTTGTAAAGCTGTTACACACATATATACACATCTGTTCAAAACGACACGCATTTTAACAATAAAACAGTCGACACGAAACGGTTGGTGTTCAAACGTCCATCGAGTCTGATCAATATGTAAATTTAGTTGATTAAATTAGCCTAATTTGCATTACAAAAGTCCGCTACCTTAAATGCTATGAATGTTAATGTATTTAAAATTCTCGTAGCAATCGCTCACACGTTATGTCAAGTTCAAATACGAATCCTTAGGTAGACATTTATATTACCCAAACTAAGGAGAGAAGCCACTCAATTTGGTTGAAAAGCTTGCAAGGAGAAAGAAGGGAAACTATCCAGCTTCCGCAATCGTTCTAACTAGCCCCTCCTTCACCTCGCTTTTTATTTGGAATGGCCCTAGCAACAGATGGGTGTCTTGCCCTTAAAGGGAAAGGGAAAGCAGCAAGCTGGCCATACCCCTTGTATTTGTTTGGCTATGTGTGTGCATGTAGGTGGAATTATATACATGTGTGTCAGCACATTTCAGCAAAGCAAAACTGCCTCTTCTGCCTGTCCTTGAACAGGTAAGAGGCCTCCTCAAGGCTTCTTCAAGACAAAACATTAACAAATGAGCAAAAGCCTTTCTTTAATGCAAGCAGCTATTGATTAGAGCAATTATATAACAAACATCTCCATAACTATCACATCAAATTCAGTTCATGAAGCAATAGCATTTGGCAAGTAATAAATTGCAACAGTATGATTTCTTAAATGTCCCATACAGTTTAGATCTCAATGTCTGAGGCTTGTCCCTTGAAGTTGACCTGTGGAAGATGGGCCGGTTTAGACCGGTCAGAATGACATTGGAGGTTTATCAAGAACTAAACATGTCTATAGTTATCAATCACTAAAATGTATCTTTACTGCAATCAATCAAGGAACATACTATTATAGCAATCAATACTTTATTGTGACCCTTCATTGGTAAAAGTAAATATTTAATAACCATTTAATAATTATCACGTTACTCCTTAGACTGTAGCTCTAAACTTTGTTACAAATGCATACACAAAGATATATTAGCTGAAACAACTTACAGCCTTGTGTGGGCCAAACCAGAGCGCAGCTGTCCTTTATCCATATGAGACGTCTGAGTGCTCCTGTATGGAAGCATTATCGAACGACAGTGCAGCCAGACCCAACGCTGCCCTCAGAGGGCAGTGTATCCTCAACCGTTAAACAAATACAATACTTTTGGACTTTTTGATAGTTATTTTGACATTTTCAAGGGTTAATTCCGACTTAAACGGAAATTCGGGTTACTTTGCAAGCGTAGGAACGGAACTCGTTCGTAACCCGGGGACTACCTGTATTGTCATCCAAATCCTTTTGTGTTCCCAGTACACCTCATTGCTTTGAATTTACTTGCAAAAATGTTCAAAGTTTGGAAAAAAGTTCTGTATTTCTACTAAAATGTATGTCCAAAATGTAATGTCTGAGGAAACCAATTATGATTTTTTTTTTTTTTTTTTTTTTTAATTTCCCCATTTGTGTAAAATCAATTTCACATGGATTTTAATGAATGCACCAGGGTGTAATATGATAAGGGATTTTTGAAAACAAAGCAAATGTTCAAGTTTGCATCTATGCTGGCCTTTGATGCCAAGAACAATGTGGCCCCATTGGGTTAAAAAGTAACCCTAAGCTTATGAACTAATCTTAAAAACATATTGATGATGCTCAAGACTTGGAAAAACCTTCTGTTGACTTCAGAGTCAGAAAGTGAACTCATTCGAAAGTGTGCAGCCTTTTAAATTTGGTGTAAAAATGGCACATTTGTTCAAAAGGATGGCAACAGTGAACCATGATGATGGTGTGGGGATGCTTTGCTACCTCAGGACCACGGCAAATTGATGTGAGTGATGGAACAATGTATTTTGCACTCTACCAGAAATCCTGGAGGAGAAAGTCCAGCCATCAGTTTATGCCCTCAAATTCAAGCGCTCTTGGATCATTGATAGGGTTGGGCATCGTTTGAATTTGAACGGTTTCAAATTCACAGTTCGATTCCGGCTCTAAACGATTTCGATTCATTTAATAGCCAGGGTAAAAAAAGTTGCATAGTTAATATTAATTTCTTCTCAATTATTTTTTTAAATTATATGAACTTTCAATTAACTTTGCTATGAACTTCTCACAGGGCTATTTTTAACTGGTATATAAATATGTCTCTGAACTTGAATATGATGTTTCTTTCCAAAAGAGTGCACTTTCACAAAGCTCACGGAGAAAACATTTCCACATAGTCTTTTGCCTATGTTTAAGAGTGTCTAATAGAGGTGTGCATCGGCACTGCCCTCACGATTCGATTCGATTACGATTCGGAGGGCCTTGATTCGATTCGATTCGATTCAGAGGGTCACGATTCGATTCGGTTCCATTCGGCAATGCATCGCGATGCATTAAAGCCTGGGATGCATTAGAATTCTGAAGCAAAGCATATTTTTCGTGAATCATGAGCCAACACAAGCGGTCAGTCACAACAACTTTTTATTGGCTCTTGTGTCACTCCTGGTTGAAGTCAAATGAAAATACTTTCAGATATATATATATTGAAAAAAAAACAGATCACACTATTTAATTAGTGCTTTGAATGAGACCAGGGCTTTCTCTTTTTTTTACACACAGTAGCAGCCTTTCACACAGTGCAACATCTGAACTCCTGTGCAAAATCAGTAATAACAGTCACTGTATTTTAGTCACAACGACCCATCAATACAAATATTCAAGTAAATATTATAAAGAAAACGACAAAGAAAATATTGTAGTGCAGCAGCATCTTTATCGCAATATCAATCCAGGGATCAGTTCAGTTGCAAACAAAACAACTAAATTGCAATGTAGAACAAAAGTAAAATGTAGGCCTAGCCCACTATATATGTGCAATCAACTTAGAAATGCAATCCGTTACTACCACATAACAATAAAAAGTAATGAATTAAAATGAAGTGCAGCAGCATTTTAGCAGCCCTAACAATTTGTTTCAACAGGAGGAAATATCAGTTTTTTGCAATCGAGAGAGCAGAGAGATAGTAGAGGTTAGATCGGGCCTAAAAAATCCAGCCCGACCCGACACGGCCCGCTGGAATTGAAGTCCGACCTGGCCCAGCCCGAAAAACCCGAATTTTTTATTTTATTTTTTAAAATTTGTCGGAGTGACGCGAAAAAAAAATGCAGCAGCAGCAATTTATTTTCATTTCTTCAAGTTGGCAGAAAAAACGCACGTTTTCTTAATGTTTAACTAGTCTACATATTTTTATGATCATTATAAAAGCATTTACACAACGAAATAATGCTGGGAAAGTTTAATATAAAAAAAAAAACATGCGATTTTGTAGACATACAGAAGAGACGATTCAAAAGGATCACATTTGTGTGCATAAAAATGTCTTTCGTAACGAATTCTCAGTTAGCAGAAAAAAAAACGCAAGTTTTCTTAATGTTTAACTAGTCTACATATTCTTATGATCATTATAAAAGCATTTACACAATGAAATAACGCTGGGAAAGTTTAATATAAAGAAATAAAAAAACATGCGATTTTGCAGACACAGAGGAGAAGATTCAAAAGGATCACATTTGTGTTGCCTTTGTGTGCATAAATAAAAGTGTCTTTCGTAACGAATCGCAAGCGCCACATCGGGAGGAGAAGAAGAAAAAGCGGGCGGTGCCACTGTGTTCATGTGCATTCACAAGCAAATGCACAATACAGAGAGCCTGCTCTCGGTTTTATCCCTTTTTTTTAATTTAATTTTTAAAAAATTTATTAGTCCGGCGCGCCCGACCCGAACGTGAATGCTTAACATTTTGGACCCGACCCGTTCGGGTTCGGGCACAAGATCTAACCTCTAAGAGATAGGACATAACATAACAATGGCTGAAGCGGAGAAATAGGGAGCGAGAAAGATTATTGATGCACCTAAGACATTGAAAGCAGACATCTGGAGACATTTTGGCTTCTACGAGGTTGGTGGGAAACTTGACCAGAGTTATGCAGTGTGTAAAAAATGAAACATGAGAATAATAATACAAATGGGGAAACCAAATCCGTTGCATCACCGGAATTGCGCAGGGAAGATTTTTGAACGTACTTATATATTTTAAAATGCGCTGAATCGATTCGGCTTGTTGCCCGAATCGAATCGTCCATGCCCCGCATCGGGATGCATCGCCACATCGATTATTGTTGACACCACTAGTGTCTAATGCTGCAGGCCTTTATTGTATTGCATCGTTTGATTTGGGTGGTATTTCTACAAGTTAGTTAAGGGATGTCAGGCGGGGAGTTTTCTGTCCCTTTATCTTAAGTTGACTACTTTTTAAGTTAGATTTCTTTCTAAACTGATATATTGTTCATCTGTCTACATGTTGTCACTATTGTAACTCCGGACTCTACAGTTTTTTCTTTGGTTTTGCTATGTGCGCTTTGCTTTCCCCTAGCGATAACTACTGGAAGCAGCAGGCAAAAAGAACTTACTACATTAGCTTAAAAGAATCCTTGAGGTGTGCAGACGCTACACACCACCTCTACACTACACATCGTTGGGAACACTTGATAAAACAAAATCTGTAAGTTTGCACGTTTTAACAGAGGGTCTGATATTATTTCGGTTTGTTTATTCTGTTACTATGTTGTCATTTATGTGAAGTGAAGCAACACATTTTTATGCTAAGCTAAATTAGCCACTTCATATGATTTTGTCATAAAAGAGCTAGTCATAATGTGGCTTTTCCTTCGTGGTGTTGGGCAGCTATTTTTCTGCTCGGCGATCAGGGCATCGAAACTTGGAATCAAAATTTTAATAATTGAGCGGCCCCAGAATCCCATCGATGCTCGATGCCCAACCCTAATCATGGAGCAGGACAACCATCTGATACACACCAACAAATCTGCCTCTGAATGGCTCAAATGGAAAAAAGGTTTAGTGGCCAAGTCTGGATTTAAATCAAAATGACTAGCTTAAATGGGCAGTTCATACTAGAAAACACTCCAGTACGGCAAAGTTGAAACAACTCTGTGAAGAATTCTGGACTAAAATTCCGCCACAGCGAAATGCAAGATTCATTTCCAATTATTGCAAAGGCTTGATTTCAGTTAAAATAATAACAGGTAAAGCTTGCAGCTGTATGGGGACAATTGTTTTTCACATAGCGCCCTATATATTGGATTTTTTTCTTGTGCCTTGAAAAATGTTTTTTTTAGAAATTGCATTTTGTATTTGCTTGTATTGTCTCTGTATTAAAAGTGGTTTGATCAACTGAACCTTTACGTGTGGTGAATATTAGGGGTGGGAACCTCTTGGTAACTCATGATACAATTTGCGATACAGACTATAATCGATACAGTGGTCAGGAATAAATTCTAGGATGTTCAACAAAACAACTAATAAACAGAGAAACAAGATATTTTCATCCTTCTGCTGAAGGTTTATCACTAATAGACATCCAGTTCGATTGAACTGGAGGGGAATGTTCATTCACTGCCATCCCTCCCACCTCAAACAGGTTGGACGTCTAGGGCTGTCCATGGCAGCCAATGCCAGGCAACGAGTTGATTTTGGAGCATTTCACATCGTTTTCTATTGATTTTCGGTCACTTCCTGATGAAGGTGGAGCATTTCAGGGTCACTTCCTGTTGACTTTGGGTTACAAAACAGGAAGTGCCCCGGGAATCTCCCAAAATTAATAGACACTGACTCAAATTCAAAGAACCGGGCAGTTATTTATTTCACGTAAATATGTCGAATGTGCTGGTAGTTTTTAAGCCACTGTAGAGCCGCCTTATCACCACACAGAGCTTTTTACCTTGAAAATTCTTTTGAATAAAAGCTTTAATCCCTAAATTCTTTATAGATATGAACATAAAACAGTCTCGATTCTTGATGAAAAGCAAAAAACAAACGGGCAGTTAGTATTTATTTTACGTAAATATTGCGAATTATGACGCCAGTGCCGTAGCGGTTAATTGATCCCATTGATTTTTTTTTTCACATTTCAAAATACATACATAGTACGAAAAACATAATTATGTTGAATCCACGAACAAATAACTCCTCAGACAATCCTTGTTTGTATGCGGTACAGCTTTCGTACTTTTTCAACCTAAATCCGCCGTTGGGTGGCTGCATGTGTTGAATAGCTGTGACCAACTACGAATAACTGAAGCGGACTGTGGGACGGCCCCCTACTTGAAGGCGTGGTGCAGTGCCTGTGGAACAAGGGCGTAGGTTTGCATAGGGACGGTAGGGACATAACACTGGCAACTTTTCAGGATGCTGAAATTGTCCCCACCAACTTTTACGCAACCTTATTTGCATTATATAATGACTTCAATTATATAGATAATTTAAATAGTTTTCCCATGTTGTAATCAGAATTAACTATACCATTATTAAGTGAATTACAGTAATTTCAAATAAGTTCAGACTTACATTGACCCCTCTTCACTTGCTGAATGTGCTAGTCCATTTCCCCCCCTCAAACGCAAGTTTGATTGGCTGATGACTTGACCCCCCCCCCCCCCCACACACACACACACACATTCACACACGTGTTCACAGCCGATGTTCTGTCAAATTTTTCACCCTGATACTATTTTGCTACAACATCGCGTGGACATCGGGGACAGTGCCTCTGGATTGGCAGACCGGGGTGGTGGTCCCCCTTTTTAAAAAGGGGGACCGGAGGGTGTGTTCCAATTATAGAGGGATCACACTCCTCAGCCTCCCCGGTAAAGTCTATTCAGGGGTGCTGGAGAGGAGGGTCCGTCGGGAAGTCGAATCTCGGATTCAGGAGGAGCAGTGTGGTTTTCGTCCCGGCCGTGGAACAGTGGACCAGCTCTACACCCTCGGCAGGGTCCTCGAGGGTGCATGGGAGTTTGCCCAACCAGTCTACATGTGTTTTGTGGATTTGGAGAAGGCGTTAGACCGTGTGCCTAGGGGAGTCCTGTGGAGGGTGCTCCGGGAGTACGGGGTACCGAGCTCCTTGGTAAGGGCTGTTCGGTCCCTGTACGACCGGTGTCAGAGTCTGGTCCGCATTGCCGGCAATAAGTCGAATTCGTTCCCAGTGAGGATTGGACTCCGCCAAGGCTGCCCTTTGTCACCGATTCTGTTCATAATTTTTACGGACAGAATTTCTAGGCGCAGCCGAAGCGTTGAGGGTGTCCGGTTTGGTGGCCTCAGCATTGCATCTCTGCTTTTTGCAGACGATGTGGTGCTGTTGGCTTCATCAAGCCATGACCTCCAACTCTCACTGGGGCGGTTTGCAGCTGAGTGTGAAGCGGTTGGGATTAAGATCAGCACCTCCAAATCCGAGACCATGGTCCTCAGCCGGAAAAGGGTGGCATGCCCTCTCCGGGTCGGGGATGAGATCCTGCCCCAAGTGGAGGAGTTCAAGTATCTTGGGGTCTTGTTCACGAGTGAGGGTAGGCTTGATATGGAATATGTCCCGTCAGTATCATTATGAAGTCTATGGATATATATATATATATTAGGGCTGTCAAACGATTAAAATTTTTAATCGAGTTAATTACACCTCAAAAATGAATTAATCGCAATTAATTGCAATTCAAACCATTTATAAAATATGCCATATTTTTCTGTAAATTATATATATATTCTGTAAAATAAATTGTTGGAATGGAAAGATAAGACACAAGATGGATATATACATTCAACATACGGTATATAAGGACTGTAGTGGGCATTTCACTCTACTGTCATTTAAATCTGTCTATGCTGTCCTCACTCCGAAGCGTCTACTTTTTCCAAAGCTAGACAGCTAGTGAACGACGCCATAATAATCAGACTTCTTTCTTTTTCATCTGATTTATTTATAAAATGGCCTCAAACCATTGTCCTCTTTAGACCGTCGTAAAACTACCCAAAAAAAGTACACAAGCATTGCATTAGCAACAACGTTAGCTTAGCAGGTTCACAAAACATAAACAAAAAGCGTCTCATACAAAAATATAACATTTCGCTTACTAACATAATATGTGCATTATTTACAACAACCATACTTACGGACAAATCTTGTCCAAGGATCATATAAGCACAACATTACAACGTAGGCGTCAGCCTGAGATGTCCTGCAGCCATATTGAACTGGCAAGACAACAATAAACCATGTCGCAAAGCGACCACAAGAGGAGTTCGCTGTTAGACAGCACAAAAAGCCTTGCTGTAAAACTTACCAAAAGGCAGAATACTGTCTGAGCGGGACATGTGCGTTAATTGCGTCAAATATTTTAACGTGATTAATTTAAAAAATTAATTACCGCGCGTTAACGCGATAATTTTGACAGCCCTAATATATATATTTTGTATTTCCTTGGCTTAATGTGGTTATGTAATGGGTTATTGTACAGAATCATGATAACAACAGTCCATATACACTCACCGGCCACTTTATTAGGTACACCATGCTAGTAACAGGTTGGACCCCCTTTTGCCTTCAGAACTGCCTCAATTCTTCATGGCATAGATTCACCAAGGTGCTGGAAGCATTCCTCAGAGAGTTTGGTCCATATTGACATGATGGCATCACACAGTTGGTGCAGATTTGTCGGCTTCACATCCATGATGCGAATCTCCCGTTCCACCACATCCCAAAGATGCTCTATTGGATTGAGATCTGGTGACTGTGGAGGCCATTTGAGGACAGTGAACTCATTGTCATGTTCAAGAAACCAGTCAGAGATTATTCCAGCTTTATGACATGGCGCATTATCCTGCTGAAAGTAGACATCAGACGTTGGGTACATTGTGGTCATAAAGGGATGGACATGGTCAGCAACAATACTCAGGTAGACTGTGGCGTTCCAACAATGCTCAATTGGTACCATCGGGCCCAAAGAGTGCCAAGAAAATATTCCCCACACCATTACACCACCACTACCAGCCTGAACTGTTGATACAAGGCAGGATGGATCCATGCTTTCATGTTGTTGACGCCAAATTCTGACCCTACCATCCGAATGTCGCAGCAGAAATCGAGACTCATCAGACCAGGCAACGTTTTTCCAATCTTCTATTGTCCAATTTCGATGAGCTTGTGCAAATTGTAGCCTCAGTTTCCTGTTCTTAGCTGAAATGAGTGGCACCCGGCGTGGTCTTCTGCTGCTGTAGCCCATCTGCCTCAAAGTTCGGCGTACTGTGCATTCAGAGATGCTCTTCTGCCTACCTTGGTTGTAACGGGTGGTTATTTGAGTCACTGTTGCCTTTCTATCAGCTCGAACCAGTCTGGCCAGTCTCCTCTGACCTCTGGCATCAACAAGGCATTTCCGCCCACAGAACTGCCGCTCACTGGATATTTTTTCTTTTTACCCGAGAGATGGTTGTGCGTGAAAATCCCAGTAGATCAGCAGTTTCTGAAATACTCAGACCAGCCCTTCTGGCACCAACAACCATGCCACGTTCAAAGTCACTCAAATCACCTTTCTTCCCCATACTGATGCTCGGTTTGAACTGCAGGAGATTGTCTTAAACCATGTCTACATGCCTAAATGCACTGAGTTGCCGCCATGTGATTGGCTGATTAGAAATTAAGTGTTAACGAGCAGTTGGACAGGTGTACCTAATAAAGTGGCCGGTGAGTGTAAATAACTTTATGCTGAGAAAAAAATACTGTTGTTAAAAAAAAAAAAAAATTATAAGCAGTTACTCACAATTACTCATTACTTGAGTATTCTTTTCACCAAGTCCTTTTTTTACTTGTACTTGAGTACATTTTTGGGATGGCTACTTATACTTGAGTAATATTATTTTGAAGTAACGCTACTCGAGTACATTTTTTGGCTACTGTACCCACCTCTGCTTTTTACATAATGTAAATTTTAAAGCAAGTGCTTTTGTATTTTTACGTCAATTTTTTTAGATGCTTGCACTTTTACATATGCAAGTTTTTTGCACCTGTTTCTGTACTTATACTTCAGTTAAAAAAAAAAAAAAAAGTACGTAAAGGACGTGCTTTATCCACCACTGCTTGAAGTGGAAACGAATTATTGGGAATGATTCTCACATTCATACAAGTGTTTTCTTTTGTTCCCCAAGAGGTCGCTGCGTTCCCACTCACATGGCATCGAATCGTTACATGATAGTGTTTTTGCCCAGCGTCCGACGACGTAGAAGGACACTTTCTGTTTGAGACTGACAACAAGATAAGATCAACACGGAGTTGTAAACGCTTCGCCATGGAGGCTTTTCGTATATGACAGCAAGTGCGCCACTTTGGTCTTTTGCGCCTGTGCGCGAATCTTAGATTTGTTTTGAAGCAGCTCTTGAATTCTTTTACCTCCTTGCTATTTTTTTACTTCAGTGTTTTTGACATCATGGTTGTAAACAAAACGTACGTGAGTGTCGGCTATGCCTCGGTCGGTTTGCTTGTGGGAATGTCTGCTTTTCTGGTGTGGAACGTCGTGTACAGACAGCCGTGGACCGCAGCCATGGGAGGACTGTCAGGTAATGTGGAGTTGTCAATCTTTGCCATAGCAAAGCGTGCTTGTTCCAAATCGACAAATTGATTGTTTGGGGGGAAAAAAGACAAATTGAATATATGTTTAAAATTGCTGGGTGGTGTGTTTTACTGCTTTTCTACCGTACTTAAAATGACTAGCAGAGTACACAGATACACAGCACGCGCAGATGGTTGTTGTAGTACCAGTACTGACCTGTGAGAAGTTGCATAGCAGCACAGAGCAAAAAAACAAATCAAATGAGGACATATGGAGGTAGATTTGTGTCTTTATTATTCAATCAAAAAAAAGAAGTTGCTCTAATCAAATAAAAAGTCGCTTCAATAAAAAAAAAAAAAAAAAAATTATATATATATATATATATATATATATATATATATATATATATATATATATATATATATATATATATATATATATATATTATTTAAGTCAAGTTTTTTTTTTTTATTGAAACAACTTTTTTGATTGAAGTAATGTAATTTTGCGTTTGGACCACATTTTGGCTAGGACATGTGTGTCTTTATTATTCAATCCCAAAAAAAAGTTGCTTCAATCAAAATATATATATATATATATATATATATATATATATTTTAACTCGTTTTTTTTTTTTTTTTATTGAAACAACTTTTTTGATTGAAGTAATGTAATTTTGCGTTTGGACCACATTTTGGCTAGGACATGTGTGTCTTTATTATTCAATCAAAAAAAAAAAAAAGTTGCTTCAATCAAATAAAAAGTTGCTTCACTCAAAAAAAAAAAAAAAAAAAAAAAAAAAAAAAAAAATATATATATATATATATATATATATATATATATATATATATACATTTTTTGTATTTTATTTAAGTCAAGTTTTTTTTTTTTTTTTGAAACAACTTTTTTGATTGAAGTAATGTAATTTTGCGCTTGGACCACATTTTGGCTAGGACATTTGTGTCTTTATTATTCAATCAAAAAATAAGTTGCTTCAAACAAAAAATATATATTTTCAAAAGAAAAATCACTTCAATCAAAAAAAAAAAAAATCGTAGAAAAAAAAGGTTTGAATGTGAAAAAATATTTGAGACTCAGAAATTTGCATTTGAACACTTCATTTTTCATTGAAACTTTTCTTTGATCGAAGCAATCCTTTTTGTGTTTGAGCCATATTATAGATAGGACATATGTGTCTAAATCATTCAATCCCAATAAAAGTTGCTTCAATCAAAAAAACTTTTTAATCAAAGAAAAAAAACCTTTTGGAAAAACGTTTTTTTGAAAATATTTTTTTTATTTGAAGTATATATATTTTTTATTGACGTGTCACTTTTTTTGAAAAGCAAAAAAGTTTTAAACTTTTTTTTTTTTAAGTGGAAAAAGTTTTGAATGCACTTTTTTTTTGAAGTGGAAAAAGTTTTGAAGGCATAAACTTTTTTTTTTTTTAAAGTGGAAAAAGTTTTGAAAGCACTTTTTTTTTTTTTAAGTGGAAAAAGTTTTGAAGGCACTTTTTTTCGATTGAATCATTTTGACACAAAGAGCCAACTTCAACGCTACTTCCGACATGTTTGAGTGGCAGGTGACTACGCCAATGACATAAAAGCAGGAAGTAAGAATCATGGCCACCAGGGCTCCATCCAGCCATCGGGCTCTGATGGAGTCCAAGCCGAAAATAGGGCACCGCTACGGGGGTGTGACATCGGTGAGTGCCCGCGATGGTACAGTGCTCTGTCGTAGACTACCGGCGAGTCGCTGGCGTCCGCGCCGGGAGCCCTGTTGCTTCAGCCTTGAATGAGTATCGTGTTACTCGCTGGCCGTCCACTCGACAGCCGGCCACCAGTGTGCCGAGACAGTGCACAAAAAAAAAAAAAAAGTTTAAAACTTTTTGCTTTTCAAAAAAAACTGACACGTCAATAAAAAAACCTATATTTCAAATAAAAAAATATTTTCAAATTGATTGAAGCAACTTTGTATTTGATTGAAGCAACTCTTTTTTTGATTGAATAATAAAGACACAAATCTACCTCCATAAGGATTTTTTAAATCAAACCCTAGCCTTTATAACAGAAATTATATTTTTAAAAACATGCATGTTACCCAGTTTCATGCCTGCCTATGACTTTATTTTAAATTACGAAAAAAAATGCATTTTCAGTTTTCTTTGTGACCCGAACGACACTTGAAATGCTGTGTTGAATTTCAGCTAAATAAAAAAAAAAAAAAAAAGAATTCAGGTTAAAGAAAACTATGGTAGTTCCCTGCAGTCACAACAACTCTGAAATAATTTCAGACATGCAAGTGGATCCATGGATGTGACCTTTGATCTTAGATTACGTTTGTAAATGCCCCGCTGAAAGTTCTCTTATGTGATAGGATACACTGTCCTGTAATCAACTTCACTTATGCCCCATTGTTATACAGTTTAACTCTGCCCCCAAGAGAAACTGGAAGCCTTCAACATGCCAAAGTCTTGCAGCGACGAAAGGAGGAAAAAACAAGTTTGCCTAACTGACTCAGCTTGCGACAACTTGCTGAGTCATGGTTCTGATCACAAGTATCCAAAACGAGCTGTTGTGGTTGAGCGGTTAAACAGCCGTGTGTGCAATTTTCTGAATTTAAAGCAACACTTGGTAACTTTTCAGTTTTGGTCGATTTTAGTTTTTATTTTGCCTTAAGGAAGACTGTGTTTCCAATAAGGATCAGCGCACACCCACGGTGTTGTAAAATCATCAATCAATCAATCAATCAATCAAAAATCAATCTCTCGGTCGCCTGCAGATGGATTAAACAACATTTCTGTTTCCAGCGGTTGTGTGATAGATGAATAGTAATAAAGTAATGAATCCCGTTGTGGCTAAACAATAGCATATGACGGTTAGCAACCGTGTGGCTTAGTATGGGTGATCCCCCCACTTGACGAGTTCTTTATATCCTGCCTTTTTTTTCCCCCTCCTCAGACAAAACTTTTTGTCTCTTTTGTTGCTCTGCCATCTTTGCAGGATTCACACGAAAGCCTTCGCATCGACTTCTGTCTTTATAATGAAATGGAGAAAGGGGGAAGTGGAGTATTCCATAAAGCTAGGCCCGTTGATCGGGAGGGGCAACCGGCAACCTGAATGTCCCTTAATTTATTTTACTTTACATTCACATACTTCTTTTTTATTTTAATCATTGTCTGATTAAATATTATGTTCTACTCGATATATACTTATAGTATATTATGGAAAGTTGCGGTACTTTCAACTCTGCACCGTAGTGTGGAGTGGACGGATGGACGGCTCGTTTGTCGTCAGTTTGTCCGGGTCTTCCTTGAGGAAGGTGGCGATGTGCATAAAAACACAGAGACACGTCGGATGGCTTTATTTGGGGAACTTTTATTAACAATGGAGGACTCACAGCCACTCAACTCAGCGCTACCGCGCAACAACTCTCAACAACTCCGATCTCACCCCCTTACGCTTGCCCACTTCTTCGTCTGCACCAAATTGGTAAAGCCGGTCATATCGTATGGCGTGAGCTTCCTCAAAAACTGGATTTAACTGATGTTATAAATGACTTTGCTGTCAAAAAATTTAGGAGCATCACAGTTTGAGGGCTTGATAATCCCAGGGATGTGGAGGGGCAGGCACAGGATGTTTATTTATACTGTTTTGTTGCTTAGCAGGCAGGCATAGCACTCTCAGTTGAATTTTACTGTAGCCTACATAACAGCCCTGCGTAAAGCAGTCAGGACATTTGTAGTTTTTTGAGGGGCAGGGTTCCTGCCACCCTCCTCAAATTTAATTATTGCTGGTGTAAATGATACAGACCCCCTCAAGATATAAAAGAGGTGTCATTCAACTAGTTGTCTGTCGACATATTATCACAAATGTTATGAAAATATTTTATAAAGGTTGAAAAGTTACCTGGTGTTGCTTTAAATGGGTGGGACTGGTTAAAATCACACTTTTGTCACCAAAAAATAAAAATAAAAAAATAAAAAAGATAATATGGAAAATATTTATTTCAAGGCCATTAACTAAAAATTGAGAAAAAAAATCTCGCTGAATTATGTTTCAATCTGGTGTTACTTTGTCTTATGAATTTAATTATGTGACTAAGGTTATAATACATTTTTCCTGTTGAAATGAGTTCAAACAGTATTAATCCATGCTCTCATTATATTGACACTTGACATATAGCACATTACGGCTGCAGCTATTATTTTCGTAGTCGATTAATCAATCAACTTATTAGTTCGAATAATCGAGTAATCGGATACGGAACATTTCAAGATTGCACTTTCAAATGAGCATTGAATGCAAATACAAAATAAAATTCCCGAGTGTTTCTTCAAACACTCGTGATCGACAAAAGAGTATTCGGAAGATGAACCTTTACACAATCGGGGGGGGATGGGGGGGGGACTTGTAATCATCACACAATCTGAAATGTTAAAATTGCTATTCAATAATTTGCGTCCTATGGTCTACTGGGGACGGGATCTAATAAGCTTCGGCTTCTCCCGTCAGCCCTTTTCTTTCCGGGTTTAATTGAATGTAAACACAAATGAATGCTATACGTTTGGATTGTTGCCTGTTAGGGCTGTCAAAATTATTGCGTTAACGGGCGGTAATTAATTTTTAAAATTAATCACGTTAAAATATTTGACGCAATTAACGCACATGCCCCACTCAAACAGATTACAATGACAGCACAGTGTCATGTCCACTTGTTACTTGGGTTTTTTGGTGTTTTGTCGCTCTCTGCTGGAGCTTGGGTTCGACTGATTTTCTGGGTTTCAGCACCATGAGCATTGTGAAATTATTGACATCAACAATGGCAAGATATTAGTTTATTTTTTGATTGAACATTTTACAAATTTTATTAAAACGAAAACATTAAGAGGGGTTTTGATATAAAATTTCTATAACTTGTACTAACATTTATCTTTTAAGAACTACAAGTCTTTCTATCCATGGATCGCTTTAACAGAATGTGAATGCCATCTTGTTGATTTATTGTTATAATAAACAAATACAGTACTTATGTACAGTATGTTGAATGTATATATCCGTCTTGTGTCTTATCTTTCCATTTCAACAATAATTTACAGAAAAATATGGCATATTTTATAGATGGTTTGAAATGCGATTAATTACGATTAATTAATTTTTAAGCTGTGATGAACTCGATTAAAAATTTTAATCATTTGACAGCCCTAAAATAAATGAAAAAAAACCCTATCCAGAATAGAACTTCCATTTAAAAAAAAAATTAAAATACCTTAGCTTAGCCTCAAAAGGTATAAAAAAATAAATTAATTAATGAGGATCGAAGTGCAAGAAGAGAACAATTGGCTAACTTGCATAGCAAAGTCTGCTAGCTTATATGTGATATAACGCAAAAGTTTATTTTTATTTTTATTTTTTTAAACGGCTAAATATACCTATAAGCTAAATTACGAATGCATAAAAAACATATTAGCTGAAAAAAAAACATACATTATGTTGGTCTTAACAGGGAGCAGCTGGTTTCAGCCATGTTCAGTGAGTCGTGTTATATTCACTGTTGTGCTTAACGAGCAGTATATCCACCCAAATCAATAAAACTGAATGCAAAAACTTTAAAAACAAACCATTACAACGCCACTCTAATTAAACAAATACTCAAAGCAGCAAAATTTGATTCAAAGCTTTTTTCTAATCGAATTACTCGAGTTAATCGGTTAATTGTTGCAGCTCTGTTGCACATAAATAGCCCTTTTATTGTGTATGTTCTGCCCTTCAGGTGTGCTGGCACTGTGGACCCTCATAACTCACATCATGTACCTGCAGGACCACTGGCGAACCTGGTTGAAAGGGCTCAAGTTTTTCTTTTTCGTCGGTTTATTCTTTTCTGTGCTGGCGGTTGTCGCTTTCATCACCTTCCTGTCAATTGCTATCCAGAACAAGGAGTGTGAGTCCCCAATAGTTCGCCTATAATACCTCATCCACAACCCTAACGAGGACAAAAATAGATTGAAAATGGATGATTCTATGACATCAATCTGTAAAAATATGAATTACCATGACATTTTTCTCTTCTGCAGCCCTGACTGACCCACGCAGTCTCTACTTGTCTTGCGTTTGGAGCTTTATGACTCTCAAGTGGTCCTCTCTGCTTGCTCTGGCCTGCCATCGCTACCGCAAGGAGTTCGCCGACATCAGTATTCTCAGCGACTTTTGAAGTCGACTGATGAGTGGGGAAGATTAAATGAAGGACTAAAGGACATACTTAGTATTTGAAGGGCATTTTACCACAGTTACCACTTCGTTGTAGTGGTCAGCATAGTTGTTTTGACAAAAATGTACCGTATGCCAGCGGTAGGTTTTGATTTGGTATATGATTGGTAAAGAAACAGTCACATTGCTAACATAGATTTTGTTATGTTTATGATTGGGCAGGTTAGATTTGAGATTGCTGAACACCGAGGCTGAACATTTGGGGGCCCTAAGCAAAATAATGCAAAGGGGCCCGTATTTTTGGCCCACCACTTCGTCACAGTATACTGTGAAACCCATACGTCCATATTTTGGATATTAATCAGATTTTGTTGCACTGTATACTTAAAATTTCTCCCCCCAAATGATTGTCAGTACTTACAGTAGATAGCGCCAAACCTTTTTCTAAAAGAGGAAAGAAAGAAGTTAAGGAAGAACTTTTATTTTTTTTAAGCTTGTAATCAAGTATCAAAACTCACAAAAGTCAAATAAAGCAAACTGTAGTACAAAAAAAAAAAAAAAAAAAGCCAGATTGGGGGCCCCCCAAGTGGTCAGGGGCCCTTAGGAGCTGCATAGTCTGCGTATATGCTGGGCCGGCCTTGACCGAGGCTGAAATTGCTAGTTAGAAAATAAGACCATCTATCGAGACGCGTTGGATAGAATGAAGCCAGTACAATATTGTGGAACAAATTTTGATTGTAAATATAGGTTCAGGTTTCTTCTTGTTCTAGCCGTGATGACTCACAAATGATGTATATAATGTACATGCAAGTGCAATGCGTTTTCTGAAATCTCTTCAGTAAGCATCTTGTATAGTTGCAGTTTCGTGTAATTATCAGTAGGGGGCACTACCACTCCATCAATATGCCTGATATCTCAATTTGGTTGTACTTGAAGACGATACTTTTTCTTTTTTTTTAACCAATGATGAGTTAGGTGTGACAGAGCATTCCCATATAAAGTATTCGCCCCCCCCCTCCCCGTATTGTTTTGAAATATGAGATGTGATAAAGATAAAAGGATGTGTCATCAAGAGTGCCTTTTGCATTATTTTAAATTTTATAATAGCAATTTAATCTACCAATCAATTGTCGCTCAGTGAGATTTTCTTTTCACAGTATGAGAAGGTAACTTTGTGCATCCAAGTGAATATGTATGTAGAAGGGTTGCATCTATAAAATGATGATTTCAAAAACCTCTGTGTGGAATTTGAAAAACATGCTCACACACACCCATCAAACCAACATCAAAACACTTCCCATTTTTACAGAGCAGGGCCTATTTCACAGTTTCTGTTCCTGCAAAATAATTCATGACAAAGGAATACAACTTGTCCTGAGAAAGGTTTAGAGGTAGCAGATGTACCAATCGGGCTTTTATTGTGTGATTTGCACCAAGGATAGAATTTGCGCAGTCATCTGAGAAACCCTTTAGATCAGGTATGTCCAAAGTCCGGCCCGGGGGCCAAATGCGGCCCGTGGTCAAATTTCATCCGGCCCGCAGCCTCTGTCATAAAACCCATAACATCTGGCCCGCACATAGACTTGATAAATTGAGCATCATATGAAGTAACTTACAATAAGTGCTTTTCCTCATTTTCCTACTAGAGGGGAGCAGTACTCTGAGTGACATCAATCCGTGTGATGCTTTACCCCAAATGTTCTAAAATGGCGACAATAAACAAAAAAAAAGGAACGTTGACTGTGAGGGCCGGTGCTTCTAGAGTAGGTGGAAATTGGACTACCATAGTGACCTGAATATAAGACTGTGTTTTTTGCATTGAAATAAGACTAAAAAATTGGGGGTCGTCTTATATTCGCGGTCTAGACATTATACCCATTCACGACGCTAGATGGCGCCAGATATCATTGAAGCGATGTTCTGTCATGACAGATCTCGCTTCTCTCAAGTTTAACCAGTTTGCATTATTTTATTGCAATTAGGGTTGTTCCGATCATGTTTTTTTTGCTCCCGATCCGATCGTTTTAGTTTGAGTATCTGCCGATCCCGATATTTCCCGATCTGATTGCTTTTTTTTGCTCCCGATTCAATTCCAATCATTCCCGATAATTTTTCCCGATCATATACATTTTGGCAATGCATTAAGAAAAAAATGAATAAAACTCGGACGAATATATACATTCAACATACAGTACATAAGTACTGTATATGTTTATTATGACAAATCCTCAAGATGGCATTTACATTATTAATTAACATTCTTTCTGTGAGAGGGATCCACGGAGAGAAAGACTTGTAATTCTTAAAGGATAAATGTGACTTTGTATATTGTGACTAAACATTGCCATCTAGTGTATTTGTTGAGCTTTCAGTAAATGATACTGCAGCCATTTAACTTCTGCCCAAATGCATGATAGGAAGTGCAACCATGATTGTGCATAGGGGCACCAATTGATATATCTTTTCTGCGTTGGGAAAGAACATAGTGTGTTAAGAAAATGATCAACTACTACCTTTCTTCCCCACATTGCCTCCCACGTTATTTTTAATTGCTGAGAGAGGTATTGTAAGGCTTTAGCCACATAAAAAAAGGCTCCAAAGGCTGTCAAAATTCTCTCTACTCATTATACGCTGCCTATTAGCGCTATCTATAGGTAAAACGGCGACTTTATAGATTGAACGCGACAATGCGTGAGTGGGTCGTGCAGAGCATGCATTAATTATTTAACGTGATTAATAAAAAAAAAAAATTAATTACCACCGTTAACGCAATAAATTTGATAGCCCTACTTTAAGCCAAAACTACTCTGGATGAGTGTAAGACATTTTGTCTGTAACGTTAAATACAATTAGAAAACGATTTAAATTAAAAAAATATGTATATTAAAAAAAGGCATGTCCGATATTTTTTTGCCAATTCCGATACTTTAAAAATGACGTGATAGGACCCGATCGATGCCGATCAATCGGGACGTCTTTAATTGCGATGTTTTTCCTTATTCAGGTTTGTTTCAAGACTACAGTTATGACACATCTCAGCTACTCTCAAGTTTAACCAGTTTGCATTATTTTATTGCAATATTTTTCCTTATTCAGATTTGTTTCAAGACTACAGTTACAGTTAGACTTCACTTTGATGGTTAATGCAGTTATTGCAATTTTGTTATTTTATCACAATAGATTGGTTTATTTACATTTCAAAAACCAGAAGCCATTCGTTTACGAATGTGATGGCACTTTAGTTTACCTATTTAAATGTTCAGATATTAAGATTTGAGTGAGGCAAAATAACATGTTTTTTCTCTCAAATATAATGTTATAATCATTTGTTTCAGATGTACTGTAATTATTTTCTGTATAAAAATTAATTTGGTGTTCAAAAAGTGTTTTTATAAACTTGAGTCTAGAAAAAGAGGGGGTTGTCTTATAATCAGCTCCGTCTTATATTCAGGCCAATACGGTATTTCTTTACTGAACTACGCAACAACTGTGTCTGCCTCATTTGCCAGAAGACAGTGGCTGTTTTTAAAGAGTTCAATGTCAAGCGACACAACCGAACGAGACACACTGACGTGTACGACAAGATTGCAGGGAAGGAACGCTACAAGAAACTGAAGCAACCTAAAGCTAATTTGTTTAAGAAAAAAAAGTTAAGTGAATGGTCAACTGCATGTGATATGCATGTTTCAAATGAACCAAAACACATGCTTAAGATACTTGAAATTATAATAAAAAAGCAAATGTGAAACAGAATGGCTTGCTAAAATTTGTTTAAATACATTGTTGTTGTATGTAAAGAACCTCAGCCAAGGTCGGCCCCTGACATTTTTACCACAGCAAATCTGGCCCCCTTTGCGAAAAGTTTGGACACCCCTGTTTTAGATGAAAAACTCACAGCATTGCCTAAGTAACATTAAAATGCTGGCCAATTACACCATTACACATTTTGATATGTCTCTCATAGGTACGGTTGCCAACTCCCTGAAAATAACAATAAAGGACACCTCATTGGTAGAGCTGGCTGTCAACCTTTAAGTATTACTGGTATTTGTATGTGAAAACTACTTAAACTTTTTTTTTTTTTAAATCAGAATTACAATGTAATATAGTGGTTTTACTCAAAACTGAATTAGGTACATATTTGAGTCATATAAGCACATGGAAAAACATTTTGACAATACAAATATTCATCAACAATTGTATTTATATATATATATTTTAAAAAAACTACAATCTGTCCTGCTAAATTTAAAACTATAATTTAACCCTTAAGGGGTTAGAGTTAGGGGTACTGGCCTGTTGCTCCGGCTGTTGGTGGTCCACCTGGCTGATTGCTGGCGCTGTAGCTGGCCCCCGCTCCGGATGGCGCTGAACCTGACCATCTGCTGCCACGGTAGCAGCCTCCTGCCACGGCTTGGCTGGCTGTCAATGAACCTGGCTAGCGGCACAGCAGCTAGCCAGGCCTCTTGCTGCACCCGGTCCATCCCATTAGCATGATCGCTGCTGCTGCCCTCATTGCTGGTTGTTGCTTTTCTGCCTTGTTTTGAACCATCTTCCTTCTTTATGAAAGATCCTGGCTGCTTGATCCCCAGTTGCTGCAAATTTCCATTTTTTTTTTTTTTAAATGTCAGGGGCGTGATTTGTTGGTCCAGCATTTCAGGGCATCAACAAATCTCTGACTCTTTCAAATGACATTAGATTTTTATAAACAACATTGTTACCGGCATCCGCAAGGGGCCGCTGTCCCGTTTCAGTGCGATCGGCATTGCCAATTTGGCATAGAAGAAGAAGTGGGCGAGCGTAAGGGGGAGAGAGAGGGCGCGAAAAGGATAGTTACACAGGAGTGCGCCGTTGATTGGCTGACTGTCCCCCGTTGGTTTTTGTTTAGTTTATAAAAGTCTCCATGCAACAGTCGTCCGAGGTGTCGCTGTGTTTTTATACACTACACCACCTCCCCGAAGGAAGAACCGGCTGTAGGAGCGACGACGAACAAGCCACGGAAATCACCGGTCCACATATCATTATTATTTTCTATACACGAAAGGTGCCGGATCTGCCCAAAAAAGTCTTGAAACACAGGGAGGCCAAAATCAAGAGGAGCTGGATCTTGTTCCGGCAGGATCCGGCACAAATTAACCCCTGCTCTTATATCGTCCCTACCAGGGGTAAATTTGAGCTGGATCTTGCCGGAACAAGATCTGGCACCTCTTGATTTTGGCCTCCCTGTGTTCCGGGACTTATTTGGGTAGATCCGGCACCTCTCGTGCATATAAAATAATAATAATATAAAAACGTTGGGGGTAAAGAAGGAGAGGAATCGTTGATGGCTTTCTCCACTTTATTGTGGCAACAATAAGAAAACAATAAACAAAATAATAGTGGACTGCTGGCAAATTCGACCGTGAACTTTTGCTTCTCGCTCGTCTCCCCCTCGCTTCCTACTACTCACAGCTCTCCAGTCCCAGCGTCTCTTAAACGGATCGTGCATAGTGTCTTGTTTTAAGCTTTTTCTTGACAAAGGTATCAAACACACGACGTTCTGACAACTTTGTTTCTTTATTAACACATGGAGCTAACAGTACGAACACAGCTTGAGGCTCTCGGCAGGCTGTGCTTCTCTATCGCACTCCCGCATCACGTGACCTAAACAACAGTAACGTTGCGTGCACTTCAGGGTGCCTCGGAAAACATTATATCAGAATATTACACATAGTTACGGACATTACAGTATGAAATAAAATAATGATATGCATGAATTAATTTACACAACAAATCTAAAGAATTGCATGTTGTTTATAAAAATTTAACGTCATTTGAAAGAGTCAGAGATTTGTTGATGCACTGAAAAGCTGGACCAACAAATCACGCCTGTGACGGCCCCTGGCCGTTTAATGGTTGATTTTCTGAGATTCTTCCAGTCGGCTGATCGTCGCCTCCACCAGCTGGCTGCTTCCCCTCCCACTGTGACAACAGCTGATCGACGCAGGACAGACCAACGACGTCGCTGATTGGCCATGAAAAAGGC
Organism: Corythoichthys intestinalis; assembly: GCF_030265065.1. Taxonomy (NCBI): domain Eukaryota; kingdom Metazoa; phylum Chordata; class Actinopteri; order Syngnathiformes; family Syngnathidae; genus Corythoichthys; species Corythoichthys intestinalis. The sequence continues at coordinate 48,195,048 of NC_080403.1, read as the reverse complement.
GCCAAGCTTCAAAAACCTGCCGCTGTCAACGCTCTGTGAGGTCGCATTTGACAGCATTCTGCCGCGTTCCTCCTCGCCAGCTATTTGCTCGCCATTCACTCTTGTTTGCATTTGATCGCTACTTTGATACACTCCCTCTTTTTTCAGTGAGGTCTTTTGTGTTTATTCGTTATTGGATCGTTTTTGTTCACCACTGTAAATAAGAGCACTGAAGCAAGTAAGGGTAAGTCGCCATTTCTGTTCAACCTGTTTTCTCCTGTTTTGTATAGAGTAGGAAGTTAGGTTAGAAGCTGTCTTTTCTTTTTTCCTTTTACATGATCAGGGTTTAGTTAACGGGTGGGGTTTAAGTGTAGTTCCTTTTGTTTGTTGTTTTGGCCCGGGCTTACCCTGATGTCACGCTTCGTCGGCATTCTGTACATATTCATTGCGAGTTTGATTGTTGTGTAAATAAATTTGTGTCCACTAGTACATTTGTGTGGCTTGTTTTATGTTATGCCCTTCGCGAGCCGTCCTTGGGACGTAACAACGCCCCTGACTGGGCCTGACATAAAAAAAAAAAGAAAACTTGAAATTTGCGGCATCTGGGGAGCAAGCAGCCAGGATGAAACGGTATTTCAACATGCCAAAAAGACAGTTGCATTTACTGTCTTTTTTTAAAAAGAAGATGGTTCAAAACGAGTCAGAAAAGCACATACAAAAGAAAGAAAAAAAAGAAAGTCCCACAGCATGGCAAGTGGGCATTTGCGTTTTGTTTTCAGCATCATTTTCTGCATATGTTCCAGGACCTGTCCCTGTGCCGTCATCCCTGTGCTGTCGCATGTACTTTGCGTTCCGGCACCTTATGATTTACAAATTAAGCACTGGTCCCTACCAAGGTTGAGACCAAAGCTATGCCCTTGAGTACATGTGAACAGAACAATACTGTATGTATATTGGCAATTATTGACAAATATCCTTCACATTTTTTTGGTGGAGCTCTTTCCCTATTGCATTCAACTAGCTTGTTTGTCAGCTCCCACAGTCTCCTTGCATCTCGGTAATTGCGATGTTGTGGTTATATCACCATGGTAACATTTTTAACGGAGTGTTATAAACTTCGATATGAGGAAACCGAAAAACTATCCGCTTCAGTTTCCACCGAGCAAGATGGGGCTTTGAGACCAAATGCGCCCTATTAACTTTATATACAAGCCTGTAAAGTGTGTGTGCGCGCACATGGTATGTAAAGAGGGGAGGGGTCTGATTTTATTCAATTATAGGAGCCCTTTCTACACAAATCAGGGAAGGAAGTAGTCTCAAGTACTAAATGCAGTCTGGCAGAATGCGGTGAGACTTGGTGTTTATGGTTTAGACTTTCAAATATCTTGACTATCCTGTACAATAAAATGCTAAATACCCACAGCTATTTAACAAAAGATAAAAGTATTATTTTCCTCACACACATGACTTTCCTCAGACCTAGTCCATATGTTCTTAAAATATGTACGCCCACTTCCACGTTCAAGTGTACATAGACAGGAGAATGGTTCATTTATTACACAGCAGGGGTCCTCCGAACACCAGTTGTACTGAATATGATGTATTATGAACATCTGTGATATTTTTGATGATAAAAAAAAAAATACTGTGGTTTCGTTGGTATTTACAATTGGATTTGTAGTCCATAGTGTGCCTCCTGTATACACTAGCCAAATGTCCCTCAAGTACTGTCCTGTATGTTTTTGCCGAGATGAAAAGTAAACACTCGGCTGGTTGTTCTGTTGACTGTACTTTCAGACCTGTGCGGCCTGTGAGAAGCAATATTAATCTTTTGATGATGAGGTTATTTTGAAAGTCTGTTTTTAGTGCAGTGAGTTTTTCTGTGCTCTATGTTCTATATGTTTGTGGAGAACGTTACCGAATGAACCTCAAAACGACAATTCTTTTTTAGCTCATGTTCTGCTATGTCTTTAATTGACATTATGGTGCTGTGCCTTGCTTTGATACACACTTGTACAGCATTATGTGATCAACTAGGAAAACTATGGCCTGTGTAACATACTGTATATTCTGTGTAACATATATTCTAAAAAAAACCAAACTTTTTTTTAATTGCTAATCGAGTTAATCACAGCTTAAAAATTAATTAATCGTAATTAATCTCAATCAAAACCATCTCTAAAATATGCCATATTTTTCTGTAAATTATTGTTGGAATGGAAAGATAAGACACAAGACGGACATAAACATTCAACATACTGTACATAGGTACTGTATTTGTTTATTAAAACAATAAATCCACAAGATGGCATTAACATTATTAACATTCTTTCTGTTAAAGGGATCCACGGATAGAAAGACTTAGTAGTTCTTAAAAGATAAATTTGAGTACAAGTTATAGTAATTTTATATTAAAACCCCTCTTAATGTTTTCGTTTTGATAAATTTGTAAAAAAATTTAATTAAAAAATAAACATAGCTCGCCATTGGGTGACACTCACACCGGGCTCCCTGCCGTTCTTCCACAGTGTCTTTAACTACAATACGTAAGGTAGTGATTGAAATCACCACAAGGTGTCAATGGCGAGTTTTAAATTAATTAGAGATCTAACCAAGGCAAAGTCTATTTTGCATAGCTCTTTTGATTGGCAATGCCAGTTCTCTTTGCATTGAGCGCTTTTCTTTTTGTGAACATTATTTTTTTGAGCGATAGGAATATTATTAGGGCTGTCAAAATTATTAATTAATTATATTTCAATATGGCTGCAGGACGTCTCGGGCTGACGCCTACGTTGTAATGTTGTGCTTATATGATCCTTGGACAAGATTTGTCCGTAAGTATGGTTGTTGTAAAGAATGTACATATTATGTTAGTAAGCGAAATGTTATATTTTTTGTATGAGACGCTTTTTGTTTATGTTTAGTGAACCTGTATAGCGTGCTAAGCTAACATTGTTGCTAATTCAATGCTTGTGTACTTTTTTTGTAGTTTTACGACGGTCTAAAGAGGACAATGGTTTGAGGCCATTTTATTAATAAATCAGATGAAAAAGGAAGAAGTCTGAGTATTAAGGCGTCGTTCACTAGCTGTCTAGCTTTGGAAAAAGTAGACGCTTCGGAGTGAGGACAGCATAGACAGATTTAAATGACAGTAGAGTGAAATGCCCACTACAGTCCTTATGTACCGTATGTTGAATGTATATATCCATCTTGTGTCTTATCTTTCCATTCCAACAATTTATTTTACAGAATATAAATATAATTTACAGAAAAATATGGCATATTTTATAGATGGTTTGAATTGCGATGAATTGCGATTAATTACAATTAATTAATTTTTAAGCTGTAATTAACTCGATCCAAATTTTAATTGTTTGACAGCCCTAAATATTATTTTTGTTGTGCTTTCACTAAATGATACTGTCGTGACTTAACTGTTATGTCCAAATGCATGATGGGAAGATGGGCAACCATAACTGTCAGGGGTGGCTGCAAATGGTATACGGTATGTTCTGCGGTGTGTTCAGTGAAGCGTGTTCAGAAAAACATCGTCTCCTCTGAGAGATAGGAATATTATTTTTTGTAGTGCTTTCACTAAATGATACTGCAGCGACTTAACTGTTCTGCCCAAATGCATGATGGGAAGTTAGGCAACCATTACTGTCAGTGGTGGCCACAAATGGTATATAGTATGTTCTGCCTTGAGTTCAATTAAGCATGTTAAGAAAAAGAACGTTTCCTGTCATTCTTCCGCACGTCGTTCGCCGCAATACTTATAATTGTTGTGAAAGAGTTGCCAAGGCCTAGGCCAATAAAAGGCGCGGTCCGATGAACGCCTGTGTCCACTCGCATTTCTCTGCCTTTTCGCTCTCAATGTGCTAAAATTGCGTCATTATAAACTGTTTGAGGCAACGCATTAACGGGTCATTCCGTGCATGCGTTAATTGCGTCAAATATTTTAATGTGATTAATTTAAAAAAATTATCGCCCGTTAACGTGATAAATTTGACAGGACAAAAAAAAAGTAGACAAAACAATAATAGAATATAGAACAATCAAGGGTGTAGGTTTGCATAGGGACGGTTGGGACGTAACACTATTAACTTTTGAGGATGCTCAAATTGTCTCCACTAACCTTACGCAACCTTATATGTAGAAATATAATGGGTTTAGCTGCACAGGTAATTTAAGATTGTCTTCCCATACATTGGAAGGATAGAATCGACCCTACCGTTATTAACTCATTTGCTCCCAAAAACGTATAAATACGTTCTATTTTTCATTGTTTCAGTGTCCCAAAGATGTATTTATACATCTTTTACGTTTTTTTTTTTTCACAAGAGACACCGCTAGGTTCTGATGCAACTTCGCTCCAAAGCACAACGCTGAAAATCCATTTTAACCCTTAGACGCATAAGTGGGTGGAAAATGACCCGGTGAGGTTGTTTTCTTGAAATATCTTCGGAACGAAAAGTTGTTATTCATATTCCAGGTATTCCTCAAAAAACATTTTTGATATAATGCCATTCAAATTTTCAATGAAAATTTTATACATTTGAAGAAATTGTCATTTTTGTATTACTACCCTAATTCCTCAAGTGGGTCAAAAATGACCCAGATGCATTTTCTATGGAATCCAATGGGAATCTTTCATTCTAATCAACTTTGCCTGTCAGGAATAAATTTACCGTGGACCACACAGATTAGGTATGTAAAAAGTGACATCCCTTAAAAAGATTATTTTACACAGCAAGAGCTGATACATGTACTGTAAGTATTATGTCAATATAGTATTTTATGTGTGTGTCTTTCATGACTCTTTTATTATTATTTATCAACAAATGAATCTTCTTCATAACTAGCTAGCTAACTAAGACTAGGTTCATACCGCAGGTCCTAATGCACAATTCCGATTTTTTGTCATATCTGTTTTTTTGGCGTACCCGTTCAGACTGCCTTTGTCCATTGAGCCTGTTCAAGTATCACACATGCGCTCTAATTTGCAGTCCGAGATGCGCCGAGCAAACTGGCCCGCATGCGCAGGAGCATTGGAGCAGAGAGAAAACCGAGCATTGTCAGGCTTATCCTCAACCTTATTTTTTTTATGACTGTTGTCAAGCCCGCTCCTTCCTCAAAAGCAGCCTTTAAGCTATGCGCTAACGCTAATGCACAGCTGCACCGCTACTGTAGCACCCGGTCTATCTTGCTCTTTGCTGATGTTAATTGTTGCATGGATTCCAATTTGGGGGACTTGACAGTTCGGACCGCAGCTATATTCTGGAAAAATCTGGCCCGGATGGAATTTTAACCACAAACGAAAGTGACCTTGATGGAATTTGAAATGGTCCACTGTTATGTGACTTTTCCCGTTCAGTCGAGTCGGAAAAACACGAAAAAAATCGGATTCGAACCTAGCCCAGGTTAGCTAACATTACTGTATATATATATATAGTGTGTGTGTATTTCTTTACACAGCTACATATTGATCTATTGAAAACACTACTCTTATGTTTCCTTATCCAAAATGTCATAGCTGCTAGATTTATAGCTGAAATGGTCCAACAGATGTTGGATGATGGCGAGGCAGTGACAGGGTTGGTCCAAAATTTCTGATTAAAGGACCCAGACTATTGTTCAGGTGGCAGTGGCGGTTGTCCACCTGGAAATCCAACTGAACAGGATCAATCTGACTCATAAGATTCCACGTATGTGTCCTCTGAAGAAGAAAGTGTCCAAATCATGGCCACCAGAATTAGTTGGTAGGGCTCTTACTAGAGAGAATTACCTCCCACCCAGGGCAGAACACAGAACCACAATATCCTCAGAAATCGGTCAGTGCCTCCACAAGGGCTTAGCACCGCTGTCTCACAGAAAAGATGCATGGGAGCTCTTCATCATTGATGATAAAATACAAGGAAGGATAAAGTCTATTGCTGTTTTTTTTTTTTTTTTTAAATGTTAATTAAATCATAAAGATATTTCAAGCATGGAATCATTCTTGTGTGGCCCTAAATATAATACTAATTAGTAGAGATGTCCTGATCGATCGGCATCCCGATCAATAGGGTCCGATCACGTCATTTTCAAAGTATCGGAATCGGCCAAAAAATATCGGCCACGCCTTTTTTAAATATATATATATATTTTAATTAAATCGTTTTCTAATTGTATTTAACGTTATAGACATAATATGTTACACTTATCCAGAGTCATTAGTTTAGGCTTAAGGTAAGGTTATCAAATTTATCCCAATAATGGCGGTAATTCATTTTGTTAAAAATGCATCACGTCAAAATATTTAACGCAGTTAACGCATGCGCTGCACGACCCACTCACGTATTGTCGCGCTCCATCTGCAATGGCGCCGTTTTAACATTATAGATGGAGCGCCATTATAGTTTTGCCTTGGTACTCCCCAAGGTTTCTCATTTTCTCCCAAAGACTTTGGAGTTTTTGGAGTTTTTCCTTGCCGACATGGAGGGTCTAAGGATGGGGGATACCCAGGACTTGAACTTTATTTATTCATTTTTGTTCTGATTTCATTTTGTTTCTTATTGTGTATCATATTGCCTCTGCAAAGCCCTTTGAGACAACCTTGTTGTGATCCAGGGCTATACAAATGAAATTGAACTGAATTATAGACAGCTAAAATGCAGTGTCAAATGAGTAGAGTGAATTTTGGCAGCCTTTAGAGCCTTATTTTAAATGGCTAAAGCCTTACAATCCCTCTCCCTATGATTAGAAATATAATGGGAAGCAATGTGGGGAAGCAAGGTAGCAAATGATCTTTGTCTTAACACCTTATGTTATTTCCCAACGCAGAGAAGATATATCAATTGGTAGCACTACGCACAGTCATGGTTACACTTCCCATCATCTTTTTGGGCATGGCTACAGTATCATTTACTGAAAGCTCAACAAATACACTAGATGGCAATATTTAGTCACAATATACAAAGTCACAAGTCTTTCTATCCTTGGATCCCTCTCACAGAAAGAATGTTAATAATGTAAATGCCATCTTGAGGATTTATTGTCATAATAAACAAATACAGTACTGATGTACTGTATGTTGAATGTATACATTCGTCCGAGTTTTATTCATTTTTTTCTTAATGCATTGCCAAAAATATATATGATCGGGAAATATTATCGGGAATGATTGGAATTGAATCGGGAGCAAAAAAAAGCAATCGGATCGGGAAATATCGGGATCGGCAGATACTCAAACTAAAACGATCGGGATCGGATTTCATAAACCCACGGCTTTTCCCGTCAGCCCTTGTCTTTTGTCCGGGTTAATTAATCTTATCACAATGCTATCTTGTAACTGTCAATGATACCGATGATCATGACAATAAACAATAACTCCTTTCCCAAAATGGACTGGGACTCAATTAGTGCTGCAACGACTGATTGATTAACTCGAGTATTCGATTAGAAAAAAATATTCAAATGAAATTTTATTGCTTCGAGTAGTCGTTTAATGAAAGAGGCGTTGTAATGGTTACTTTTGAAAGTCTGCATTTAGTTTTATTGATTAGGGTGGATACACTGCCCTCTGGTCTGCCTCATTTCACATGGCTGAATCCAACTGCTCCCTGTTAAGACCAAGTTTTTGTTTGCGCAGATGTTTTTTTAATGTATTCATAATTTAGTTTATAGGTACATTTAGCTGTTTTTGTGGGAATATTTGCCTGAACCATTTGTTAAGAGCATTGTAAAAAAAAAAAAAAAAAAAAAAAAAAAAAAAAAAAACGTTAGCATTTTATAGCATTTGAGCTAGCGGACTTTTGCTATGTAAGTTAGCGAATTGTTTTTTTGTTGTTGTACATAGATCCTCTTTTTTTTTTTTTAAATACCGTTTGAGGCTCAGCTCAGGTATTTTATCATGTTCCTTAGCCAATTACTCGATTATTCGAACTAAATAGTTCATCGATTAATCGACTACTATAATAATCGATAGCTGCAGCCCTAGACTCAATGTATACACAAGCTGATGCGAAGTGTGAAGTCTTCACTTACAATATGTGAACACGGAAACAAAAGTGAAGCAAAAGAAGGAGGGGGGGGGTAAAGAACGAGAGTGTGGTAGAGAAATAAAAAGCGCACATCTTGAACTGTTACAGAACCAGATGGCCTCTTTGACATTAAGAAGCCGCTTTGGCATTTTAAGACAGTGGTCCCGGAATGATTTCCGAGTAACTTCCGCAGATTGAGGCAGAGACCCACAGATATTTCAACAATATCCATAGCAATTGAGCTATTTCATTAAAGTGATCCTCTACCTTAAATACATGTAGGCTCTAATAAACCACAATTGTTCTCTTGTACTAAAATATGTTGTTAGAAACACATAAAATGTTAAATCAATGGCAATATTTTATAATATTTACCACATATTTTGACCGTTAGTTGGCGCCATTGTTTGCGGGCTCGTAGTGATGACGTCATTGGGATCTTGCTTATTGCTGCCTAAACTCGCGAAGAAAAATGCCACGATGTGTTGCTTTTGGATGCAATTTCCAGTCAAATGGAAACAAGGGGAGTGAAGTGAGTGGTCAAGGTGGAATTATTATTTTTAGTGAATAAATGTGAATAAGCGGAAGCTTCTCCCCCTTTTTGGTCCCTGTATGCACGTATCCTACCCACCACATTTTTCCTGGATCCTCAGTCAAGTTAGAGATCCGTCTATTTTCTGGATCCGACGGTCCCACCGCGTCTGCAATATTGGTTTCGGATCTGTCTATTTTTTTTATTCGTCGGTCCCACAGCGGCCCTATTTTGTGGAATCGGCGGCCTAATCACGGCTGTAACATTGCCATGGGATCGGTCTAATTCCTGGATCTTCGAGTGAGTAAAAAACGCGGATTTGAATTACTATTGCTATCTCTTTTGTTGACTATTCTTCGTGGGAGTTTTCCCCAAGACATACCAAATAATCAAAGCACTATGGCACGCTACAGTGACGACAGTGACTCTGACATGGACCTTACAACAATGTTGGAGTTCGTCAGGGAACGCGTGTTTGCGTACTGCTGAGCTCCCGAGTGAAGCGTGGTCAAGGTGGAAATATTATTTTTTGTGAATAAATGTGCATAGGTGGAAGCTTCTCCCCTTTTTGGTACTTTTATACACGTATCCTAGCTACCACGCGTTACAATGTACAAGACATGGATTACACAAGGTGTGCTCTTTGGCCTGTACTGTATGTAAAGCACACGACAGCTCTGGATGCTAACAATCTACATAATTATATTGGGATAAGTTTGAAAACGTCATATGCTTTCCTTGAATATCTGCTAATAAAACCGGAGTTCCCAACAGCATACACTCTGGCTCCCAACCGGAGTTCCCAACAGCTTACGCTCTCTCGCTCTGTTCCGGCTTGAGTTTCCGATTCGGAACACTGTTCCTGCATACAGTGCTTTGATTCCGAAAAACCGTCAAAACCCAATGTGTAATGGTTTGTTTACAGTATTGTATTTTGTCAAATGATGCCCTCTGGTGGTGGTGTTGGATAATGCTGAACTCTTACTTTTCATGACTGAGAAGCAGACGTGTCTGACATGGCTAAGGGACAGCTATGCTCTGGTTCAGCCCACATGAGGCTCTAAATTGTTTCAGTTGATGTATGCTGGTGTAGGCCTTTGTTGCTAAGTTTGGAGGTACTTTTTGTTTAGTTATGTTTAGCTATGAGAGAAGTGTAAATACGTTAGCATTCGTAGCATCTAAGCTAGTGGAATTTATTATGCAGATTGGGTTGATTTGATTTACTAAATTTACATATTGATTGTACTGGAGGAACGTTTGACGTATACCTTAATTATTTAAAAGAAAAACGAAAAGTGAACATTTACATTAGCTTCAATGGCGTACTGCAAGCAACACGTCACTTCCGCTCATTAATATTCATGACGTTAGCGAATGTTGCTAAAGGGGGACATGCTCCCCTTTGTCCCCAATAGGAAATGAATGGAAATAGTGTACGAAGGAGATGTTTAAAGAGCCAAACCTACCAATTCTGTCCGAAAATGATGTCCATGGTGCCATATTCAATGGTAAATATGTGGAAGAACATACAAATGTTCAGTTAAAGAGATGGCTTGAGTGTCGAGGGCTGAAAAAGACGGAAAAAAAGAAACGAGCCGACCTAAGCTTAGCCTTAGCTTTTTTATCGATACCTTTTTCTTACGCCACTGACAATGACGTTCTCCTGTTTCAACAATCCATCCTTTACCACCATATGCCCTGTCTTTCTTATAAATTATATCCTCTGGTTGTCTTACGTCTCTGACCGTTCTTGGGGGCAATTTACATGCTATTTTTTTGTAGCGATCGCACATGCTACTCGTTGACAGTGTTGTTAATCTTACTGAAAAAAAGTAATTAATTATAGTTACAAATTACTTCTCCCAAAAAGTAATTGCGTTAGTAACTCAATTACCTGAATGTAAGAGTAATTAGTTACTTGGCAAAGTAATTGGTGATAATTACTTTTTTATTTTTTTCCCTCAAAAAAAAAAAAAAAAAACATTGGCCACACTATGTGGTTTTTTGTGAAGGTTTTTGGTACAATTGGCCCGAGCCCAATTCTTTACCCTAATTTACTCTTTACCCTGAATCAACTGTTAAAAGTTGTTAGAATTGCTCCCATTATTGCATTAGTTCCCTTCTCTCTACTTTCGACATATGAAAGTTTTAAAACTGTTTCATCATTTAAAGATAGATTCAAGTCAAGATTTTGCCGATTTAGAAGTATTTTATATAAAAAGTTACTTAGGTTCGCTAGGAAGGTTCTCTACAACAGAGCAGTCCTAAAAAGTCTACTGCTTCAAGATGGCGGCTGTCTACTAACGCATTTAGTGCCATGTCTGTCATTTTGCATCTAGTTATATCTATATACAGTACATGTGATATCTACCATGTCTACCATATCTACCATAACATGCGGGCGTAGTTTGTAGGCTATCGGCTACAACATGTATTATTGGAGCTACCTAGCATCGCGTTTGCTCGGCATCACAACTTTCTTGCCTGCTCTGCTCTGTCGTCTCGGTGAGTCCGTCTCCCTCAGACTTTTCGACCAATATAGTAACGCATAGTAACGCATGCCTTTCCGTCCTCAGTAACGGTAACGGCGTTGCCAAGATGAGAAAAGTAATTAATTAGATTACCCACTACTGAAAAAATCAACGCCGTTAGTAACGCCGTTATATTGTAACGCCATTATTAACAACACTGCTCGTTGACAACCAACTCATGTTTTCATTTTTTCCATTGATAACAAATCTTAATTCTATAATCTATTTACACTTCCACCTTACTAAAGTTTTTTTTAACAACAGAAAAGGTAACAGTGGCAGTCAGATACCATTTAAATATTTTTTTCCAGGTCATTCATTGTCGGACAGAAGCAGCACGGTAAAACACCACTCTAAAAAATTAGTAAAAAATATCAAAATGGCTTACCTCCTCATCCTCTGAAGGACCATGCCCCCCAACAAAATTTTTACGGCATATGAAATGTGAATGGCCTGACTGGCGTTAAACGTCCGGGCATGTTGATCTATCCTTCACATTTTTTCCTCCGAGCTTTTGGTTTCGGGAAACGTGTGAAGAAAACATCCTTCATATGTCGTGATGTCTAGAGTCGTTTCTTCAAGTTCCATAGTAGCAGTGTTTGATCGGCATGTTCGTTTTTGAACGATTACTGGGGAAAACTACCAGAAAACTACTGGTTTGTATGCGAGGGAACGTCTATAATGTCCCACTTTCGCTTTACGATGCGACATCACGGTCTAAAAATAGCATTCGTGCGGTACGCTATCTTAATGTACGTCTAATGTTCTTAAATAATTAAAATTTAGGTTTTGCGTTTAGGAAATGTGGGGGAAATTTAGGAGATGAAGGTTGAGGTTACTGCTGTTTTTGTTAACTTTTATTTTGTAAATCATTGAAAAATGATACAATTTTGAATGAAAAGCATTTTTTGTTTGTGTTATAGGAAAAACTGTGCCAAAAGCTGTTTTAGCTGCATTTCAGTGGTTTTAGGATTTTTGAAACCCCCTCCCCAATTATTGAAAAAAAAAAAAAAATTCTGGCTCCGTGGCAACAAGAAATTCTTGCCACTTTCACCCCTGAATACAACTGAACTTTATTAAAAGTTGTAAAAAAAAAAATAAAATAAAAAAAGTCCTTAATTGAAAAATGTACTGTTCTCAAAAGTTTTTTTTTTTTTTTTTTTTTAAAAAGAAAAACTATATTATGCATGACAAGTAAAAAAAAATCAACTAAAATGGATTAAAAAACTTTGAACTGCCTTATGCATGTTAGAAGCTTCATCCTATGTTTCTTTTGTTTTCCATTTTGCAGCTTTTATTTGCATTCTGTGATTATTTAAAGAGAACCTTTGCACTGTACTACAAGTAGTACTCATATCTAACTTTAAGCATGACCCCAGATATAATGGACAGAAACTTTTAAGTTTGAAAGCTTAACGACGTCTTTTAACATAAAAAAAAAAGAGATGTTTTAATTTGTTTGTCTATACTGTATGTTCTCTAATTTGTATCACAAATGATACATTCAGCATTACATGCAGTTCTCATGGTAAAACGAATATAACTAAAGTGAGATTGAACACAATAAGGTTCGAAACAAAGTTGTTTTACTTCAATCAGGTCCAGAAATGCTTACGTCAAAGTTGTCAATATAGGGCCAAGAGTCATTCTTTTATGAAATCTTAAAAATAAACACAGCTAAGGTGTACTTCTGGCATTTTTGTTGCTGTTGATAAGTTCACAACATGTGTACTTTCTCAGTACAAGCATTTTAGAAGTTATTATTACAAGAAAACTGTTAGAATTTTGTTTTCTAGTCATTGGTTTGGCTTTTGTAAACAAGCACATTTTTTACTTATATGTAAGTAAAGTAGGGCTGTCGAACGATTAAAATTTTTAATCGAGTTAATCACAGCTTGAAAATTAATTAATCGTCATTAATCGCAATTCAAACCATCTATAAAATATGCCATATTTTTCTGTAAATTATTGTTGGAATGGAAAGATAAGACACAAGACGGATATGTATACATTCAACATGCGGTACATAAGTACTGTATTTGTTTATTATAACAATAAATCAACAAGATGGCATTAACATTATTACCATTCTGTTAAAGCGATCCACGGATAGAAAGACTTGTAGTTCTTAAAAGATAAATGTTAGTACAAGTTATAGAAATTTTGTATTAAAACCCCTCTTAATGTTTTCATTTTAATAAAATTTGTAAAATTTTCAAACAAAAAATAAACTAGTTGCTCGCCACTGTTGATGTCAATAATTACACAATGCTCATGGGTGGTGCTGAAACCCATAAAATCAGTCATACCCAAGCGCCAGCAGAGGGCGAAAAAAACCAAAGAACACAAGTAACAAATGGACATGACACTGTCATTTTAATCTGTTTGAGCGGGGCATGTGCGTTAATTGCGTCAAATATTTTAACGTGATTAATTTAAAAAATTAGGAAAAAATTTTGACAGCCCTAAAGTAAAGGAATCATATCAGTACTTCTGCTTTTCTTTTCTCACACGATAAGTTATTTCTACTTCAGTACTTTTGCCACCTTTGCTTATTACCGCTCTGATTTATTGCTGCAGGGCATCCGTCACCGTAGGCTTTGCTGTCTCTAAATCACGGCGTTTCAGCGCGACCTCTACAGATGGGCCTCGGCCCCTTTTTGTCGTCGTTTCTGCGTGCTGCGCCTCTGGGACCGCGGCAAGCATGCATCTGAAACATTTTAGGGAGACACATATTTGCCGTTTTCAGTGAGCACAAAGGGATCTGCCATGACAGGGTGCGTTTGATGTGGCTTCACAGGGGGAACTAAAACCAGAGCGAGGGATTCGAAAAGCCATGAAGAAATGTTAACGCTATGTAAGTTTGGTAAGATCACCTAATCTAATGGAAGTAGGGATTGATTCGATGTGAAGGCGAACTCCTTTGAAGCTGGGCCGCTGAGTTCTGTTGACGTTCCTAATGCAGTGGCTCTGTTGTAGAAACGCAGCATTCCTTTGCAGCTCGCACACAAGACGCCGTTCGACTGTTTGTCTGAGCGGGAGAGATGCGTGACAGCGACGGATCCTTCAGATCCCAAGTGGCCGCTGCTTTCCTTGTCTCGTATTTGGAGTGCGAGATTACAGTTATTGCTCACGTGTAGCTGGGGTCTGAAGTTCTGAACAAAGACCTTTTATTGCCCCCTGACAGTAAGATATCCAGATAGACGATGATCCCATATTTAAAAAAAAAAAAAGAGAGGGAAAAAAGTGAATCATCTCTAAGATCTTTGCTATGCTGGGTTTATGTGAATTATGGCATCAATCAAAACATAGGAACATTTGGAGCATGAAGATCATGTTTTTGTGGCTGTTGTCAGCGATGAGGTCGCCAAGGTCTGGACCTCAGTAGAGTGGAATCTGCAAATTTGAACAGCCCTGAGGTCGCCGTTTGAAAAATGGACAGAAGTATTCAGGAGATAAATCTCTCCAATGTGGAAAGAAACTGAGCTCATCTTCATGTTAGATGTCAACATATCTAGCACAGTGCTGACTGCTGAGTACAATTTTACAGTATATACATTAAATTCCCATTAAAATGTTTTATAAGACATTCAGTTCGGAAAAAAAAGATAATTGCCATAATTGTATTCTGGAATAGAACACAGTGATCCCTAGTTTTTTACGGTTAATGGGGACCAGAACCTGCTGCGATAAGTGAAAAACCGCGAAGTAGCGCTTCCACCGCCCCCCAACAAAAACTTTGTGTGTGTGTGTGTGTGCATAGGCGGATCTACTATTCAGGCGAAGTAGGCGATCGCCTTGGGCCCCCAACCAGTAGGGGGCCCCCAACCAGCTGCCCTTGCCCCAACGAGCAAGAGCTTGGGCCACCAGAGCCAGCATTACCCCCAACTATTCGTCATGTATAATTATGTCAGCATACCAAACAAAGAAATAACAAAACAAAAAAGAAAGCCATTTGAATGCTGCATTTATATTATCTCTCCCCCACACACACGCATTATAATGGACTGTTCCACGGCGACGGACTGAGTATCAGTCTCTTAGCTTCATTTAGCACCGTTTAGCTTCACTTGATCCATTTAGCATCACTTAACTCCGCTTAGCTGTTCATTAGCTTCACTTAGCTCTCCCGCGTTTTTCACGCCACTAAGCTCGCTATTTTTACAGCTCACTTGCTACTTTGCACGTCAGCTATCGTTTATTTCGAACACATGAGCGAACGTGCTCTCCATGAGAGCCAATGTGCAGTGAGGGAGAAGTTGAGAACAGGCCGCTAATGCCTCTTTTAACTTTCTTCTTCTTCACACAGAACATAAAATACACGACAGCACACCCTGTGGCGAAACAATGCAGTACACTTCCAATCAGTATTGCAATAACACTCAACAGCTGGTTAACAGCACTTGGTAGCGAATTTTTAAAAAAATCTATTAGTGACACCACAAGCAATGACGAAGAATGTTTTTTTACGGAGTGTAAAGCTTTCGGTTAGCAATTTAGCGAACGTACCTCCGGTGAACATTTCAAAATAAAAGCACGTCATGTTCGTCATATAAATAACGGTTTCTGGAGTTAATCCCACATACTTCGGAATTAATATTATAATATGTTGAGTAAATACTACAGAATACAGATTCTACACTAAGAATAGCTTTCAAATGACACTTTTTGTTTTGAATTGTTTTGAATAATGTTGGAAAGGGAAAGTCAGTGTTCTGAATTTGTTAGCTCTCCATTCTTTTGCACTAGTACATGCTATCAGCATTTAACTTCATTGTTTATTTGTGATTAATTATTATTATTTACATGATTATTTGTACTTTAATAAAGAATTTAAGCGTTCCAAAATGATTTTGTGAATTAATAAGCGTCAACAAAAATTTCATTGCTAAATTAGTAAAAAAAAAAAGAAAATTATTAGATTAGTCGACTAATCGTAAAACTAGCCAGCTGACTAATCAGGAAAAAATTTGTCTTTTACGACAGCCCTAGTGTACCGGAACATATTTCCTCCACACCCTTCTCACCTTTTTAACCCCTGACCCATTAAGAGTGCCCCTGGATATGTTCGCCTTAGGCCCCAAAATTGCCAAGTCCACCACTGTGTGTGTGTGTTCAATGTATTTACAGTGATCCCTCGCTAATTCGAGCCCTCAGTCCATCGTGGATTTTTTTTTCAATAAAAAAAAAAAAATATACAGATGAGCTGTCCCGAGCCGATCGCGTAGTGCACTCTCGCTCTCTTCATCCCTTTCCCCGCTCTCTGTTCGTCAGGCCGTGCACTGGAGTTAGTTTTTAAAGTTAACGATGTTGACAGATGTTTGTGTCTGATCTTGCCAGAGTCACGAATTTCAAACGCGCAGCATGCATCAATCGTCTTTTAGCTTGTTAAACAGTTGCTGCGGCAACTCATTGTGTGTAAGTTAGCAGCTTGAGCGGATTTGAGTGGACTCATTCAATGAAGCATTGAATAAAGACAAGCATTTTTGTACTTTATTCTTGTTTAGAAGTAATTCGGTGGGACAGTATCATATTTAAAACATAACGATTACAATTAAAGTGCTTAAAAACCATTTACTAAAATATACATTTTTTTTATACTTTGGGGGAAAAAAAGTGAAAAAAACTCATATATATCTCATTCTCATGCGAAATCTGAATAAATACATTGAACACACATACACAAAAAATTTTTTATTTTGCGCTACTTCGCGGTTTTTCTCTCATCGTAACGGGCTCAGGTCCCAATTAACTGCGAAAAACGAGGGATCACTGTATTCAGATCTAGCATTGGAAAGAGACATGTTTTAACTTTTAAGACATGTTTTTTCACTTTTTAAAATATAAAGTAATTAAAAAAAGTATGTATTTATATGTACAGTGGGGCAAATAAGTATTTGGTCAACCACTAATTGTGCAAGTTCTCCCACTTGAAAATATTAGCGAGGCCTGTAATAGTCAACATGGTTAAACCTCAACCATGAGAGACAGAATGTGAAAAAAAACAAAAACAAAATCACATTGTTTGATTTTTAAAGAATTTATTTGCAAATTATGGTGGAAAATAAGTATTTGGTCAATACCAAAAGTTCATCTCAATACTTTGTTATGTACGCTTTGTTGGCAATAACGGAGGCCATACGTTTTCTGTAACTCTTCACAAGCTTTTCACACACTGTTGCTGGTATTTTGGCCCATTCCTCCATGCAGATCTCCTCTAGAGCAATGATGTTTTGGGGCTGTCGTTGGGCAACAAGGACTTTCAACTCCCTCCACAGATTTTCTATGGGGTTGAAATCTGTAGACTGGCTAGGCCACTCCAGGACCTTGAAATGCTTCTTACGAAGCCACTCCTTTGTTGGCCTGGCTCTGTGTTTGGGATCATTGTCATGCTGAAAGACCCAGCCACGTCTCATCTTCGTTGCCCTTGCTGATGGAAGGAGATTTTCACTCAAAATCTCTCGATACATGGCCCCATTCATTCTTTCCTATACACAGATCAGTCATCCTGGTCCCTTTGCAGAAAAACAGCCCCAAAGCATGATGTTTCCACCTCCATGCTTCACAGTGGGTATGGTGTTCTTCGGATGCAATTCAGTATTCTTTCTCCTCCAAACACGAGAACCTGTGTTTCTACCAAAAAGTTCTATTTTGGTTTCATCTGACCATAACACATTCTCCCAGTCCTCTTCTGGATCATCCAAATGCTCTCTAGCAAACCGCAGACGAACCTGGACGTGTACTGGCTTCAGCAGGGTGACACATCTGGCAGTGCAGGATTTGAGTCCCTGGCGGCGCATTGTGTTACTGATAGTAGCCTTTGTTACTGTGGTCCCAGCTCTCTGTAGGTCACTCACTAGGTCCCCCCGTGTGGTTCTGGGATTTTTGTTCACCGTTCTTGTTATCATTTTGACGCCACGGGTTGAGATCTTGCATGGAGCCCCAGATCGAGGGAGATTATCAGTGGCCTTGTATGTCTTCCATTTCCTAATAATTGCTCCCACAGATGATTTCTTTACACCAAGCGTTTTACCTATTTCAGATTCAGTCTTCCTAGCCCAGTGCAGGTCTACAATTTTGTCTCTGGTGTCCTTCGACAGCTCTTTGTTCTTGGCCATAGTGGAGTTTGGAGTGTGACTGACTGAGGTTGTGGACAGGTGTCTTTTATACCGATAATGTGTTAAAACAGGTGCCATTAATACAGGTCACGAGTGGAGCCTCGTTAGACCTCGTTAGAAGAAGTTAGAGCTCTTTGACAGCCAGAAATCTTGCCTGTTTGTAGGTGACGAAATACTTATTTTCCACTCTAATTTGGAAATAAATTATTTAAAAATCAAACAATGTGATTTTCTGTTTTTTTTTTCCCACATTCTGTCTCTCATGGTTGAGCTTTACCCATGTTGACAATTACAGGCCTCTCTAATCTTTTCAAGTAGAAGAACTTGCACAATTGTTGGTTGACTTAATATTTATTTGCCCCACTGTATATGCCTTTTTAGTATTTCATATTCCATTTGGCACATGACTGCTATTTGTCATGGCCATACCATTTATTTAGCAATTGTGGAAAAATACTTAGATAAAAAGAATATCCTGTAAAAATATTGGAGCAGACATATTGAAAAAATGATGGCATTTGGCTTGTCTCTCACACTTTCGTCGTTCCCCCTCAATGGGCTGAATTCTAAATCAGCTGAAATCATGACCCTGCCAATGTCATCATCCAGTTGGGGACGCTAGAGTGCTTAAAAGACTAATTTCTTGTCCTCTGCGCCTTGCCAAATTGTTGTAAATAGTCAAATCGTCCCAAAATATGATTTTAACTCACATAATAAAGCTATTTAAGACTTTTCTAAAAATCCTGTCACAGGCACTTGAAAGTCGAAGAACAGGAGTATTCCACGAAATAAGAATGCTGGACTGCTTAGGAATGGGTTAAGTTTTTCTTCTTCCCACTCCTTTTTGAGCGCAAATAATTATTTTGAGTTATACTGTATTTCTTTCTTGTGCATGCTCAAAATCAAAAGCTTCATTCATTCATTCTTTCAAATCTGTACCTTCATTGAACATAAAGCTGATATCCTTGCAAGAAGGAGAGCAGCATCATGGTACTGAGCATGACGGGAAAGATTCTAACCAATAAGGCAGCAAGATCTTATGACATGACTTAAAAAAAGTTTTATGGGCAAGCAGGCAAGGAACAAAGGAAGGACCTAAATGAAAGGAAACTCAAAATGTTTTAAGGTTGAAACGTCGAGAAAAACTAAGTACAGACAAAACTCAGGGATTCAAACAAAACACTGGGTGTCACGATCAACTTACTAGAAATCAGGAAGGATGGGGGCCAGGGAACACACATCTGACATGGACTATGACGCAACAAGGAATGACTGAACATGGGGAGCTTAAATACACAGACATGTAGTAATGAGACAATGAGGAACAGGTGGGTGACACGAGAAGCCTTCATTTGAGATTCAGGTCGGAAGTATCTCGCTGTAACCAGGATATATGAAGCACCTTGCCATCGTTACCGTCCCTCTTTTTTCCTGTCATACCTCTCTGTTTATGTTGTGAGAGTCAGACTACTGCATTTAAGGGCATTCTCACACCCTTGACAAAATTAGAACGTATCACAGTAACATAAGGCGGAAAACACAGACAAGACTGAAAAAGCAGTTTCTGCTCTTGCACTCCTCTTTAAAAGAAACTGATGTATTTTAAACCAAAAGAACTGTTGTGTTTGATAGAACAATATGTTTACATGCTGCATTAGCAGATTCATAGCGCATTAAGCCCCCAAACTATTTGTCCATTTTACCCTGGAAACCCCTGTTTACAGATGTCGCGCAACCGCTTTTGTTTCAACTCAGCCATAAAAAGTAAAAAGCCAGGGCAAAAAGTAATTATATTTATTATTCAGAATGTCTGTCATTTTTGGCTTAGAATAATTAATTGATGTCTAATATTTCGTTTGAAAAAAAATAATACAACTTAAAAAAATTATTCACTCGCATATTTTAAACAAATTACGTCACAATGAAAAAATTGGCGTCTGTAAAAAAGACACCGATATCTACCTCATAACTATTGATTAATTGTATTTTTTTCATAACTGTCACATTTCCCCCAATATTTTAGATTATATATAATCGATCCGAACATAGAAAAATTGAAGGAAAAAAAAAACATTTAAAAGGGTAGGGTTATAACAAGTGGAATTCCAGTGTGGACACAATTTAAACGGTTGCTCCATTTGAAAGTAAGGGACATATGGCGGAAAACACAGACAAGGCTGAAAAAGCAGTTTCAGTTCTTGCACTCCTCTTTCAAAGAAACTGCTGTATTTTAAGCCACAACAACTGTTTTGTTCGATAGAACAATATGTCTATATGCTGCCAAGGAGTAATTGAGATTTTCATTTTCATATACAGTGGGGAAAATAAGTATTCAGTCAACCACCAATTGTGCAAGTTCTCCTACTTGAAAAGATTAGAGAGGCCTGTAATTGTCAACATGGGTAAACCTCAACCATGAGAGACAGAATGTGGAAAAAAAACAGAAAATAACATTGTTTGATTTTTAAAGAATTTATTTCCAAATTAGAGTGGAAAATAAGTATTTGGTCACCTACAAACTAGCAAGATTTCTGGCTGTCAAAGAGGTCTAACTTCTTCTAAAGAGGTCTAACGAGGCTCCACTCGTTACCTGTATTAATGGCACCTGTTTTAACTCATTGTCAGTATAAAAGACACATGTCCACAACTTAGTCACACTCCAAACTCCACTATGGCCAAGACCAAAGAGCTGTCGAAGAACACCAGAGACAAATTTGTAGACCTGCACCAGGCTGGGAAGACTGAATCTGCAATAGGTAAAACGCTTGTTGTAAAGAAATCAACTGTGGGAACGAACAATTGTTAGAAAATGGAAGACATACAAGACCACTTATATTCTTCCTCGATCTGGGGCTCCATGCGAGATCTCACCCCGTGGCGTCAAAATGATAACAAGAACCGTGAGCAAAAATTCCAGAACCAAAGGGGGGGACCTCGTGAATGACCTACAGGGAGCTGGGACCACAGTAACAAAGGCTACTATCAGTAACACAATGCGCCGCCAGGGACTCAAATCCTGCACTGCCAGACGTGTCCCCCTGCTGAAGCCAGTACACGTCCAGGCCCGTCTGCGGTTCGCTAGAGAGCATTTGGATGATCCAGAAGAGGACTGGGAGAATGTGTTATGGTCAGATGAAACCAAATAGAACTTTTTGGTAGAAACACAGGTTCTCGTGTTTGGAGGAGAAAGAATACTGAATTGCATCCGAAGAACACAACCCACTGTGAAGCATGGGGGCGGAAACATCATGATTTGGGGCTGTTTTTCTGCAAAGGGACCAGGACAACTGATCTGTGTAAAGCAGGGGGCCCCAACCTTTTTTGCACCACGGACCGGTGTGATTTGGGTCTTTTTTTCATGGACCGGTGTCCTGTCAAATTTTGCACCCTTATAAAATTTTGCTCCCAAAGCTTTTGTGGCGGTGAAAAAAAGCCCTCTTTTATATTCAGTTGTACTTTCAATGTTATCCAATGGTGCTAAAAAACTATTTACATCACAAACATACATGTGCAACACGGAAATGGCCTAAATTAATGCTTAACGACATGGCGAAGTCTTTAAGTGAGAGGGCTACGTGCAGTTGTTGTGTGCGCCTAACATAGCAAACGTAAGTTAATATTCCTTTCTTTAAAGAAAGTTTGTAGTGTGTACTTAGAAATCGCTGCATTCGCGGTCCTTTTTAACGTTACGTGCATGCCAACTTTGTCAGAACACCGGCAATGTGCGACAGAAAAATACAGCAATTATAAAATAGCATTTGTTTTTAGCCCCGTCGTGTTAAGTGCAGGGAAAAAAATACAACTCACCCGCTGAATCAGTGGGAGGCCTGAGTTTGTTTCGTTGAGACGAGATGGTCCTGAGATGGGAGAGTGAGAGAAGCTAGCATCACAAATACACGATGTTGGAAATTGTAGCACAGTTTTCAGCGATGTCAGGATATTCCGAAATGACTTTAATCCAGAACTTCGGTAGAGTTGTTGTCTCAAATGTACGTTTAAGTCGCCGTGATTTGCGATCTCTACAAGCTGATATTCCTGTTCCACAGACATGCTCGAATCACTCTGTTTATTCACATACGGGTCACGAATTCACTCCTTCGCAGTTCGTGGGTCTTTAGTGATTGGGAAGTAGCATAAATTTTGTTTTCTTTGAGGTTGTAGGCACATCTTCTGGCTCGTCAGGTTCCCTTTTCCTCGTAAAAAGTCTGTCCAAAGACGTCTGTTATTCAGTCATTCTAGTGTGGGGGCTAATTATTTCCGTGAAGAAATGTGATTGGCGACGTCCTATGTCATACGTTATTATCAAGTCCAAGCGCGCATAGATATACAAAACGAGATTTAGTGCTATCAGCCCAATCAATGCATTCCTATGAGGACCTCCTATCCTGCAGTTGTATATCTAGAGTAGACAGGGATATTGGTGTGTTGAGCGGCACAGGCCGAAGTCAATTGGCCATAATGCAGTCGTTAATAAATTATTTATTATTTCTGCGCGGCCCGGTACCAAATGCGCCACGGACCGGTACCGGTTCACGGCCCGGTCGTTGGGGACCCCTGGTGTAAAGGAAAGAATGAATGGGGCCATGTATCAAGAGATTTTGAGTGAAAATATCCTTCCATCAGCAAGGGCATTGAAAATCTCCTTACATCATCAGCAAGGGCAATGAAGATGAGACGTGGCTGGGTCTTTCAGCATGACAATGATCCCAAACACAGAGCCAGGGCAACAAAGGAGTGGCTTCGTAAGAAGCATTTCAAGGTCCTGGAGTGGCCTAGCTAGTCTCTAGGTCTCAACCCCATAGAAAATCTGCGGAGGGAGTTGAAAGTCCGTGTTGCCCAACGACAGCCCCAAAACATCACTGCTCTAGAGGAGATCTGCATGGAGGAATGGGCCAAAATACCAGCAACAGTGTGTCAAAAGCTTGTGAAGAGTTACAGAAAACGTTTGGCCTCCGTTATTGCCAACAAAGGGTACATAACAAAGAATTGAGATAAACTTTTGGTATTGACCAAATACTTATTTTCCAACATGATTTTCAAATAAATTCTTTAAAAATCAAAGAATGTGATTTTCTGTTTTTTTTCCCACATTCTGTCTCTCATGGTTGAGGTTTACCCATGTTGACAATTACAGGCCTCTCTAATATTTTCAAGTGGGAGAACTTGCACAATTAGTGGTTGACTAAATACTTATTTGACCCACTGTATAAAAATTGCGTAAAAATGTATAAAACAATAATACGAAATCGCTGATTCAAGAATAACCCCCGGTAACCTTGCACATTACATTACACGCACAGGCCACATGGTCTGCTGATTCACTGCAAGTTTTTGCACAGAAATGGAACCAAATGCGATGAATTTCAGCCGCTGACTCAGCGGTGAAAATGACTTTCATGTGCTGACTTGCTATAAATAGTGCTGCTTCACACCAGATGAATATGCAAAATGTTTTTTGTTGGTGTGTCCTTTCCACTTTGTATGTCAACACAAATTTGGATGTTGAGACATCTTAGCGTTTCAACCCACAATGTCCCATTTTCAAGGATTCGGATCACTTAGAGGTTCTTATCAACACTTGGACCTCATATGTGTTTCACATTAGCACATGCACACAAAGACCATATGACCTTGTGTTTACACATGTGGACATGATGCAACCTTCCTCCTGATCACGCTCTTTTCAATAGCCACGCAAGCTGAATCATTTTCATCTTTGTGAAATTAGCGTTATGTTATTGACAATTAAACATTATTGTGGTTGAAGGTTGATATCCAGGCTTCTGCCTTCCTGTGTAGAGTTTGCATGTGCTTCCCGTGTTTACGTGGGTTTTCTCAGGGTACTCAAGCATGTGAGAAATTGATTTTTTTTTTTCAACCCGTCCCGTTCAGCTGCTTGGACACGGAAAATGTGAATCTGAGTGTCTTTATAGGCTGGACAGTTTTAATGTGCCACATGGGAGTTTGGGTTGGTCCCATTGTGGTTGTTTATATTGTTTTGTAATTTATCAAAAGCAGCTGGACAGAGAAGGGTTTGGGAGGAAAGAGAGAAAGGAAGAAAAGACAGAAGAAAAAGGGAATAGTGATAAAACACATCATTAAATATATATTCTATCCAGTGGCGGAACAAATGTGAACAGGGCCCGGGTGCGATAAGCATAAACGGGAACCCCGGGGGGATAGTGAACAATTACTCGGGCCCTTCCACACTTTCTGATCAGACGGTGTGACTGAGTGTAGGGGTGTGTGTGTGTTGGGGGGGTTTGCGGACTCCTCCAGACAACCTGCCAAGCAGCTGGCAGAGATATTTTAACACTTAAACACTATACAGTTAGTCCCCGGGTTGTGAACGAGTTCTGTTCCATCGCTGGTGACGTAACCCGAATTTCTGCGTAAGTCGGAAATAACCCTATCAGTACCCCTAAATCTCAACATAACTATCCAAAAAGTCTAAAATTATTGTAATGTGTTTAATAATGGAGGATACACTGCCCTCTCGTGGCAGTGTTGGGTCTGGCTGGACTGTAGCCTTGTATGCCTGAGGAGCAGACGTCTGACATGGATAAAGGATAGCTGCGCTCTGGTCAACATAAGGCTGTAAGTTGTTTCAGCTTATATACAGTTGGGCAAATAGGTATTTAGTCAACCACTAATTGTGCAAGTTCTCCCACTTGAAAATATAAGAGAGGCCTGTAATTGCCAACATGGGTAAACCTCAACCATGAGAGACAGAATGTGGAGAAAAAAAAAAAAAGAGAAAATCACATTGTTTGATTTTTAAAGAATTTATTTGCAAATCATGGTGGAAAATAAGTACTTGGTCAATATCAAAAGTTCATCTCAATACTTTGTTATGTACCCTTTGTTGGCAATAACGGAGGCCCAATGTTTTCTGTAACTCTTCACAAGCTTTTCACACACTGTTGCTGGTACTTTGGCCGATTCCTCCATGCAGATCTCCTCTAGAGCAGTGATGTTTTTGGGCTGTCGTTGGGCAGCACGGACTTTCAACTCCCTCCACAGATTTTCTATGGGGTTGAGATCTGGAGACTGGCGGGGCCACTCCAGGACCTTGAAATGCTTCTTACGTAGCCACTCCTTTGTTGCCCTGGCTGTGTGTTTGGGATCATTGTCATGCTGAAAGACCCAGCCACGATTCATCTTCAGTGCCCTTGCTGATGGAAGGAGATTTTCACTCAAAATCTCTCGATACATGGCCCCATTCATTCTTTGCTTTACACAGATCAGTCGTCCTGGTCCCTTTGCAGAAAAACAGCCCCAAAGCATGATGTTTCCACCCCCATGCTTCACAGAGGGTATGGTGTTCTTCGGATGCAATTCAGTATTCTTTTGTCCTTCAAACACGAGAACCTGTGTTTCTACCAAAAAGTTCTATTTTGGTTTCATCTGACCATAACACATTCTCCCAGTCCTCTTCTGGATCATCCAAATGATCTCTAGCGAACCGCAGACGGGCCTGGACGAGTACTGGCTTCAGCAGAAGGACACGTCTGGCAGTGCAGGATTTGAGTCCCTGGCGGCGCATTGTGTTACTGATAGTAGCCTTTGTTACTGTGGTCCCAGCTCTCTGTAGGTCATTCACTAGGTCCCCCCGTGTGGTTCTGGGATTTTTGCTCACCGTTCCTGTTATCATTTTGACGCCACGTGGTGAGATCTTGCATGGGGCCCAGATTGAGGGAGATTATCAGTGGTCTTGTATGTCTTCCATTTTCTAATAATTGCTCCCACAGTTGATTTCTTTACACCAAGCGTTTTACCTATTGCAGATTCAGTCTTCCCAGCCTGGTGCAGGTCTACAATTTTGTCTCTGGTGTCCTTTGACAGCTCTTTGGTCTTGGCCATAGTGGAGTTTAGAGTGTGACTGACTGAAGTTGTGGACAGGTGTCTTATATACCGATAATGAGTTAAAACAGGTGCCATTAATACAGGTAACGAGTGGAGCCAAGTGAAGGAAGTAAAAAGCTACAAAAAGCACAATTGCCTTGATTGATGTCGGAAAAGCTGAACAACTTCACGTTTAGTAAGGACAAAACATGTCATATTAATAAAGTAAAAACAAATAAGATACTGTGAGGTACAATAAGGTACTGTTTATGCGACTAGAAAAGAGTGGTCATTCTCCAATTAAAAGGTTATCGGAGCTCAACCCTTGTTATCATTTGAGTGACCTTAAGTGATAAACTCAGCCCCCAGTTGCACCTCATGTTGCTTTTTGACTTGCTATGTTGCAATGTATCAGTTCAATTCAATGAACATCTTTGCATTTGGTGAAAGCATTAAATGCCTGAATAAATGAGTCAATATAATAATTTATGATTTTTATATATGGCGGAAAACACTCAGGTGACATGAAGTTCCGCTCTGAGACCCCCAATTTGGCCAAATTTCAAAATTGTCCGATATGCATGTGTGATACATCATTGGAAAGCGTAAAATCACTCCTCATCACCTTCACATTTTCCCCACTGACTCTGCTCTGCACACCTGTCTCCAATCACCACACCTGCCTCCACTCCACAATCAACCACCTGCCACTATAAGAGACAGGTCTGCACAACATTTGACGCCAGAGCTTCACCTCACCACGCATGGTAAAAGTACAGGCCACCCTTTTGCTCACCTTGCGACTCATTTGTGCTTATTTTTCTCAACAGCAATACTGAGCCAACCCAGCCTTCCAGCACATTCGAGAAAACTGCAGAGCTGCCAATTCTCAACAACTTTCCTTTGTTTAATAAACACATCTTGGACTTGGGATTTCTGACTTCTTTTTGCTGTTGTAGCCCAGAGCAAAATATTGAAGCGTCATACCCAATAATGTAAGCCAGAGAAAAATATTGAGGCGTTATACCCAATAATAACACTAGAGGGCATGAGCGACATTTGAATGAAGTCAGAGACAAGTATGACGTCAGCGCATGCGCACTTCCTTTAGGAACGTTGGCCTTTTCTAACTGAGGGGGAAAAGTTTTGTTCGCCCCAGAAAGAAATTAAAAAAAGATAAAGAAAAGCAAATTGACGAATGCATCAACTGCTGCTGTGTGGCGTCAGTTGCTTTAAGCGAATTCAGACGGTCGCGTGGTGAAAATATTGAACGGAAACCACTCGGTAAGATGTGGAAACAATTCGCTAATGCTAAATTTGCATTCGTGGCTAACTGCTAGCGCCTTATTCATGCAGGCCAAAAGCCTTGTGTGAGACGAAAAGGACCAGGCGTCGTCAGTTAAGACTATTCGGTGAGATATTAAAATATATTGCTGTTTGAAATGGTATAAAATATATTTTCCATTTCAAAGGAAAAGAAATGTAATTATCATTTTGTGTTTTGGAAAATGTATAATTTACGGTATTGCATACAAAATGCTTTTGAGAGCCTAACTAACATTTTTATGGAAAAATGTATCATGTATTGCATAGAAAATGCCTGTTAATGATATTAGAATTTTTGTTAATGAGTGATTACTCAGTATTGTTGAAAAGGTCTCACAACATAAAGGAAACTGAAACATTGAAACTGAAAGGATTGTAACTCAGGACCTGTGTTAAATACAGGTCAGGTTATTTTTCTGGTTGGAAAACAGAAAGATCATCAGATTGGATTCAACGACGGCGAGCTAACCCAGAGTGATTTGAAAAACCAAGAACATCAAAAATTCTGGAATAACAGACGGACTGTCTGTGTGGTAGGATTGTATCAGTCATCGGACTGATGCCTACATTTTTCTTCTTTTTTTTTTTTCTTCCAAAGAGTGCACGCCAACGAACATTTGGGAAAAATCTATTGCAATAGAAAAACTGAGACATTGAATTAGTTGCCACTGCAACTAATATTGGACAATTTTGACTTTGATGAAACAATTGACTTAGACTAAACTGAAGACTGTTATTGTTAAAATTGTTTATTGTATTGTTCATTAAAAAAAAAAAAAAAAAAAAATATATATATATATATATATACAAAACTAGGATTCCAATTGCCTAAACCTGATGTTTGATGTGGTCATTGTATCTAAATCAATTAAGCCGAACCTAGATTGCAGCTCCTATCATTATACATACAGAAAGGTATAGATAGGGACTACACTGTGCTTTTGCGTCACACCGTCTAGCCACCATAAAAAAATATCAATTTTCTGGAGGAAGAAATTTTTTGAACAGGAGGGCATTTAAAAAAAAAAAAAAAAAGTTTTTTAAACAGCAAAACCCTATCTGGAAGTGAGAGCACGTGAGAGCAAAATTACAGACGCCATGACTTTAACGAGATATTATCGCGTACTTACCTTGTTTCGATCCAAAAACTCCATGTCACTGTGTGTCAAGACACAGCTGTGAATGGCCACAGCTGGATTTTTTGGGAATTTTACGGGTGAAACATGGTAATATAACAAGGGTCGCGATGCAGAAATCGCAGACATCAAGGAGAGGTCTAGATGTTCTTTTTCATATTTACAATGAACAAAATACAATTAAGCGGTAGTTATGAGGTAGATATCCGGGACTTTTTTACAAACGCCAATTTTTTCATTGTGACGTAATTTGATTAAAAGTTAAAATACTTGAGTGAATCATTTTTTAAAGTCATTTTGTTTTTTTAAACGAAATATTAGACATCAATTAATGATTCTGAGCTAAAAATGACAGACATTTTGAATAATAAATATAATTACTTTCTTTTTATGGCTGGGTTGAAACAATAGCGGTTGCGCGACATCTGTAAACGGGGGTTTTCAGGGTAAAACGGACAAATTAAAAATAGTTCGGGGGCTTAATGCGCCATGAATCTGCGATGGCAGCATATAGACGTATTGTTCTATCGAACACAACAGTTGTTTTGGCTTAAAATACAGCAGTTTCTTTTAAAGAGGAGTGCAAGAGCAGAAACTGCTTTTTCAGCCTTGTCTGTGTTTTCCGCCATATGTCCCTTACTTCCAAATGGAGCAACCCTTTAAATTGTGTCCACACTGGAATTCCACTTGTTACAGTCGCGCACTCTAAAAATGTCCAAAAATGTGTCATGGTTTAAACCCCGGCCTTGGCCAACACAGCAAGCTGTGGTACCGTCTCAGCTGTGAGCTCCAAAGGGACGGACCCTTGAACTTAAACACTGTAATCAGAGCCGGGGCAGGATATTAGTTAAATTACACATGAAAGCTGGGATAGTTGAAGGAAGACCGTGCACTAAATATTTTGATAAATTATAGCCTAATGCAAGAAGATAAAGCGCAGCTACACAAGAATAATATAGGCAGGCACGCAGCAGGCGAGCATGCTGTTTTTGAAGCGGTACTTCGACTCTATACGTAAGAATAACGTCTACAAACATTTACGAAAACAATCTCACCTCAGGGTCCACTTGGTGGCTGCTTCGGAGCTTGCGATCTTATCGCATGATTCTCACCAGATGGAGCTTTGCTCATTTTTCCGCTCAACTGTCACTCTTTGAATATACAACATTTAAAATGCTCTGAAATACAGAACTATAAATAAACATGAATGAACATAATGCAGCTTTCCCCATTTACGGACAGTGAAATGCTACCCAAAAGAAGACAGATGGTGTAAAGAAAATGGACTTTTGAAGCACAGTGGAGATTTTACAGTACTATAAACATCCAGAAAACAGCACGTGGAAAAGTGGCTGATTGTTTTTTTTCTCCTTTCTAGCGGTGTGACCACAAATAAGGCTAGATGTCTTAAGGTGGCGTTAACAGCGTAAGTTAAAAGCGGCCATCTTGCGTAGGGGGACTTCTCTGACAGGATCTGTTGTAGCAGACTTAAAGTGCGTACAACAGGAGAAAAAAAAGTCTTAAATAGGATTATTATGTGAATTAGAAATCATATTTTAAGACGATTCGACTATATACCACAATTTAGCAAAGCGCAGATGGCGAGAAATTAGTCTTTTAATCTGCCGGTTAGCCGCGCCTACCATTATAGACCCTACCCACGTGACGTCACAACTCTGCCCTGCTGACTGGTGCCGCCCAATTGTCCGTCAACACATCGTGTTTACCTGTTACGGCTACGTACATTCCTCCTATTTACGGCGTGTTTTTCTGCTCGTTAACATTAATAATCAAAATGGTGAAGGCGTGTGTGGCGGTCGGTTGCAATAACAGAGAAGATAGACGGAGAGACTTGAAGTTCTACCGGATTCCGAGAGACCCGGAGAGGAGAGAGCGAGATGGGCTGCTGCAATTCGACGAGAAAACTGGGCTCCAAACGATTACCACAGATTATGCATACCTGTTAAGTTGTAGAAATTGCAAATAGGGAGATTTCTGTTTGCCAACCCTGATGACGCGCGCGCGTGACAATCGCTAAGACAAAATGCAACCATTTTTTTTCAAGTTCATTTTGGTCACAACACTTGTGTAAAAATTAACTACACTGTCAAAGAACCTCTTTTTGGTGGCATCAGAGATAGTCTTCAACTTGCTCCATGTATTGTCTGGCATCATGTGATACTGCTATGTTGCCTGTGTCATGCCAGTTCTCCTTGTTCCTGTAATCAACATCTAGGATATCCTCAGCTTTCCTGATCACATCCATTTGCACAAATTTGGACATCAGCTTCCTCAGCAGCCTCTTCACCTCATCAACCATCACTCCAATTAGGGTTTCGTCAGACTAAATCAGCAAGATTAAAAACATTAATTACATCATTTAGAAAATTAATCATATTTGTTTTTAAAAGTATCTTTGTCATGGCAGTTTTTTAATTGAATTGTAACCTAGAATTGAAACTTTATATTTTTTGTTTCAGCACAGTAATAATGATATAATGTAATAAAGTGTATAGTATACACTTTAGCTTTAGCATAATAGCGAATCTAAATGATTAAACTTCAATAAGTAACGATATGCTTTCACACTTAAATTCATATATTGTGGGGGTAGGACCGCAGTGGTTTAATATTCCATGATGTTTGATCCACGAAAACACAGAGTAAAGCAGCGACTTCTTCCTCATCGTTCTCCCATCATTAGCTCTAATGCTATTAGCATTAGGCTAGTTAGCTATCGCTGGCAGGTAATACTTACGGCAATTACGTTGACGAACGTCGTTTTTCCCGAATACTGAAGGCCGACCAGGGTCAGCTCCATCTCTTCCTTCCAAAATAAAGACTTGAACCAGTCTAAAAGCCGGTTTATTAGTGCCAGCATCTTGGGAAGTCGGTGGTGCTTCGCCTCTTCCCTCCCTGTCAGATGATTGGTTGGGCTTTTCCAGCTCTGAAGGGGAGTGAGGGCAGGGAAGTCGGAGACGGCCAGGCTATTCGTTGTTGGTCACTTTCCGAATCGGGCCGAATGGTATCGTTACAAAACGGTGACAAACAAAAACGTAAAAAAAAAAAAAAAAAATTGACATTTTTGGAGAATCGGGAGATTTGGCTTTCTAATCGTGAGGCGTGAGCATTGGGGTCAAGATCGGGAGTCTCCCGACCAAATCGTGAAACTTAACAGGTCTGGATTATGTAGTAGTCATTTTATATCTGGTAAGATGCATTTAATATATATTTAGAGGGTTTTGGGCTGACAACCACAATTAAGATCATTGCTAGGCTAATCGCCGACAAGATACACGTATGTATGTAGTGAGAGTGCTATCGCTAGACCATATAAACATTAAAAGCCCTAGCTCCATTGACAAATGACATGAAATACATTAGACTTGACAGTCGATGTTAGCAAGAACAAAAGATTTTGAATTGAAAATTTCGTAACTCACCTTTCCAAGCACAAGATAGATTCCTGCCGAATTTTCGTGGACGAGGACCTGTTTCACCCAACCAGCAACAAAGTATTTATAAGCCTCCAAGCTCTTAAAGTTTTTCAAACTTTCGTGAGAATAGGCTGATTTTGTGTGGACAAGATAGTTGTAAATATCAGGGTAGCTAGCAGATGTCAGGCAAAGACGGCGCAGACAGCGGGTCGAAAAACATCGATTTAGGCATCAAATATGGATCTGGCGAATGGATAAACTGAAGCTTTTCCACATAACGCCTTTTATGCAACGCATCCAGTGAGTTTACGGCATCCGAACGCACCGGGTCTTCCATGAAATGCATTATAAATTGCTCGATCAATTGAGACCATTGATAATACAGACACAAAATGACGGACAAGTGGGCGGAACAATACAGCGATCACGTTATTTTGTGACGTCGGTGGGTAGGGTCTATAGGGATCTAGCGTCCCCAACAGGTGGATGACGTCAGCGGAGAATGGGCTTATCGGTTTTACTATTCAGCCCATTGAGGGGGAATTATTCAGAACGAGGAAAACGCGACGAAGAGAGCTGCAAAATGTCATTGTTTCAGTCTCTCTACTCCAATATTTTTACAAGATATTCTTTTTATCCAAGTATTTTTCCCCAATAGCTAAATAAATGGCTTGAGAAGGACCAGTCGGCCCGTTGAGGGGGAATTATTCAGAACGAGGAAAACCTGACGAAGAGAGCCGCAAAATGTCATTGTTTCAGTCTCTCTACACCAATATTTTTACAGGATATTATTTTTTTATCCCCAAATTTTTCCCCAATAGCTAAATAAATGGCATGGTCAGGACAAACAACAGTCTTGTGCTAAATGGAATATGAAATAATAAAAATCTATTTATTCAAGACGACATGGCAAAATTACTCCATAATGGTCAAAACTGTCGACTTCACCTTTACTGTCGCACCTTCCGAACTATATTTTATGCTACCTAAATCGTTTTTTTTTTTTTTTTCTCCGTTCGGATTTTGTCACCGTTTCGGCAACGAGACAATATGCGTTACGATGCGTTACTGTGTTGTCTGAATGACGCGAGAAAAGTCAGAGACACTGAGAGAGAAGAGTGTTGTGACGCTGTAGCAAATGCGATGCTAGGCTAGGTGTCTCCAATATTTCCTGACTGTAGCCGACAGCCTAAAACCTCCTAAAACTACTGAAATGCAAAGAAAACTGTTTTGCCACAGTTACTTCTATAACACATACAAAAACTGATTTTCATTCAAAATTGTATTTTTTCAATGATTTGCAAACTAAACTTAAAAAAACAGGAACAACCCCAACCTCCATCTCCTAATTTTTATTTTCCCTCATTTCCTCACATACTAAATGCCAAATCTCAATTTTAACTACTTATGAACATAGGATGTATATTAAAATTGAAGTTAATGTAAACATTTACTTGCATACTTTTGCTTTCTTTCTTTCTTTCTTTCTTTCTTTCTTTCTTTCTTTCTTTCTTTCTTTCTTTCTTTCTTTCTTTCTTTCTTTCTTTCTTTCTTTCTTTCTTTCTTTCTTTCTTTCTTTCTTTCTTTCTTTCTTTCTTTCTTTCTTTCTTTCTTTTTTTTTTTTAATAATAAAGATATAAGTAGCATAATTCAGAAAAATAAGTACAAATGACTTATATCATGCAGAGTGAAATGGAATATATTTTCAAGATCGTGCAAACATTGACTTTTTTAAAATCATAAGGAAATGAATAAGTACCCTAACATAAATGAACAAATAAAAGTCCAAAGTGCACATTGACAGCCAAGATGTTCAGAACCTTCCCATCAGAGCAAATAAAACTAAATATGATAAGCCTCCTCAACTCTTTCCTTGCTCTTAAAGATATGATCTATTTTCTGTTGCATCGCCCTTTTTTTGTCGCATCAATTCAACTTTTTTTTTTTTGGCTGTTCCAGAAAACATGCACATTTGAACCAATCAGAGCTATCTATCTCTGCTGATCACATGTCAGTATGTCAGCCAGTTGAACGGATAAATGAGTCCAGGCGTTTTGCTTTGCTGCGTGCATTGGCATATTGATGTGACTCATCATCCTCAGACTCTGATAACTGCAGCAGCTGGGGAAACCTCCATGCCGTCCGTGGAATAAAGTAAATAATAAATATCGGTGGAAACGGATTACGCTACACAAGCACTTTATTATGCTTGTTGTTAACACTTTTGTATGGAAATCTGATGTTAGTAGGTAGATGAAATGCATGTCTGGCAGCTTAGCTTTTTGTTTTACATAGCCTTTTGATACACACAAAAAAAATTAATCCGGTAGGTTGTAAAGTTGACTAAAAGACAATGTGCATTTTCAGCAAGAACACATCATGTTTTCAAGGTGAGCATGATTAAATCATGCAGTCCATACATAAACATGAGCATTGAATGAGTAGCTATATTAGATCATGTTGATGCAACATAATGTTAACGTGCCTTTCCAACCAATTGCAATAGTCTCGTCATTTCTCGCGAGATTTAAAAGTAGGGTTGCCAACTCCCTGAAAAAATAAGTGACACCTCATTGGTAGGCCTAATAACCGTCACCATTTAATTATTATTTTGTTTGTGAAAAGTGATTTTTTAAAAATTAGATGGGGCTTTGCAAGGCACAGGCCCAGCGAGTAAAATTCCTCAACTTTATTTTTATTACTTTCTTTCATATCTTATTATCCACATTTTTTCGGCGCACTGGAGACTCCAAACCGTTTGACCGTTTGAATATCAAAATGACGGGAATTTCATTCATTTTTGATGGCAAACATTTTCTAGGTGGTTGTGATTCTTGACCACTTACCATTACAGCCCATTGCAGTGTCTCCCATAGGATTTTTTGAAACTGTGGTGGTGGGCTGCATCGGAGTCGGACAGCCTCACCATGTCACGCCACGGCGAATTTTACGTTACGCTACGTTACCCTATGTAATAATGCGACTTTTTTTCTCGTAGCAATAGTACGACTTACATCTCGTAGTGACTCAGGGTTGGCAACCCAAACTGTTGAAAGAGCCATATTTGACCCCCCCCCCCCCAAAAAAAAAAAAAAAACTGATACAGTATGCCTGGAGCAGTAAAAAATTAAAAGCCTTGTACAAGCCTTATAATTATCGATACTAGCTATATTAGCCTACTATAGAAATGACTAAGTTGGATAGAAATACATAATTAGCCTTCATGATTAAATGTTTATTTTCCCTGCAGTGGATCCTATAGCGCACCACGTGACTACTCTGTTGTACGATGCCACCACAAGTTTAACTTCATTACAATATTAATGAATTGAAAGAATGTTTGTGTCATGTTTGTCCTCCTAGAAATCCTATTAAATCAAAAATATATTTCCCTCCCCCATCTTTTTACATTTAAAAAAAAAAAAAAAAGCTCAGAAGCAGCGCTAAAGAGCCGCATGCGGCCCGAGAGCCGCGGGTTTCAGACCGCCGTCGTAGTCCTCCTTTTTCCTTTTTATTTGACCCTCATAAGTACTACATTACCACAACAATACCAGTCCTTCTGTCAACTGACCCATTTACAGGACTGGGGGAATTCTAATAGACGTGTAAAGAGTTTTACTTGATTCGGTGAGAAGGTGAATAGTTTTTTCCCTGTTGTTCGTGAACTAAATTTCCACACAAACGCACATCGAGGTACCATTAACTTAGCAAGGAGAGGTATGAGAGTCATTTTTCGAGTGTCCCAGAACTCGCGAAATTTGGGGGGGGGGGTGCATTTATCAAAGTTTCGTCAGCCGTAATTGTGTGAAGTTGGCGCGCCAGTGTTGTGCCGAAAAATAGCCACTCCAAGCGAAATGTCCCCCCTGACGGGAGCGCCCACACGTCACTCGTACAAACAGCCTTTTCTTACCAATCGGTGGACACGGAAATGACGTTCTTGTACCGTGAATATGTATCATTTTACTCGGCTTGAACTAATAAATATTTTACTGTGACCAACGCTCTGAAAATAGAGCAAGGCTTTATTTTGGGCCCCGCCTCTCCGCGCAAGTTCAATCAAAGTCGGCCGTCCACCGCTCACTTTCGCCAAACTCATCCAAACTATTGTAATGCCCTGGATATGGGGAAGAAGGAGAGAAGTCTGTATTTGCTTACCCACTTGATTGTGGTAACAATAATAAAGAAAAAAAAAATCTGTAAATTATTGTTGGAATGGAAAGATAAGACGGATATATACATTCATCATACTGTACAGAAGTACTGTATTTTTTTATTATAACAATAAATCTATAAGATGGCATTAACATTATTAACATTCTATCTGTGAAAGTGATCCACGGATAGATTCTTAAAGGATAAATGTGAGTTTGTATATTGTGACTAAATATTGCCATCTAGTGTATTTGATGAGCTTTCAGTAAATGATAATGTAGTGACAAAACTGTTCTGCCCAAATGCATGATGGGAAGTGGGTAACCATGACTGTGTGTGGTGGCTGCAAATACTATATCTTCTCTGTGTTGTGTACAATGCAGGGTGTTAAGAAAAAGATCAACTCCTGTCATTCTTCCCCACAGTGTTCGCCTCAATAGTTATCATTGTTGTGGAAGAGATGTCAAAGCTTTAGGCAATTAAAAGCACGGTCCAAATGAATGCCTGTATCCACTCCACTCACTTGTCACTGCCTCTTAGCTCTGTATATAGGTAGAACAGCGCCATTGTAGTCTGTTTGCGGCAATGCGTGAGTGGGTCATTCCGTGCATGCGTTAAATATTTTAACATGATTAATTAAAAAAATTAATTACCGCCCATTAACGCGATAAATTTGACAGCCCTAGTTGTGCCTTATGTTGGCACAACATGTGTGCTCTATTTTAAAAGAACACAATTGCTAAATACTGAAGGAAAGCAATTTAATCAGGTGCAAGTTATGTATTTCTTTAATCTCGGTTCAACATGTATTTTGGGGTGAACATGAGTGCGTTATGTTGGCTCAACAAGAGTGCGTTATGTTCGCGCAACATGAGTGCCTAATGTTGGCTAGACATGTGTGCTTAACCCTTTAAGGTCTGGGCCTATTTTGTCTGATTTTGCATGCCTTTGAAGTTGCCTTTATATTTCAAAGAAAGAATTGTTTACGATGGCCTGGTTTGGTCCCTTTTTTTGTGACACCTTGAACTTTATGTCCAAACTGTTGTTTCCTTCACTGACCAATTATAAATCATCATTTTGGGCCCAAAAAGACCAAAAATTCCTAAATCGTTTTGTCAAAATTTTTAATATTGATGTCCAATTGACAACCAAACATGCGTAACGAACCGTTTTGAAACTTTGTAATATTTATTCAACATGTTAGGATGAACATTCAACCAAAAAAATTTAGAATAAATAGTCTTATATTTGACAATTCAACATAAACAACAGGTATAGCCATAGGCGTTTTTTGCCTTTATACATGCTCTAGTCAAAACAGGTTATATACAGCAGACCAAACAGTGAAGAACAGTGAAAAAATATACCATCTAACACAAAAAGTGTTTAGAGGCCATCTCTTTATGAGTTTAGGTATTGCGGCCCATCACCTGATGAAAACTATGTACACACAATCAAGCTTCTTGAACACACATTTATATACACAAATTGAGAAGACTGATTGTGGGAAGAAAAAAAAATATATATAACATGGGGGAAAAAAAGCATTTTCAAAAATATTTACAATAAACAAGTTAATTTTTTTTCAGACATGCCACTCCGAAAAGCAGTTTCATCCTGGAATTAGACACAGGGCTACATCACGCAGACCACACTTCCATGGGGTGTCGGTCCTCTTTCCACCCTTCCATTTTCATTTCACTTTACTTTCATTGTCACTATAAATGTACATGAAAAAAAATCAGTATTTATGAAAATAATAAAGTATAAAATAAAAATATATACAGCAATAAATAATAATGGAAATCTATATGTATGACAATAGAAAGAATACCATAGCTGAATATGTGCTACATCCCTAATCTTCATATAGAAAGAAGAACACCACAATTATAAATTCCTGCCTTGGATACACACAGTGCACGTACGACTTTGATCTGATATGCACATTTTATTATTATATACACAAACACACACTTATATTGCATCAAAAATTAACTTTGTCTTGCAATATCAAAAGAAACTTTTTCAGCATGAAAAAAAAAAAAGAGTTTGCTTACCTCTGCTCGTCGATGGCGTCACCCACGTGTTCAAATCCGTCACTATCTTCACTCGAGGACTCTTCCGAAGAAGACGATGATGACGAATTTGGACCATCCTCTTCCTCAAGTTGATCAAAAAGCACAATTGCTTGCGCTAAATTTAATTTTCCGTTCATTCTCAAAGTCACACAAAGTCGCTGCTCGAACCAAACGGCCATCGCTCGCCACCTCGCTGCTTCAGAACACTCCGCCCTCTCGTTCGGTGGAACTTCGCACGGCAGTTATATTTATTTAAAAAACGCATTTTGTGCTTCCACTGTGACTTCGAAAGGGTTCCTTTGATTTGTGTTTTTTTCATGGAGCTTCCGTTTTGAAAAAGGACAAGAAATGATGAAAATATAGACATAAACAAATGATCCATACAGCGTTTTAATGTTTTTTTTTGAGAGGACAATAAAACTATAAAACTTAAATGACAATATCTCACGTTTTAGTTGGTCGATTGACTTCAAATGATAACGAGAGTAAACTGCAACTTCCGCACTTTAAAACGAGACCAACCAACGGCATGTGGGTCACGTAATTAAAACGTGAGGGCGCTTCAAAGACGACGTGCGCTGAGGACGCGCCAGCGCGTCCTTCGACTCTCAAGGGTTAATGTTAAAAGGACACAATTGGTAAATGCTGAAGGAAAGCAATATTATCAGGTGCAAATTCTTTCCATAATTTTTTTTTGTCAGTTCAACACCCCATTTTTTTGAGTGTAGTTGCCGTCATATTTTTGGAAGCACCGTGTACAGCATTCAGGCCCTGAATCTTATACCGGAACTGCGTTCCTGCCCTGAATCTTATACCGGAGCTGCGTTCCTGACCGTTCTGGCCCACTTTCGCCCCTGGGCATAGGTCACTGTTTGTAAGATTGCCAACGGCCTCGGGTTGACAAGTATGGTCTACTAACCATGGAACCATTTTTATTACAACTTGTTTTCCTTCATTGTCTTTTTCACTTTTGTAAATCTTTATTTTCATAAGAAACGTTTGACTCAATAATTGTTGGACCTCTTTGTTTTCAGCTGCACTCCGCGTTGACTGAACCTGCTTATCATCCACACCTCCCGTCCTCATTATTAGTTTGCAAACCTTCCCCCTGCCGTCCCCCACCTACGAAGCACCCTCAACCTCCCCCACCCGCCGTCCTCCTCCCCAACCACTCTAAGTGGATACCCCACAGGAAGGGCTTCTCCAGGGGGGAAATGGGTCCCAGATGTGTGCCTTTGTGCCACTACAGCCTCCTCGGGAGGGATGGAGCCATGGAAGGATGGGTGTGTGGCTGTGAGAC
The DNA here is from genome assembly GCF_030265065.1 of Corythoichthys intestinalis. Taxonomy (NCBI): domain Eukaryota; kingdom Metazoa; phylum Chordata; class Actinopteri; order Syngnathiformes; family Syngnathidae; genus Corythoichthys; species Corythoichthys intestinalis. Next base: position 48,155,590 of record NC_080403.1, on the reverse strand, counting down.
GGCGTGTGTGCGCGCAAACATCAATAACAGCAACCGAGAGGGTGAAGACTCCCAGCGTGAAGTCGAGGGGAATTTTAGGATCGGTTCCTTTTAGCTCGGCCTGTATGGATTTCCAAAACACATCACTTAAGATTGGTCACAGTGTTGCACACCTTCTCGACGCAGCCGTGTGACGGTAATTGAATTGACTGCATTATGAATTTAAAGAAAACTGGTTTTCCCTTTTATTTCCCCGGAGCTCTTCAAACGCTTTAGCGTGGCCGTATTTCATTTCAGAGCAAACCATATGGCGGAGAGAGCCCAACAGACAATACATATCGCGGCCTTCTTTGATACCTAAGCCCCCCTATGTGCGTGTGGAAGCCTATATATACACACTGATATATATCAATATACCTGTGATCTATTCTCAGCCACGGAAAGGGTTAATTATGACCGCTATGGAAATAAAACAAAGACAAAAGCAGGGCCCAAGTGTTTAGTGAAACATTATGTCAAGGCTCTGACAAGAAAATGAAATGTGCAACATCAATCAGCCGATGAGGACCGAGATCAAACGGGCCTCCACACTCCTGCATCTGGTTCTGTTTGGACAGCCTCACCCCCCTCGCCTTTCTTTCCCCTTTTTCTTCCCGCTTCTCTCCCCTCTTTTCTCCCCGCGAATCTGCGACATTCCTGCTCGGCCCGCTCGCTTTGTTCGCTCATGTTTTCCATCACGGTGGCACGACGCCACGCTTTCGCTAAAAAGGTAAGCGGCGGCAACAATGGCTTTCCGGTCCCTCCGCTGTCTCCAGCGGGTCTCCTAATAAAGTCAGCTCTAAAACCAGTTAATCCCAGAGTGGACCGGGCCTGTTTTGTAACATGCGGCCTCATATAGTTCACTGTCTCTCTTGCTTTTGAAGGCCACATGAGTTTCAAGTTGATTGAACCCAAATGGCGGCGAGCTACTTTCCGTTGAATGAAATGTAAACCGGTGCAATCATGGGGCTCATCAAAGATCCTCACACACAATCACACCCACATTGCCGAGCTCCTCTTTGAACTTTTTCTGCTCCCACGTCACCGAAGTCACGTCGGCTTATTTCAGTTCCCTTCCGAGAACTTACAAAATGTGACCGATAGTCGATGGTGAAGGTGTTGGATATCGATGCATCATTCACAGCGTCTGTGCAAGTCACGCTGCGTGGTAGTCACTAGGTCATGATGCAGGAATGCTTAATTGTCATGTAAGGGTTGCAAAATTCTGGGAATTTTCAAATGGGGGTTAACGGGAATATATCGTGTTCATTCATTCGCCCCTCCTAGTCAAAATGCAAAGGACTGTCAATGGCAGTGAACGATGAGCATTCGCGGCCGGTCCCCTCAGTTAAATGAATTGGACGTCTGTTGCTGTCAATGGCATGAAATGAGTTAAATACTATGAGATTACAGGTAGGCCCGGTACGGATGGGAATTGATAAGATTTTTACCATTACGATTCCATTATCGATGTTGCTTAACGATTCGATTCTTTGTCGATTCTCTCATCGATTCTAATTTGGACTAATGGACTGTATGAGGTTCTGGGTTCAATATGTTTTATGGTTTATTCGCCTCGGGGTGTCGGTTAAAACACAAGGAGTGGAGAGTGGAGTTGGTCTTTGGCATTTTTAATCCAACTTGGCAACAGGCACAACTAGAGCTGGGAATTGTTGGGCACCTAACGATTCTATTACGATTACAATTCAGAGGATCCGATTCGATTATAAAACTATTATTGATGCACCCCCCTCCTTTTTATTTATTTATTTATTTTATTTTATTTTTAAAAAATGTTTTGTACATTAGTTCAAAAATTGTTCAAAAATCCTCTCAGGCTAAACCAGACTACTATTTCAGTATCAAGTTAACATATAACAGTAAACAAATATACTAAAATAAAAGGTAATTAAAATACTCCAATCCCCATTCTGTATCAGCAGCTTTAAACTACATTCAAATAATTTATTGTTGTGAATCAACCGTTACAGTTGTTAAAATTGCTCCCGTTATTATTATTTCCCTTCTGTCTACTTTTGACATGTCAAAGTTTTAAAACAGTTTCATCATTTAAAGATAGATTCAAGACAAGATTTTGCCGATTTAGGAGTATTTTAGATAAAAAGTTAATTAGATTCGCTACAACAGAGCCTTCTAGAGAAGTCTACTGCTTTAAGATGGCGACTGTTTACTAACGCCGGCAAGTCCGTCATTTCGCATCTCTGTTCAATAATACATGATCTAACACCGCCGTCGTCTGTCCTTTTGCATCTAGTTCTACATATATATGATATCTGCTAGGGTTGTTCCGATCCCGATATTTCCCGATCCGATTGCTTTTTTTTTTTTTGCTCCCGATTCAATTCCAGTCATTCCCGATAAATTTTCCCGATCATGTACATTTTGGCAATGCATTAAGAAAAAAATGAATAAAACTCGGACGAATATATACATTCAACATGCAGTACATAAGTACTGTATTTGTTTATTATGACAATAAATCCTCAAGATGGCATTTACATTATTAACATTCTTTCTGTGGGAGTGATCCACAGATAGAAAGACTTGTAATTCTTAAAGGATAAATGTGACTTTGTATATTGTGACTAAATATTGCCATCTAGTGTATTTGTTGAGCTTTCAGTAAATTATACTGCAGCCATTTAACTTCTGGCCAAATGCATGATGTGAAGTGCAACCATGACTGTGCGTAGGGGCACCACTTGATACAGTGGGAAGAACACTCTTCTCTGCGTTGGGAAAGAACATAGGGTGTTAAGAAATTATCAACTACTACCTTTCTTCCCCACATTGCCTCCCACGTTATTTACAAATGCTGGGAGAGGTATTGTAAGGCTTTGGCCACATAAAAAATGGCTCCAAAGTTTGTCAAAATTCTCTCTACTCATGATACGCTGCCTTTTAGCGCTATCTATAGGTAAAACGGCGTCTCTATAGATTGAACGCGACAATGCATGAGTGGGTCGTGCAGCGCATTCGTTAATTATTTAACGTGATTAATTTAAAAAAATTAATTACCGCCGATAACGCAATAAATTTTACTTTAAATTCTACTTTAAGCCAAAACTACTCTGGATGAGTGTAAGACATTTTGTCTGTAACGTTAAATACAATTAGAAAACGAATTAAATTAAAAAAAAAAAAAAAAAATTAAAAAAAGGCATGTCCGATATTTTTTTGCCGATTCCGATACTTTGAAAATGACATGATCGGACCCGATCGATCGGCGATCGGGACATCTTTAATATCTACTGTAGCCGTTTGTTTGTAGCAACTAGCAACCAGGCGTTGTTTGTAGCGGCTGTTGGCCGCAATCAGGTATTATTGCTTTTTTTATCTAGCGGCATGACTTGAACATGATATTTACTCTCGGTCCGTTCCTCATAGCGTCCCAAAGACCGTGCTGACTGTGTTTTACTTCCGCTTGATCTAATATAATTCAATAATCGGAATTTGAAAGTTTGTGAATCGTTCTCGAATCTTCCACGGCCGAATCGCGAATAATCTAAGAATCGGAAATTTCGCACGCCTCTAGGCACAACTATATACAGGAAATGGTGCTTGATATAAGAATCACTCAGTGAGCAGATGAGAGCATGCGTGGAAAGATGCTGATGTATTTGTATGTGTGTGGAAGAAGATGGGAATGTGTGGGTATATATGTGGTTCTGAAAGGAAAGAAAATTACATCATATTAGTGCTGATGCAATAAACAATGCAAATTGACTGTAAAGCAGTCAATAACACACATACATGACTTGCACAGTATTAATGAACACAAAGGTGGGGGTGGCCAAGTGCGCGCGCACAACCGGGAAGCACTTTGCATGCACGTGCGGTTAAGCCTGTCGCAATATGTAATAATTCCATTTATTGCGCGATAAATAAAAATGAAGGCAGTAATTTTTCCGCTGCGATTTATCGCCTCATGTGCACGTGCGTGTGCGCGTGCGGCAGACGTGCTGTTAAAATTTCGGATTCCTCGTTACCAACTGCACAAAATGCATCTTCGTTCCAGGTCCGGCAAAAACTAGCGCCGGAGCTAATCGTTCCCATTATATCCTATTGTTCAACGTATACCGGCCGCGTCAGTGCTCCGGAGTGACTGTGGACCATCTATGGCGCGCCGGTGTTGTTGACGTGTGGGCGCTCCCGTCAGGAGTGACATTTCACGCGGGGCGGCTATTTTTCGGCACAACGCCGGATATTTACAACGAAATCCGCCAAAACATTGTTACTAACTTGGCTGCTACGAACAACCTCGCTTTGACAACGAACAGCTGAATGAAATTAAGAAAGTCGATTGTCATATACTGGTGATGTGTAGTAATGAGCAGACGTGACTTCAGCGGCGCTTGCTAACTTTTTTAATGCATGCACACACTAGATATCATAAAATGGCAAACTAGATGTGCTAGATGTGTCCCATGCCATTGGCTACGTGAGCCCAGAGTGATTATGGGACACGTAGTCCATATACTACATCGGTGAATTCTAAACTGTCATGACTGAATGGAAGTTAAGAAGGCCAAATCAATCCATACCAGTGACTATAGATAATGTTGCAAATATTGTTAATTCAGTACGTGACACAGATGGATTCGGACCACAAATAGGATGTCTTGCTCATGTAGTAAACCTAGCTGCTAACAGAGCTGTAGCAATCAACAGTGTGCCCTGCCTCACTTTACAAACAGTAAAGATTGTTCTCAGCACTTTTATACAATTTTTTTTCAGATCATTAACAAGTAAGCACATAAATATTATGCACTAAAATGCATGTTTATATGATGGCAATTTAATTTTTGCTCGTTAGCAAAAAAACAAAACAAAACAAAAACACCAAAAAAACCGAAACAAAAAATATATTTTTTTACAGAGCATTAAATGTATTGAATCGGATCTAGAATCGTGTCCCCCGTATCAAAAATCGTACCGAACCATGACTTAATAACTGTATCATATCATCCCTATGGAACACCATTGCAGAAACTATGACGAGAAAAGTTTTCATTTGCCTAAATGCTTAAGTTATTAATTGCAATTTAAAAAAAAATTTTTTTTTAAAACACATTTTATTTATTCTTTGTTTCTGTGCGGTATTGATATTGTTGTATTTTACTTAAGTGGCATGGTCTATAGTTTCAAGTTGTCATTTCTTAAAAAGTATTTTTGAATTTAAGAGTAAATATTTATTGCGTTTAAGTGGGTGTACTTGATCTATTAATATATACTGTATTCTCACTGTGTTATTGTAAATTGGTTAAAAAAAAATTGGGGGGGGGGGGGCGCAATAATATCGCATATCGCAATAATTTATGAGAATAATTATCGCACACTAAAATTTGTTCTCGCGACAGGCCTACGTGCGGTCATCCTGGCCATAAAAGTGGCAAAAACAAAGCACTTTACACTCATATGGATGTACAACATTCTCTTAAAATGCTAAACTAACACATTCCCTCTTAACACAAATGTGCAACGCGATTATAATGTAAACCAACGCTCTCCTCGATGCAGCAAGGACGAGCGGGAGCAACCAGCCAACGTAACAGTAAAAACACGAAACGGTCGCGCTGATAACGGTTCTAACTTATCATAAGAACTTTATGACATGAAGAGGAAATACTTACATTCGTTTGTGGAAGCGCACAGATGAACACTTCCTCTAACAGGTGGCAGTCCTCTGCTCGAAATGCGCACCTTATGCCTGTTCTCGGTCTTAGAATACGCAGCGCGTATGACGTAGGACAATAACAGGAAGTAACTAACTGGTTGTTATGGGAACGAAGGCATACCCAAGGAACCTTTCTAACAGGAGTATTAAAATTGCTAATAAAATCGTTTAGGATTATTTTAGATGCATATATGTTACGAACGAGTTCCGTTCCTACGCTGGCAATGTAACACAAATGTTGTTGTGCTAAGCTAAGCAGTTGCATTTGATACACAGAATTGGGTTCTAATGTGGCGGTTGTGTTTTGCATGCTGTTCCTGAACGGACCGTGTGAGAGTGATAGTGGCCGAGACAGGCGGAGTCTCTCGGGATGCCCATTTCGTGAGTCTAGCTCTCCTGGAAGTGGTGACAATTTGACAGTCCAAAAAGTCACGAAAGTGAGAGGGAACGCACCTGTGCATTTTTTATATACCCCAGTTTGCTTGGCATAGAGTCGGGAGAGAGCAACCCCGCCGCTGGCCGAGTGGCGACTTTTATGCTAGCATAAGCTGTGACGCTACGGTATTTGCTCTTCTATTTGTCCAATCAATGAGTGCGCCTTTCATCCACGTGATGCTACTCGGAAAGTTCGGTTGGCACAGTGTGAATCCTGAACCTTTTCAACAAGTAATTTGCAAGTGTTGTGAGGTAGCTCTCCAAACGGACCCTGGTCCTCTTGGTTTAATGTGAAAGCGCCCCTATACATGTTTTTTTTCCGTCTTCGTTGTGCACTTTGTGGCTGCTGCGACTTACACTCGGTTGCGACTTATTGTCTGGAAAAAAAAAAACGGTATCTGCTTGAATACTATGGCAGGAGGCAAAGCGGTTCTCGTAGAGAGGTCGATTTCCCAAGTTTTTTTCCAGAAATATTATTTACCCTGGAAACCCCTTTTGTACAGACGTCGTGCTACCGATTTTTGTTTCAAACTAGCCATAAAAAGAGGGTAAGTAATCGTATTTATCATTCAAAATGTCATTTTTAGCTTAGAATCATTAATTGATGTCTAATATTTAGTTAAAAAAAAAAAACTACTTTAAATAATTATTCACTCGCATATTTTAAACTTTTAAACAAATTACGACACAATGAAAAAATTGGCATCTGTAAAAAAGTCACGGATATCTACCTCATAACTATCGCTGAATTGTATTTTTTTTCGTTACTGTGGCATTTTCCCCATTGTTTTAGATGATAAATAATCGATCCAAACAAAGAAAAATTGAAAAAAAAAACAAAAAACAAAAACGTTTTAAAAGGGTAAATATATCGAAATGAAAATCTCGACCACTCCTTGATGTCTGCGATTTCTGCATCACGACCCTTGTTATATTACCATGTTTCACCCATAAAATCCCCCCCAAATCCAGCTGTGGCCATTCACAGCTGTGTCTTTACACTCGGTGATACATGCTACATGGAGTTTTGGATCGAAAAGACGTAAGTACGCGATAATATCTCGTTAAAATCGTGGCGTCTTTAATTATGCTCTCGTGTGCTCTCACCTCCAGTCAGGGTTTTGCAGTTAATTATTTTTTTTATTTTTTATTTTTAAATCCAGTTCAAAATTTTTCTTTTCCCCAGAAAATTGAGGTTTTAAGCTTTCCAATGATGTATCACACGTACATATAGGACAATTTTGAAATTTGGCCAAATTGGGGGTCTCAGAGCGGAACTTCAAGTCACCTGAGTGTTTTCAGCCTTATAAATTTTTCAGAGGGTCATCCTATGAAGAAAGTCTCGACTGGATCTTTCCCTGACTGATTTGTGTAGTAAAATCACGTGGAGATATGGAACAATCAATTTGGTATGCCAGGTTAGGAGTACGCAAGCATGGTGAGAAAATGCAATTTATGGGCAAGATTTGAACCAGAGCCATTTGACTTTGATGCAGATGTGGTATCCAACTGTTACACCTCTCCCATCATTACACAAAATGTTGTCTTGAAATGGTGGGGCCCACTGCGTCACTACCACTAGTTTGTTAAAATCAGGATCTGCAGAATCCCATTTCTTTGCTTCCCAATTTGAGGAAGAGAAACATATGTTGACTCGAGCCCGAGGACATGGATAGCACAATTAGGTGCTCTCTCACCTCTGCAGTCTCAGGTCACTGGGCCACAAGGGGGTCAAAGGTTGTTCTGTCACTGATCCGCACAGCTGAAGTGTTGGGTCATCAGTGGAACAAGCGCTGATCAGGTGTTGGAGGTTTGAAGGTTCAACGTCTCCAGAGAGGGAATTCTGAAGCCTATTCAGGTTGAACAGATTTCTTTGAAGGACATAATATTCTGGCAAAAAATAGGTCAAAACAGGCTTGTGTCATTGCCCAAAGCAAAACTGTTAACGGCTCTGAATATGGCTTTTAAATCTGGTCATGGAAATTTGGTTTCGAGACAACATGAGGTTTGAGTCAGGAATTCTTTGACAGTTTCTTAAGTCTTCAAGAATACGAGTTCAAAAAATTTGGGCTTTAACGACTTCCCTTTAGTTGTCTTTTTTGTGCAACAGTGAATGAGACGAGAGCATGCATGTGAACCCAATCTGGAAACCATAAAGTCTCAGTCATCACTGCAACATTAAGTCGGGACTTCTGATTGGCCGAGAGGACCACTTACCCCCATCTTCACATTCCACGCCCAGCCGACGCTTACTTCCTGCTTCCCTGCCCTGACCACGTCCCCCTGAAAGTGTGCTGAGCCAATGAAATATGCCCACAGGCCCCGACTCAGCGTTTGGTTATAAAAAGGGTGACGGTGGTGCGACCTGTCAGATGGTTTGTTGTTGTTCTGTCTGCCAGATTTTAAAGGGAAACTGAACAGGCAGGAATTCGAGAACTACCATCGATGGAGAATCACTCGTAGGACAAATCAAAATCTATTTTTTTTTTTTTTTTTTTTTGGAAAGGCTAAAGATCAAGCAAAGAGACTTCAGAAGGTGGAAGATGAGAGAAGAGATGTCCTGCACTAACTCCCCTGAAGGAGGTCTGGGAGCCAGCGAGGAAGAACTAGAACGAGGCTCCAAGAAGAGTCACCAGTCAGGTCATCGAAAACGATCCCCTCATCCTAAGAAAGATAGTCTGACGGAGGATAACGCCGCAGGAAGTCCTACCGGCCTCCTGCCGTGCGGGCCCAAGAGGGTGAAGAAGAGCCCCTCGGCCGCGGTGAGCCTGGCTCCCGCCTCGCTGGGCCCACGGCCCGATCAGCCTTTCGAGGACCTCCACTCCCAGCGGGTGATCGCCAACGTGCGGGAGCGCCAGCGCACGCAGTCCCTCAACGACGCCTTCGCCTCGCTACGCAAGATCATTCCGACGCTCCCTTCGGACAAGCTGAGCAAGATCCAGATCCTGAAACTGGCATCGCGATACATTGACTTCCTCTACCAGGTGCTGCAAAGCGACGAGATGGACGCTAAGCTGGCCAGCTGCAACTACCTGGCCCACGAGAGGCTCAGCTACGCCTTCTCTGTCTGGAGGATGGAAGGAGCCTGGGCCATGTCTGCCAGTCACTAGGACCCCCTCACTCCTGTCTTCACCTCTATCCCTCCCACTCTCTCTTTTGTACATTTCTTATTTAAATCTGACCTCATGTCTTTCATCAATCTGTCCCCCTTTTTCAATCACTGTTGCTTCCACTGCGCTCCTCGTGCCTATCCCACAGTTTAATCCAGGTGCAGGAAGACGCTCCAATGCTAACCGTCAGGTACTAATAAACACACACACACGCACATAGACTTGAATTCCCTATGACATCAGCGTATGGGCCTGCATGTTTACCTCTGTGTTGTATACAGTACCAAAAAAATGCTTCAGTATGCCAACATTTGTCTTTGAGCTCAACAAATAAATAACAAGGCAGGAAGGAAACGGTTGTATTTTGTTTGGGCGAAGCGATCGAACCTAAACAAATGGATGATTTTCAGATGCTTGTGAGATCAGGTAAAGCCTTCTAGAGACAAACTATTCAGAGTATTGAATGGAATCGGAAGTCAACCAAAATGCCGGTTTCAGTTAGTTTTTAAGTCTTCGTAATTCATGAGGAAAAAATGCAGATCCCAGATTCTTTTAAGCAAACATCCTTGGGGACTCGTAAATAAAAATATGCATCCAAAACGTAAGCTATCTACAAACACTGAGTTCCAAACCTGTTATAGGCACCTTGCTGAAATCATTAAAACATAAACACGCATTACATTTTTAGAGATCGCCTCAATATTTCACAATTTCGAAAAGGAAATGCTAACTTTTGTGTCTGCTTCTTTGTCTGCATCCTCTTAAATTCAGATCAATACTTAAAGATCTTTGTAGGGTGATAGTTAAATAAAATGAAGCAGTCAAAGTAAGTTAAATTTGTTCAAATAAAATCAAATAATAAGAAAAATCAGAATCCGTCAAATGAAAAGGCAACATTCTAAGAATGAAGCACTATTTTTATTCCATTATTTGCAGTTTTGCACATTCAAAACAATCCAACAGACACTTGAACAGGTAAACAACGTAAAAGTAAAAAAGCTTGCCCCTCGCTTGACATAGTGGGGGGATTTCGTATGTTGCATGTTGCGTGCTCTATGTTGTATCCAGTGTCATGCAATCAACCGACGGCGCTTGGGGCCCAGACAAGCAGGAACCTTTAGATTGGAAACACTTGTGAGCTATTTGGAAGGTGTGTGGACTCGGGTTGGGGTCAGGCGTGCATGTGCGCCAGTGTGTATTTGTTGTCAGCTCTCATTAGCAGTGCAGACGTGTGCACCGATGTGTGTGTGCCTAATCTGTAAATAGAGCAGTGATATTTACTTCCTATGTGTTAACTCGCCAATGACGAAGTAAACGCACACAAACACGCATCCAGGTATCAGTGAATGAAGCTAAATTTTTTAAAAATCACATGCTTTGAAGTATTAATATGAGACGAGTCCCCCCTGCACCTACTAAAGGATGGATGGAGTGCATGACAGTGTCCAGACATGCACAAGAAAGCCTGCGCTCACCGCAGGTGTTCCCTCGCTTATTACGAAATCTCGGAGGGCCCCGGCGGAAAGCCGAGGCCGAGCGTCCTTGAACGCAACGCGGTAGTCATTACCGTCCACTTTGCCGGCTCTGCTTGTTATCATCAGCTCGGCAGGGGCCTTCAGAGACAACGTCGCAACATTGTGGGCCGCAGCGGGCCAAAGCATCTCAACTTGACCCCGGAACCGTGCACGTGTGTTAGGAGCAGATGTGCTCCACGCTTCTTATAAGTTGAAGAGATGTGATTTTTGAATTTTACATGAGGATTTTTGGTAACACTTTGTAATAACTATCCGTTATAACTAGTTAATTGATTATTAGTAAACTTAATGAATGAGTTATTGTTCATTTGTTAATTGTTTGCTAACAGTTTGATAATAGTTCAAATGATGCCTGATACATAGTTAAGAAATCATAAACTGATGGTTAATGAGTAATAAATGACTTGTAAGCTATTTATCTAATGATTTATACATACACCTTATAAATTGGTTATATACCACAAACAAGCTATTAGTAAATGACTAACTAATGATTTGTAAAGGATCAGTTGATAATTTATTTATGTTATTGGGACGTTATTCTAAAGTTGCAACTACTCCTCATTTCTTAATTGTTAGTAAATGAGGAATAAGTGCTACTTTAGAATAAAGTCCCAATAACATATATTAACCTTGTAACTAATACTTTAATATTTTAACTCATACTTTACAGATCAGTTTGGTAACAGTTTGGTAATAATTTATAATGATACCTTATACATAGTCAAGAAATCATAAACTGATGGCTAACGAGTAACAAATGACTTGTAAGCTGTTTATCTAATGATTTACACATACACCTTACAAATTAGTTATATACCATAAACAAGCTATTAGTAAACGACTATCTAATGATTTCTAAAGGATCAGTTGATAATTTATTTATGTTATTAGGACGTTATTCTAAAGTTGCAACTACTCCTCATTTCTTAATTGTTAGTAAATGAGGAATAAGTGCTACTTTAGAATAAAGTCCCAATAATATAACCTTATAGCTAGTACTTTAATATTTTAACTCATACTTTACAGATCAGTTTGGTAACAGTTTGGTAATAATTCATAATGATGCCTTATACATAATTAAGAAATCATAAACTGATGGTTAAGGAGTAATAAATGACTTGTAAGCTGTTTGTCTAATGATTTATTCATACACCTTATAAATTAGTTATATACAACAAACAAACGCGGAACAAGCGGAAGATAATGGATGGATGGATGGACAACAAACAAACTATCAGTAAATGACTAACTAATGATTTGTAAAGGATCAGTTGATAATTTATGTATGTTATTGGGACGTTATTCTAAAGTTGCAACTACTCCTCATTTCTTAATTGTTAGTAAATGAGGAATAAGTGCTACTTTAGAATAATAATATTAATTAATATTTTAACTTATAATTTACAGATTAGTTGTTAATAGCATGCTAACCATCTACTAAACTTTGACGAACAGCAAATAGGTAGAACAGGTTCGAGATACAGAAATTTGACGTACTAAATGTTTGTACCTCAAGATTGTTCCACCCATAGGCCTTTCTGTGTGCTTTACTTTACCAATGAAACACCACAGAGGAAATGTTGAACATTTTCTTCATACTTAGCCATCCCATGGCAGAAGCACAAAATCCAACAGATTTAACATCCATATATCACAGCAAACTGTTAACGAACACTTAACAAGTTCACAATATATAATTTATTAACAGTTTAGTAATGATGTATTAACTAGTTATAACAGATAGTTATAAAGTGTTACCAGATTGTTTATTTTAATACTCAAACTAATGCTGCAAAGTGAGTCAAGATTTTTTTGCATCTATATAATTGCTCTTTCATCGTATTTCTACGATTAGTTGCTTTTTTTAATAAAAAAAAAAGTGTGGCCACAATGTTACAATAATGATAGCTATATAAAGGTTCATGAAAAGATTAGTTGTGTTATGAGGTCTATAGTGGTTATTAATCTAACTCAATTTATTAATCAGACCTTTCAACGGTGATAGCAGGTAAAAGAAAACTCAATCTTACATGACCAATCTATAATCTTAGAATCTTGCAGGGCAAAGAGCCATGAAGGTAACTTAAACTGGCCAAGTGTAAATGTGTCTCACGATAAAGCAGTAAAAGCAAGTGATGTGTCCTAGCCAATCAGTGAAGACAGCGAATTCTAATGATGGAAATGGGAAGGAGAAGCGTATTACCCCACTGAAGGGGTCAGTAACCTTTTTGAAACTGAGAGCTACTTCTGGGGTACTGATTCATTACACCAGCTTGATACACACCACTGAATTAAAAAAAACACTCAAATGCTTCAATCAACTCATATTTTCAATCATCGTTAATGATGTTAATCTATGTGAAGATACTAATGATGGGAAATGATTTCTCACCATTTGAACCCCTTCAGACGTATTTTTTTCTGCTGGGCAAAAAAAAAAAATCTAAAAAAAAGTTACCATATTTTTCGGACTATAAGTTGCAGTGTTTTTTTTTTTTCATAGTTTGGCTGGGGGTGCGACTTATACTCTGGAGCAACTTATGTGTCAAATTATTAACACATTATTATATCATTTCACATGTTATTTTGGTGTTTTGGAGTGACACTGATGATTTGGTAAACTTTTTAGAATGTTCTTTATGCTATAGTTAACTGAATAACTCTTAATAGCTGTGTTACGTTAACATTCCGGCTATGTTCGCATTACGTTGTCCATGCATCATGTAACATCATACTGTACACTTATTCAGCATGTTGTTCTCTATTATATTTTTTATTTTAAATTGCCTTTCAAGATGACATCTGTTCGATGTGTTGGATTTTATCAAGTAAATTTACCCCCAAAATGCGACTTATACTCCGGTGCGACTTATATATGTTTTTTTCCCCTCTTCGTTGGGCATTTTATGGCTGCTGCGACTTATACTCAGATGCGACTTATAGTCCGAAAAATACGGTACTCAAATACCAGAACAAAATGCAATTTTTTTGGGGTCGGTAATATCTCATGCTTTAATTGGTTATTTTTAATGTTACATTATTTTTAATGAGAAATCAGCACTTAAGTTTGCCTTTTTTAAGTTGTGTTTTGTCTCAGCCATGTTCAAAGAGCCAAAAATAGCAAAAAGGGTGTGGTAATTCTCATGATTTGATTTCAATGCGTTAAAGTTCCATCTAATAATCTCCCAGAAGTGGCAACAGCAACTAAATTTATTGCATTTATTGATTTAGAGAGGCAAACTCGTCATGTTCTTCAGCAGCATGCTCAGATCTAAAGGGGTTAAGTATCAATAAGAATTTAACAAGATAGGAAACTAATACTTATCAATATGAGACCTCAGTACGTGTGTATAAGCTGAAATGATCACTTTTAAAACCTAAATGTCCTAGCAGTAGTGACCTTTTCTCAGAACATGCCTGGAGGCAAGATGTTAGTGATCTCTGCAATTCAATTCAATTCAATTCAATTCAATTCAATTCAATTCAATTCAATTCAATTCAATTCAATAAACTTTTATTTATCCCTTGGGAGATGTGTCGCTACTAAATGTTTCAAATGTAAAATAAATAGGCTCATAAATAAATAATACATTTCAAATAATTTTCTTTGATTAATACTGTAAATCTCAAAATATATCACTAATGGCCATATTGGAAGGTAAATAATGCATTAAGGGTACTCATCACAAAAGCATCCTCTTACACTATGTTAAAATATATATATATATTTTTAAACATTGTATAAAATAACTAATTGTTATTTACTGTCAATATGCAAACATTTCGTTCTCTAAATGACTTGGTTAGATACGTTCTCAATACTGAAATATATTTATTTTTATATATTTTACAACTTACATTTTATTAACTCTCTCAAGGTCCAAATTACAAGAAACCAACACAAGGAAAACATTAAAATAAAAAAAAAAACGAATTAATAATAATAATGAAAAGTGAACTACAGCGATACAGCAACTTAATTTGTACAATCAATATAACTTTCAGCTTAGTACTTGTTTATGTAATACTTATATAGTTTTATTCAAAATCCTTATCGACTGAACTATTTTGTTTTCTTGATTTGTGTCTAGACGTCTTTTTGTTGTTAAAAAGGAAAGACAATACGGCTTCATCACGACGAGCAAAATGATAGCCTGCCTTTTCACTTGGAGTGCGTCTCGCTACGATTAACTCGACAGTTCATACCAAACACATAATCACACACACACAAAACATGCTCATGTGGCATTTTAAAAATAAGATGTTTGTTTCGTTACGGACAAACAATTGTCCTCTTTCTGTATAAACTATAATCACAACGCTTTTCACTTCTGTGTTCACGTGTGTGCGTTACGTACACTTTGGCCTAAGTAGCTGTTAGGCGCGCTTCGATTCTTCATAAATCTCAGGCTTCTACTCTGGACTCATGTGAGACCAGATGTTGCTCATTTTTAAAAGCTTCATGCACAAGTTGTGGTTTCTGATAGTGGTCTTTATTTTTAGACGCTAACTCAAAAGGAGAAATTTGTATTTTGACTGTTGTACACACTGACTGTTGTCGGGGGTTGCGTCTATGCAGCTGCAGGCATGATGATGCATAGCGGCTTGTTTGACACCTAGGCATGCATGCGTCACTGAAGATGCACAGTATACGTGTATGTAATCCTGTTTGGCATGGCAGGATTTTTAGAGTAAATTTAAAATACTTTTCTACTCCACGCATGCTCCATCAATGCCCTGACATTTTAACTAAGACTGCCCCCCCCCCAAAGCCCTTTTTCTTATCTTCAAAATCTTTCTTTGTGGCTTTCTGCCATAATGTCTACCCCAGCGAAATGTCCTAACAGAGCTAAATTTGACACCCATAATACTATCGTGCGTTTTTATCTTGTTTGGTTTAAATGCATATAACGCCTTTAGGGCTGCAGCTATTGATTATTTTAGTAGTCGATTAATCGATGAACCATTAGTTCGAATAATCGAGTAATCGGATAAGGAACATGAAAAACTAAATTACCTGAGCTGAGCCTAAAACGGTATAAAACAATAAATAGAGGAGGCTCTATGTACAACAAAAGAAAAATTGGCTATCTTAGATAGCAAAAGTCCGTTAGTTCAAATGCTATAAAATGCTAACTTTTTAGCAATGATCTTAACAAAATGGTTCAGGCACATATTGCCATAAAAATAGCCTAAATATACCTATAAACTAAATTACAAATGCATTAAAAAACATTAGCTTAAACTAAAACGTAGCTTATGTTGGTCTTCACAGGGAGCACTTGGATTCAGCCATGTGACATGAGGCAGACTAGAAGGCAGTGTATCCACCAAATCAATAACACTAAATGCAAACACTTTCAAAATAATCCATTACAACGCCACTCTAATTAAATGAATACTCGAAGCAGCATTCGAATGTTTTTTCTAATCGAATACTCGAATTAATCGATTAATCGTTGCAGCACTAAATGCCTTAAGAAATTACTTCAACGTAGAAATCCCAAATAAGGGTGTACGCATGTGCCGGTATGATATTCTGACAGTATGATAATCTTAAGCCAAAATATCACGGTTTCACGGTATTGCAATTACAGCTCTAAAATGTGTTACTTTGAGATATCTTGGTTTAAAAAAAACCAAAACTTTTTCTTATTGAACAGGATTCTTATTTTTCAAAACATATCAAAAGTATAATGTTAAGTTAAAAGTAAATAAAAAAAAAAAATCTAAATAAAATGAAAATAAATTAAGTGAGCCTAAACCCACAGCCACAGCTCAACATTATTACAATCAGAACAAAAATAATTGAATTATTTTCCCTAAAAAGCACGTGTGTATGACTTGTATCATGTTTACATTTTACACACACTCTTTCTCAACACAGATAATTAAAAAAGAGGAAAAAAAACACCACATTTTACCACCGAGAGACACACTAAACACGCTGGAGTTAACTCTCGTAGCTGGTGCGAAACATTCATGACAGTGTTTACTAACCTTTAATTTTGTTTAATGTGAAATCATATTGGAGGTATTGCCTCCTTGGCAGCCATCCTGCACAAACATGTTTTACATGTCGGTTGGCCCTCCTTCGTCTAAGCTGTCCGTAACTTTTCTGTTGCCGAAGTATTCCCATACCAGTGATTTCGTTTTCTTCGATGGTGGAAAGAGTTTGACCTTCTCCAGCCATCGTGTAGCACAGCTGACTCACTGACACTGAGCAACAACCGGTGGGGGAGGGTTGAGCCTTATAGCTTGCAAGCGAGGGATTTCTCCATGCATTTTTGAGACATGAAAAAATAACTAATACCTAAGGGACGGTATGACGGAAAATCTTGACCTTGACGTTTTCCTACCCCGTTATACCTTCAAACCGGTAATCGGCACATGTCAACACACTATGTGAATAATGTGGTTAATAGATCAACACTCTGTTTTGAAGCTGTCACCACAAAAAAACAGAATGCTTAAAACCCATGAGAGGAAAACACACGCCAAAAGTATTTTGAGGCAATGAAAAGGTAAAATAAGACTCAATAAAAATGAAAACTGTAGATACTCGCTGCTTTTGACCAATGTGTGCATGCACACTTGGCATTGGTAGGATGTCTCACGGGGCAGAAGGAATTTCAGAACACCGGGTTGACCACTGGGCGAACACTGTGCATGTCCCCATGGCAGTAAAACTGTCTCCGCTTGGCAAAAACACTTTTCTAATCCACAATTCTTACCAATTTAAGACTTTTTACAAACAGTAAAAAAATCACATTTGCTGTTTTTACGTTTCTGGTGCTGATCTGATCGGCAAAACACTCGACGGTTTATGCGTCCCATGCACAAACTTAACACAAGCTGCAGTTACTTGGTGGTCGCAAAAAGTGACAAAAACTGTATACAGTGACCCCTCGCTACTTCGCGCTTCAAACTTCGCGCCCTCAGTCCATTGCGGAATTTTTTTTCATTTAAAAAACAAAACAAAAACAAAAAAAACACAGATGAGCTGTCCCGATCCGATCACGTAGTCTCACTCTCCCTCCTGCTCCTTTTCTTGTTCAGGCAGTGCACTGGAGTTGCTTGCTAAAATTAACGATGATTGACGGACGTTGAGGTTTGATCTTGCCAGAGAATCCTGGAAGCCGAAACTTCAAAGCACCGCGTGCGTCAATCATTGTTTAACTTGTTAAACAGTTGCTGTTGCAACTCATTGTGTGTAAGTGAGCAGCTTGAATGGATTTGGTGGACTCACTCAATGAAGCATTTAATAAAGAGAAGCATTTTTCTACTTTATTCTTGTTTAGAAATAATTTGTTTGGACAGTAACATGTTTAAAACTTATCATAATTATAACATTTGAAGTACTTAAAAACCATGTATTAATATATTTATATATATATACGTAAAAGTATAAAAAAACAAAACAAAACAAAAACAACTCCAGCTACCAACTGTGACACGGCCGTCAACCTCTATAGAAAAGTAAATTACAGTACATGCAATGACATTTTTCGGCCACTGGGGGGCAGTGCCCTTCATATGCAACAGAGGTTCCTCTTGGCCAATTGGTTGCCAGTAAGATGCTAGGCAATGGCAGAGCAGCTAGGTATGTTACGTTCTGCGAGTGGCAACCCACACTGTATTTTTGCCTTTCATATCCTGAAATATATTTTTTAACAATAAAGGCAATATTTTCCAGTTGAGGTGTGTTGTGACCTGAAAATTCTGTATGTAGGGATATTCGTAAGTAGAGGTACCATTGTAATGTAGTGTGATTCATACGCACAGACACCAGAGAAGTACTATAATTTTCGGACTAAAAGCCACTACTTTTTCCCCTAGTTTTGAATCCTTTATCTTATAGTGCTGTGTGGTTTATTTGTTGATTAATTTGGGTTAATAGATAACACTTTATTTGACAGCGGCGTCATAAGACTACCGTAAGACCGTCATAATTATGACATGACATTATCCTGGGCATTAATGAATGCATATGACAGATGTCGTTAAGTGTCATCCGGAAAATTATGTCACTAGCTCCATTTATGTCCAGCTCGACTCTTTTACCTCCATTCAAAAGCAAGATTATTTGCCGGATGACACTAAATGACATCTGTTATAAGCATTCATTAATGCTCATGACAGTATCATGTCATAATGATGATGGTCTTATGGCAGTCTTATGGCGCCGCTGTCAAATAAAGTGTTAACAAATACCATAACTAGCAATTAATGAAACAACTGGAACAGTAACTGAAGAAATAATTAGCACAGAACATGAATTTTGATTGTTATTTACATCTGTAGCACTGCAATGCATGCTAGGAGGCATCCGGGGTGGCGTGGCTCAGTGGTAGAGTAGTTGTCCCCCAACCCCAGAGGTTGTGGGTTCAAGTCTCCGCCCTGATGAACTCGTCTAAGTGTCCTTGAGCAAGACACTGAACCCCACATTGCTCCTGGTGCTGCGTCACCAGTAGGTGGATGGCGTGATAGTGTAAAGCGCTTTGAGCACCTTGAAAAGGTGGAAAAGCGCTATATAAGTATAACACCATAACACCATGTTGGACGACAAATGTGTTGATAGCAGGTGGAAGCAAAGGTTGACTGTCTCCCTCAAGGGAGCATTGACGGCCAAATAAAGCTTCTTGAAGCAATGAAGCTTTGCATCCAATGGTTCAATGTTTCATGGGGGTTCATTTGGTCTTATGTAGGGCTTCAGCTATCGATTATTTAAGTAGTCTATTAATCGATGAACCATTAGTTGGAATAATCGAGTAATCGGATAAGGAACATGAAAAATTTAATTACCTGAGCTGAGCCTAAAACGGTATAAAAAAGAAATAAATTAAGATTGATGTACAAGAAAAGAACAATTGGATAATTTACAGAGCAAAAGTCTTAAATGCTATAAAATGCAAACTTTTTTACAATGCTAACAAATGGTTCAGACATATTCCCACAAAAATAGGGAAAATATACCTATAAACTAAATTACGCATGCATAAATAAATAAATGCATTAAAAAAACAACATTAGCTCAAACAAAAAGCTTATGTTGGTCTTAACAGAGAGCACCTGGATTCAGCCATGTGAAATTAGGCAGACTAGAAGGCAGTGTATCCACCAAAATCCATAAAACTAAATGCAAAAACTTTCCAAAATAAACTATTACAACGCCACTTTACGAATACTCGAGGCAGCAAAATTTACCGTATTGGCCTGAATATAAGACGGGGTTTTTTGCATTGAAATAAGACTGAAAAAGAGGGGGTTGTCTTATATTCGCGGTCTAGACATTATACCCATTCACGACGCTAGATGGCGCCAGATATCATTGAAGCGATGTTCTGTCATGACAGATCTCAGCTACTCTCCCCATTCATGACGCTAGATGGCGCCAGATATCATTGAAGCGATGTTCTGTCATGATAAATCTCAACTACTCTGAAGTTTAACCAGTTGCATTATATTATTCCAATATTTTTCCTTATTCAGATTTGTTTCAAGACTAAAGTTAGAGTTGGACTTCACTTTGATGGTTAATGCAGTTATTGCAGTTTTGTTGTTTTATCACAATAGATTGGTTTTTTATTTACATTTCAAAAACCAGAAGCCGTTCATTTATGAATGTGATTGCACTTAAGTTTACATATTTAAATGTTCAGATATTAAGATTTGAATGAGGCAAAATAACATGCTTTTTCTCTCAAATATATTGTTATAATTAGAGATGTCCCGATTGGGTCCGATCACGTCATTTTCAAAGTATCGGAATCAGCAAAAAAATATCGGACATGTCTTTTTTTAAATATATATATATTTTTTAAGTAAATCGTTTTCTAATTGTATTTAAAGTTACAGACATAATGTGTTACACTCTTCCAGAGTCTTTAGTTTAAGCTTAAAGTAGGGTCATCAAATTTATCGCGTTAACGGCGAGAATTAATTTTTTTTTACTTTTATCACGTTACAATATTTAACGCAATTAACGCATGCGCTGCACGACCCACTCACGCATTGTCGCGTTCAATCTATAATGGCGCCGTTTTACCCATATGGTATATAGAGCTAAAAGGCAGCGTAAAATGAGTAGGATGAATTTTGGCATCCTTTGGAGCCTTTTTTTAAATGGCTAAAGCCTTACAACCCCTCTCCCAACGATTAGAATAATCTTGGGAAGCAATATGGGGAAAAAAGGTAGAAGTGATCTTTTTCTTAACAGCCTATTCTACTTCCCAACACAGAGAAGATATATCAATTGGTATCACGGCGCACAGTCATGGTTGCACTTCCCATCATGCATTTGGGCAGAAGTAAAATGGCTACAGTATCATTTACTGAAAGCTCAACAAATACACTAGATGGCAATATTTAGTCGCAATATACAAAGTCACATTTATCCTTTAAGAATTACAAGTCTTTCTATCCGTGGATCCCTCTCACAGAAAGAATGTTAATAATGTAAATGCCATCTTGAGGATTTATTGTCATAATAAACAAATACAGTACTTACGTACTGTATGTTGAATGTATATATTCGTCCGAGTTTTATTCACTTTTTTCTTAATGCATTGCCAAATGTATATGATCGGGAAAAATTATCGGGAAGGATTGGAATTGAATCGGGAGCAAAAAAAAAAAAAAAAAGCAATCGGATCGGGAAATATCGGGATGGGCAGATACTCAAACTAAAACGATCGGGATCAGATCGGGAGCAAAAAAACATGATCGGAACAACCCTAGTTATAATCGTTTCGGATGTACTGTAATTATTTTGTGTATTAAAAATTAATTTGGTGTTCAAAAAGTCTTTTTTCTAACTTGAGTCTCGAAAAAGAGGGGGTCGTCTTATAATCAGGGCCGGCTTATACTCAGGCCAATACGGTAATTCGAATCTTTTTTTCTAATCGAATACTCGAGTTAATCGATTATTCATTGCAGCACTAGCCTTATGACAGTCTTATAATGCCGCTGTCAAATAAAGTGTTACCGGTCAATATCTTTTGGTGCAAATATCCCATAATACAGTGAGGACAGCTGCAGCTTATTCATGAAGAAATGCCATTTTTGTGTCAGATTTGGTGGGGTGCGCCTTATAGTCATGTGCGGCTTATAGTCAGAAAATTACGGTATGTCAAAGTACCGTATATGAACTGCAAATAAAATATATGTGCTCAATATACTGTATTACGCCAGCCGGAATGTTAACCCATCTTTCTATTTCTCTGCAGAGAGCCAACAAATGGAAAATTCCCGACTGACAGCAATGAAATGTTCCTGCTTCAGCGTCATCCTAACATTTTAAAAGGGGTAACACTTCCCCTCTTCATTGGACACGTCTTTGACTTGTGACACTGAAATGTACTCCTCCAGCTGACTATGAGGACATACCAGTCTAGCACTGGACGCTTACAAACGATGTTTTCGTCGATAAACAGATGGCCTGCAGTGACATTAAAATAAAATGGATGCCCCTGGGCTGTTCTGACATGGGCACAGCTGATAATTGTTTACAGCTAAAATGCTAATAAGCTAATCACTCTGACTTTCAAAGGCCATGCGGATGGGAAGAGGAGTCCAGTCTTAAGCACTTCTTCAGTAATTGGACCACATTCAGCGCATCTGATTCTCCTTTGTAAATATTGCGAGTGAACCGCTTCCAACATTCATGCACGTGGAAACATTTCTGTTTACGTTGGGCTGTGGTATAGTGTAACGCGAGAACATATGTTCGCTGTATTTCCGGCATTTCTTGAGAGTGATATGTTGTAAAATACGTGTCGATCAGGAATCACTGCCACATTGAGAAGGTGAATAAGTTGCTCTTCAATTTGTATAGTTTTGCATCTGCTTGTGATCATCTCTTATGTCAACTCCAGTGGCTAATAAACTGTTGTTGTTTTGTTTTTAGTGATTGCTGCATTTATTGCTTTAAATAGTCTTGGAGGAGAAAAGATGTGTGCTGTTGAAATAAAATGTATCATTTTCCATTAGTTTTTTTTATTTCATTATTTGAAAATTTTAAGTTGTTGTACAGTAGGGCTTGGGGGAATTAAGGGACTTGTGGTGCAATAATGTCATTGTTTTCAAATTTGGTTCAATTGTTATGTAGTATCATTTTGTAACGGAGAGCAAAGTGCTAAGTAGTTATAATGTTTGCCTTACAAGGGAGGTATTGGGTTCGAATCTTGTGATATTCACACTTTTTATTTATTTATTTTTTGGGGGGGAATTCACATTTGAAACACGGATTTTATTTTATTCATTATTATTTTTCAAAACAGTAAATAATTGAAATTGTCTCTTATTTAGATGGGAGTTCGACTGGTCGTATGTCCAATACATATTTAGGGTTAGGGTTAAATAATATAATATACTTTTTTTGGGGGGGGGGGCATAGAGTGATTGTTGAATACTACATATATGTATGCAGATGATCTTAAGTTGCTAAAATAACTCAAATACTTACGAATGTCTTTACAAAGTTGAATTTTCAGGTTAGACACTCCTTAACGGCTTAATATTGCCTTTTGTTACACAAGAAATTTCAGGATACGAAAGTCAAAAATTCAGTATGGGCTGCTACTCGTAGCTCCCAGAGTTTACCAACGTAACATACTTATAGCTGCTCTGCCATTGGCTATTGCCTAGCAACTTGCTGGCATCTAATTGGCTAAGAGGAACCTCTACTGTAAGTGGGGCAAATAAATATTTAGTCAACCAAGTTCTCCAACTTGAAAAGATTAGAGAGGCCTGTAATTGTGAACATGGGTAAACCTCAACCATGAGTGACAGATTGTGGGAAAAAAAACAGAAAATCAAATTGTTTGATTTTTAAAGAATTTATTTTCAAATTAGAGTGGAAAATAAGGATTTGGTCACCTACAAACAAGCAAGATTTCTGGCTGTCAAAGAGGTCTAACTTCTAACGAGGTCTAACGAGGCTCTACTCGCTACCTGGATTAATGGCACCTGTTTTAACTCATCGGTATGAAAGACACCTGTCCACACTGTCAGTCACACTCCAAACTCCACTATGGTGGAAGGACACCAGAGACAAAATTCTAGATCTGCACCAGGCTGGGAAGACTGAATCTGCAATAGGTAAAGCGCTTGGTGTAAAGAAATCAACGGTGGGAGCAATTATTAGAAAATGGAAGACATAAAAGACCACTGATAACCTCCCTCAATCTGGGTCTCCATGCAAGATCTCACTCTGTGGCGTCAAAATGATAACAAGAACAGTGAGCAAAAATCCCAGAACCACACGGGGGGACCTAGTGAATGACCTACAGAGAGCTGTGACCACAGTAACAAAGGCTACTATCAGTAACACAATGCGCCGCCAGGGACTTAAATCCTGCACTGCCAGACGTGTCACCCTGCTGATGAAAGTACACGTCCATGCCCGTCTTTGGTTCGCTAGAGAGCATTTGGATGATCCAGAAGACGACTGGAAGAATATGTTATGGTCAGATGAGACCAAAATAGAACTTTTTGGTGGAAACACAGGTTCTCGTGTTTGGAGGAGAAAGAATACTGAATTGCATCCGAAGAACACCATACCCACTGTGAAGCATGGGGGTGGAAACATCATGCTTTGGGGCTGTTTTTCTGCAAAGGGACCAGGACGACTGATCTGTGTAAAGGAAAGAATGAATGGGGCCATGTACCGAGAGATTTTGAGTTAAAATCTCCTTCCATCAGCAAGGGCATTGAAGATGAGACGTGGCTGGGTCTTTCAGCATGACAATGATCCCAAACACACAGCCAGGGCAACAAAGGAGTGGCTTCGTAAGAAAGCATTTCAAAGTCCTGGAGTGGCCTAGCCAGTCTCCAGATCTCAACCCCATACAAAATCTGTGGAGGGAGTTGAAAGTCTGTGTTATCCAACGACAGCCCCAAAACATCACTGCTCTAGAGGAAATCTGCATGGAGGAATGGGCAAAAATACCAGCAACATTGTGTGAAAAGCTTGTGAAGAGTTACAGAAAACGTTTGGCCTCCGTTATTGCCAACAGAGGGTACATAACAAAGTCTAGAGATGAACTTTTGGGATTGACCAAATACTTATTTTCCACCATGATTTGCAAATAAACTCTTTAAAAATCAAACAATGTGATTTTCTGGTTTTTTTTCCACATTCTGTCTCTCTTGGTTGAGGTTTACCCATGTTGACAATTACAGGCCTCTCTAATATTTTCAAGTGGGAGAACTTGCACAATTAGTGGTTGACTAAATACTTATTGGCCCCACTGTATGCGTGTATCCCAGCGTCGTCTTATTTCGCCCCTCGGGCCATGACGTATTCCGACAGCCTTACGTGAGTGTATTAAATTATTATTTATTTATTTATTTATTATTTTTTTGCATCATGCCCAACTCTCATTTTATATTTATTGTGCAATAATCTAATTGTAACATGTATTTGTTGCATGTTTTGATAAATTTTTATGCTTTATAAAAGATTTATGTCTGAATTTGGGGGGGCTCGGCACGAATGAGAGCACATGTCTCTACTTACGGAATTTTCAGTTTATGAGACTACTTCCAGAACCAACTAATTTCGTAGACGTATGTATAGATCACTGTATAGACTACCCAAAATCCAATATTTTAACCCTAACCCAGTGGGCAGCTATTAAGAAGATGACATGTAAGACCTTTATAGAGCAATTTTTAGTAATTGTTATTTTTTGGAAATACTATTAATTATATTATCAAAACTAGAAACTGCAATTTCTGGAGAAATTATGATGGGGCTTTGCTGTGGTAGATACCGAGCTATCAGGTCACTTCCTGTTGATTTGGGGACATTTCGGGGGACACGTCTTGTTGATATCAGGCCACTTCCTGTTGATTTGTCCCGTTGCATGGTTCTCAATGGCATCAACTTACATGGGCACCAGTTTCATGTCATTGGGCTGCAATGGTAAGCGGTAAAAAATCAAAGTACCTATAAGCAACAATTGTGGGACAAGTAGCGTTGTGAATATTTTTTTTCTTTTTTCAAAAAACCTGCATTTACGGGCGTACGGAAGATTTTGTCATTCGAAAAATTCCCTGCCTCGCGTGAAAATTCCGGTCATTTTGATATTTGAATGGTGAAACTGTTTGGGGTAAATGGCCCACCGAAGAAACGCCATTCAAAAATAAAAAAAAAAGAAGGAATTTTAGTATATGGGCCTTTGTAAGGCAAAACCTTATAATTTTTCATAATTTTTGAAATTATTTTTAATATATATCAGTTATAAACTTAATAGTATTTAAAAATTCAAAATGGATTGGATGTCTACCGCAGCCAATGAGTTCATTGAGTGCCCTGTAAGTGTTTACAAAAATTATTAATGAATAGTTCGTGCATGAATTTTCTAGTTTTTTCTTATTTAAGCATTATTTGAAAATATGGCACATTGCTTCATTTTATTTTGAACACGTTCATGATATATGAACACATCATCTGAGAGAACAATGACACAACTAGTCATCTTTTTCAAATGACTATAATTGATTTTTTCTTTTTAAACAGTACAAATGTTAAAAAGCAGACAATCATAAAAAAAGACATGTCAAAGGGTCCTTCATGTAGCTTGGTCAGATAATTCATTTCACCATTTGGTCTCTTTACATAAGCACATGGGGCTGGTTTTCTTTTTCACAAAAATAAGCATTCATTAAGACAATAGGTGACAAATTATGTCAGAAACAACAACGTAAGAATGGTTCGATCAGCCAGCTCACTGTTATTTGCCTTCACATTGTCAGCACATTAAAGATGGCTCGAAAGCGATCTGGCTACATGAACATTTTGATATGAATAAAGACATTAAGAACTGACACGATATATTAAGACAAAAAAAATCCATCGTGCTGTCACATAGTAGAGCACCTCAAAGAATGTTACGCCATAGACTTCACTATCAGTTGACGGGAAATACTTTCAAAATCAAAGCCGCTAGCGACCTAAAACCAAAACAGGCACCTCCCTAAGGCCTTAATGAGTCTCCATGAGCAGCGACATAAAAAAATTCAAGGTCGTTCCCCAATAAAATCCAGATTAATTATTTTTTATTTAAGTACAACAAAACTTCAAATGCCTCTAAAATTCTCAGATTTTACGCTAGATGCACAAAAATGACCAAATTCATAGGTATTCACATATTTTCAGGATCAATAGCAATATTTAACATATAAGTTTTTGCCTGAAATAGGGACTTTAATTTTTTTTTATCCAGTGCATTTTTTTACATAGGTTTTCAACAGCTAATAAAGCACTCAATTTTCACATCAGAAAATTAATACTTCAGAAAAGCATGCAGGATCATCTTAATTTTACTCAACAAAAGCAAATTTTGCATTTTTCCATCTACAATAACAATTTATTTAGGTTGAATTCCGATGTCACTATTGCCTATAGGTGGAGTTTGACTTTTGGGGCAGGAGGGGGGCACAGCATGTTGATGACCCCAGAACGCAGTGTCAGCAATAAAATTAACTTACAAGAATATTTATAGTAATAAGTTGAAAATTGATGTTTTTTGGTTTCCCATCATTCTTGAGGGAAATTCTAAATCAGGCTGCTTAGGACAGCAGTACTTTTCACCAAGCTCGTCATCCATTGAAGATGGCACGCCCACCGGTGTCGTGCCAATGTAGTTACCCACGTCAAAAATTGTATCCCCTGGGCGGAGCCACTGCGCTGCACTGATTTGCTTGATTTCCGTGTTTTGGTGATGTAGTTATCTATGAGATTTTAAAACATGGCCCATCCATAAAAACAACTATTTTTGCTGTCGTATAACATACCATACGTACTGAATTTTTTACTGTTTTACTCGTAGGATGACCTAAAACTGTCATTAAGTTAAGTCCTGTATGTTTGTCCAGTTTAATAAACGTCGATGTACAAAATATATAACTGTGGTTGTTTTCTGGCTTCAATTGTTTAAGTCGACAGAACTCATAACTAATGCGTGTGTGCGCTCCTGCGGCCAGGGGATGCAATTTTTGACGGGTGTAACTACATTGGCAAGACACTAGCGGTGGCTCTGTTGTACAATTAGCGTCTTTAGTGGGGCAAATTGAAACTCCGCTCACCATTTTGGCGGGCTCTCTGGCGTTTCACCCTCCTTGCTCAGTAGTTGTTGTCGCTTTTGAAAGCTTACGTTTGAAAAAATTACGTATATCCATCTTGCTTCTTTAGTCCTCGGATGGTTTTGGCTAAGCAAAGCAAATGACTAAGGCAGGGGTGGGAAAACCGGTCCTCAAGGGCTGCAGTGGGTCCTGGTATTTGTAACAACTGCTCCAGCACAGGCAGTTTGACCAATGAGAGGTCCGGGGAAACAAGAAGCACCTGCAATTAACTGATTGCATTTGTAAGACACCAGATTGGTGAAAAAAATCTCCTCTTGATGGGTTGCAACAAAAAGCTGCACCCACTGCGGCCCTTTGTGGAATAGTTTGCCCACCCCTGGTCTAGGGTGCTGGTCACATGATCTGTTCGAAAAATAATTTTGACCCGTCTAAAATTTTTTTTGGTTCATTTCATACATTTTTGTTGTTTTATTGCTTTGCAACTTTTATAGACAATATTTTGCAGGAAAACTCTTCATTTTATAATCATATATAGGAAAGTTTATTGCATGCAATGACACTTTTTGGCCACCAGGGGTCTGCCCCCTCCCCTAAACTCCGTGTATGCTATTGCCTCAGTACGTCATGCTCGCTATCTGGCCCTCCCCAGATTAGATTGAAATGTTACAAAACATTTTTTGTATGGACGCATAAATATCTAAATTACTAGTTTTTTTTGCCAAAAAACGGGCAGTTGGCCAAAAATTACCTGATTATTTGAATGTAAAGCTATTGTGTATTGGTACAAAATCAAAGAAGGTGGCCATCACAAAACAAAGAGCTTTTTAAGTTTAAAATTCTTGTAAATACATGCGTAAATCCCGTCTAGATTCTTGGTTAAAGCAAAAAAAAAAAAAAACAGACAGTTATAATTCAGTTTACGTGAATATTTTAAGCTAAAGTTACGCTAATTTTTTCCATTCATTTCATTTTTGTAACAACGTTCCAAAGTGCATGAATGGTGCTATTTTATATAATAATTACCATGAATCCTCGACCAAATCGCTCTTGAGACACTCCTGCCTGATTGTATGCACTAAAACGTTCCCGTTTCAACCTAAATCCCGCGTTAGAACGCCGTATGTTTGAGTTTAGCGCAGTGAAAGCTGCCACAACTGCCTTGCCCGGCTCCTTACTGGAAGCCGTGGCGCAATATCTCTAGGAGCTGTCTCGTCAACTGATTGTGAAGTCTATGGTTATGCTTAAATAAAAAAAGAATTAAAAATGGTCCTTTGTGATGGGATTTTTTTTGGGTTACTTTGGTTTTGCTGAAAAAAACATTCACAAACTTCTCAAAGCCATGCCGGGTCTACTGATGGCACATTGTTGAAAAAAATATGTGCTCAACCTGTGTAACTTACAGTTACGTGCACAAGTCAGTTGAAACACCAGAGCCGTGTCTCTGTTAGTAAAGACATACAAGTATTAAGTACTTATATTATTTACAAATACAGCAGGAATGCTCTTCCACAGGTACATTAAAAACAAAAACACCAGTTTCACTTGACGCCAAGCAACCCCTTGTCATGTGCGCTGTGGACCTGAACAACCTGAAATCAGTCATCTATGATTGGTTGCAACACATTGAAGCTTGTCTTGTGTGTAAACAAGTCCTTGCAGATTCTGATGCAATCACAGTGGGCTTTGTCAAAAGCACAATTATATAGCCTGGCGAGACTGAACCAAAACAACAACAAAAAAACATTACTTGAGCTTGATTTTACCCACTGAAAAATCATCTGTAAATCTGAGCACAAACAGGCCACACAATGTCAACATATTAGTGCAAAACAGATTATTTCATTTGGTTTGTCATCACATGTCTGCTCTTCTTCACAGGCACACACATGTGTGCGCAGGATAGGTGTGCGATCAAGGAACGTGAGAAGGTCGTCTGCTTCAGGAGATTCCCCGTTCATGTGGAATGACTTTTCTCCGGGGGGTTTTCTGCATTTTTCCTAATTTAACAAGAAAGAGCATAAGTAATGGGATTAGTCATACTACAAACCAATACGGTGAAAGGCTGCGTAGTTTTTCCTGTCTAACCTAATTAAACTGTTTGCTCCTCTAGGCATATTTTTGTGCTATGGTTAAACTAATATGGCAATATAGGCAATTGCAGAGAAGGGTGCCGAGATATTAACTTGATGGGCACCATTCGACAACTTCCGCCGCCTGTGTTTTGAAATCCCCTATGTTGTGGTGGTATTGGAATATTTGTTTTGTTGTCTTATCGGTTCTCTGCCTACCGCTTAGGTTAGTATTATTGATCCCTGTCGACCTACTGTCACGGACCCATTGGGTTATTCCCCCTTTTCTGCGATTGTATTTTTTGTTTGTATTTAATAAACCCTTGAACGCATCCCTCCACTGTTTTCTGCTTTGAGGTACAACCTTGTTTCCCCAGGTGCGAACCCTAACATCAGCAACAACATAAACCACACATTTCCAAAGATGGATGATGGACTCTCTTCTTCAGCTCTATGATCTAGTAGCAATTTATTTTCATTATGTTTTCATTTAATTTAGCTATTTCCAGCTTGCTATGTTGATAATCGCGATGTTTATTTATCGCTTTTCATCATACTGCAAATTAGGGGTGCAACGGTTCAGTTAGCCCACGGTTCGGTTTGAACCTCGGTTTTGGGATCACGGTTTCGGTTCGGTTTCGGTTTGCGTTTTGCATTAAAAAAAAAAAAAAAAAAAAAGCCTTTATTTTGCTTTTTAAAAAATGAAATAAACACTTAAAATGTAAAAATTTTCGACTGTTAAAATGCCTCTTAGCTCTTTGGCTAGTGTAGTGACTGACACCACACACAGTAGTCAAAAAGTTACTTGGCAAAGTAACTGGTGATACCTTTCATGTTGTTGTTTTTTTTTTTCATTAAAAAAAGAAAAAAACAAAAACATAGTAACCTTTGCTATGTTTGGAGGTCATTTAATGTTGTGAATCAACCGTTAAAGTTGATAAAATTGCTCCCGTTTTTGCATTAGTTCCCTTCTGTCTACTTTCGACATGTGAACATTTTAAAACAGTTTCATCCTTTAAAGATAGACTCAAGTCAAGATTTTGCCGATTTAGGAGTATTTTAGATAAAAAGTTGCTTAGGTTCGCTCGGAAGGTTTACTACAACAGAGCCTTTCTGAGAAGTTTACTGCTCTAAAAAAGCGGCTGTTTACTAACGCTACCGAGTCTGTCATTTCGCATGTAGTTCTATATGCATGAGATATCTAGGCGTAGATTGTACGCTGTCGGCTACAGTCAGGAAATATTGGAGCCACCTAGCTGAGCATCGCGTTTGCTACATCATCTCAACAAACACTCTTCCCTCTCCGTGTCTGACTTTTCTCGCGTCATTCAACCAACGTATTAACGAACATCGTCTCGTTGCAGAAATGGTGACCAAATCCAAACGGATGAAATAAAAACGTAATGCATGAAAAACGTGCAGATTTTGAACGTAACGTACGGCGTACACATTTAAAAATCAGTGCTCACTTGTACAAATTATGACGAGACCGTACAACTTGACAGGTATGAATTATAGTGGATCGTCACAGATCGTCTTTTCAATTTTATGTTGACGACTTGCAGCTGTATCTGCCCCTGAGACCCAACGAACAAATTGCTCTCACTAAATTGATGGAGCGCTTATCCGATGTGAAGCACTGGCTAGCACAAAACTTCTTACATTTTAACAAGAGCAAAACTGAATATATTACTTATGGCAGACCTTCCATGATGAATGCCCTTAAGCCCAACACTGGCGCCCTGGCTCCCTTTTTTAAGACACACGTTAAAAATCTTCGGAGTGATATTCGATGACAGGCTCAACTTTGAAAAACAGATTAGTTCTGTTGTAAGAGCAAGTTTTTTCCAGCTCCGTCGCTTGGCCAAAGTGAAGCCTTTTCGTAGTCGCCACGACCTTGAAAAAGCAATTCACGCTTTTATAAGCTCAAGGCTGGACTACTGCAATGCAGTTTATGTTGGTCTTCCCAAGTCCCCAATTTCTCGTCTTCAACTTGTTCAAAATGCTGCTGCCCGATTTTTAACCGGTACACCTAGACGAGAACATATTACCCCGTGCTATCATCGCTCCACTTGCTTCCAGTCCCTTTTAGTATTGATTTCAAACTTTCACTGTTTCTTTTTAACTCTATTAATGGCCAGGATCCTTCCGATTTATCGGAAATTTTAACCCCCCGTAACTCTGGCAGGGCTCTTCGTTCTACCGGCCAGCTTCTTTTGCAAATTCAGAGGTTAAGACTTACGCAGTGGCGGGACCGATCTTTTGCA
Organism: Corythoichthys intestinalis; assembly: GCF_030265065.1. NCBI lineage: Eukaryota > Metazoa > Chordata > Actinopteri > Syngnathiformes > Syngnathidae > Corythoichthys > Corythoichthys intestinalis. The sequence goes on along the minus strand of NC_080403.1, from coordinate 48,123,364 downwards.
GTTGCTGCCCCCGGGTTGTGGAATAGCCTACCCCCTGATATCTGCACCATTACCAATCTCGGCCTTTTTAAATCTCGGTTAAAGACACACTTTTTTAGACTCGCTTTTCCCCTGACTAGGGTAGCCTGGTTATATTTCTTGAGGGTTTTAATATTTTCGGATTTTATCTGTTTTAATTTTTTTTTATTTGCTGTTTTGACTTTTATCGTGATGCGTTGTTTTTCTTAATGTCATAGTATAGTACCTTCCTTCATCTTTCATGAACCATGCTTGTCTTAGTTGTAAAGCACTTTGAGGGCCTTTCAGGTTTTTGTAAATGGATATAGAAATAGAAATAAATTTTTGATTGATATAAAATCGCAGGGTGTTCAAATACTTATTTTCCTCACTGTATTAGCTACAGATGTCCCGATCCCGATCGATCGGGTTCGATCACGTCATTTTCAAAGTATCGGAATCGGCAAAAAAATATCGGACATGCCTTTTTTTTTAATATATACTGTATATTTTTTAATTAAATCGTTTTCTAATTGTTTTTAACGTTACAGACAAAATGTCTTACATTCATCCAGAGTCTTTAGTTTTGGCTTAAAGTAGGGCTGTCAAATTTATCGCGTAAACGGTGGTCATTAATTTTTAAAAAAATTAATCACGTTAAAATATTTAATGGAATTAACGCATGCGCTGTACGATCCACTCACGCATTGTCGCGTTCAATCTATAATGGGGCCGTTTTACCTATATATAGAGCTAACAGGCAGCGTAAAATGAGTGGAGAGAATTTTGGCAGTCTTTGGAGCCTCTTTTTAATTGTTTAAAGCCTTAAAATCCCTCTCTCATCAATTAGAAATATTGTGGGAAGCAATGAGGGGAAGAATAGTAGTGGTTGATCTTTTCCTTAACACCCTATGTTACTTCCCAACGCAGAGAAGATGTATCAATTGGTACCACGACACACAGTCATGGTTGCACTTCCCATCATGCATTTGGGCAGAAGTTAAATGGCTACAGTATCATTTACTGAAAGTTCAACAAATACACTAGATGGTAATATTTAGTCACAATATACAAAGTCACATTTATCCTTTAAGAATTACTAGTCTTTCTATCCGTGGATCCCTCTCACAGAAAGAATGTTAATAATGTAAATGCCATCTTGAGGATTTATTGTCATAATAAACAAATACAGTACTTATGTCCTGTATGTTGAATGTATATATTTGTTCGAGTTTTATTCATTTTTTTCTTAATGCATTGCCAAAATGTATATGATCGGGAAAATATATCGGGAATGATTGGAATTGAGTCGGGAGCAAAAAAAAAAAGCAATCGGATCGGGAAATATCGGGATCGGCAGATACTCAAACTAAAACGATCGGGATCGGATAGGGAGCAAAAAAACTTGATCGGAACAACCCTAGTATTAGCAGTTAAACACTATTTTACAGCTCTGCACATTATATTACCTTTATGTTTGACACTTCCCTCGGCCAACCACGCCCACTTTACACCCACAAACCAGGCCCCTTAGAGGCCCGGGCCCGGGTGCAGTCGCACCATCAAAACCCCCCTAAGTTCCGACCCTGGTATATTGTTATGTTTAATTTTTTTATCAATCTCATCTGGCGGTCCAATTCATTTTGGTGGCAGGCCAATTATCAGTCACGTGCCACCTACCGCTGTTCGAACAGCACACAAGTCTTTTTTAATATCTTGGCACTGATACTTATTTTTGATTGACTGATTTCCATTGACGTAGACATTCCTCTAACCTGTCAGAGGCGCTGGCTCCCATGGACAGAGCGGCGATGGCATCGACGGCTTCACTGTCTGAGTCTCTCCTCAACCACTGCCTCTGCGCCTGCAGGTAGGACAGCTCCACGGTGGCGGACAAGTCCTTCACGCTCTGCCAGTACTCACCTGACGTGAGTGAAAAAGGGAGAAAAATGCAAATGTACTGTTCATCTGCTCAGGGCTGTTTAATTTCACGCCATCCAAACAGCCCTCGGCCTAAATATCCTTGTTGATAACATCATAAATGTAAACTGAAAGGGCGTGTGACACACATTGAGAGGAAGTTTCAATCAGGCCAATGTGTTGCGAGAATACAACTCCCATATATTTCACCCCAGGCCTAAATCATAGGCTTAACATTCTTGTGGCTTTGCAAATATTTTTAATTAATCTAATTTGGTTGGGATAACATTTGTGTGCAATCAGGAGGGGATGTTGCGGAGGTCGTGTGCCAAAGAAGTGTTTGAAGATAATTGGAGCCAGGGCGGCCTTGTGTGTTTGAGTGGATGCGTGTGGGATGGCTTGAGGGAGGGATGAGCATCAGGGGTGTGAAGAAGGAGAGGTGACCAGGGAGCAGAAGTGATAAGGAAGGGGATGAATAAGGTGAGCACCATAAGCGGACTTTAAGGGGGGGCCAACTACCCCGGTGGCCGAAAAGTGTCATTGTTTTTCCTATATATATATAAAAGTTGTAAAGCAATAAAACTGCAAAAAAATGAATGAAATGAACAAAAAAATATATTTTTAGAATGAGTCAAAATTATTTTCCGAACAGATCCTGTGACTGGCACCTTAGACGGTCATTTGCTCTGCATATATTTTTCAACAAACAAAAAGAAAAATTAGCAGAGGGCAATTTTATTTTTCAAATGATTTTTTTCTTTGATTGAAAATATATTTATTATTTTGATTGAAATTTTTGGGGATTGAATGATATACACACAAATGTCCTACCCATAATATGGCACAAACACAAAAAGGATTGCTTCAATCAAAGAAAACCTTTTCAATGAAAAATTAGGTGTTCAAATGGAAATTTTTCAATCTCAAATATTTTTTCGCACTCGAAAACGTTTTCTATGATTGAAGTGATTTTTCTTTTTGAATATACATATATTTTTTTGAAGCAAGTTATTTTTTTGATTGAATAATAAAGACAAAAACGTCCTAGCCAAAATGTGGCCCAAACGCAAATTAACATTACTTCAATCAAAAAAAAAAAAAATAAATAAAAAAAAAATAAAAAAAAAATCAAAGATAAATAGCTTTCACGTGCATTTTTTTGAGTTCCAAATTTATTTTTGCATTCAAACTAGGGCTGTCAAAATTATCGCGTTAACGGGCAGTAATTAATATTTTAAATTAATCACGTTAAAATATTTGATGCATGTAACACACATGCCCCACTCAAACAGATTAAAATGACAGCACAGTGTCATGTCCACATGTTACTTGTGTTTTTTGGTGTTTTGTCGCCCTCTGCTGGCGCTTGGGTGCGACTGATTTTATGGATTTCAGCACCATGAGCATTGTGTAATTATTGACATCAACAATGGCGAGCTACTAGTTTATTTTTTGATTGAAAATTTTACAAATTTTATTAAAATGAAAACATTAAGAGGGGTTTTAATATAAAATTTCTATAACTTGTACTAACGTTTATCTTTTAAGAACTACAAGTCTTTCTATCCATGGATCGCTTCAACAGAATGTTAATAATGTTAATGGCATCTTGTTGACTTATTGTCTTAATAAACAAATACGGTACTTATGTACAGTATGTTGAATGTATATATCCGTCTTGTGTCTTATCTTTCCATTCCAACAACAATTTACAGAAAAATATGGCATATTTTATAGATGGTTTGAATTGCGATTAATTACGATTAATTAATTTTTAAGCTATGATTAACTCGATTAAAAATTTTAATCGTTTGACAGCCCTAATTCAAACACATTTTTTGTTTTTTAGTGAAGCGACTTTGATTGAAAATATATATTTTGATTGAAGCAACTTTTTTTTTACTGAAGAAACTTTTTTTTTTTGATTGAATGATAAAGACACAAATCTACCTCCATATGGCTCTGCCCAGGGATACTACTCTTGACTAGGGTAACTACATTGGCACGACACCGGTGGGTGTATCATAATCAATGGATGACGATCTTGGCGAAAAGTATTGCCTAAGCAGCCTGATTTAGAATTCCCCTCAAGAACGATGGGAAACAAAAAAACGCTCATTGTCAACTTATTTTTATAAATATTCTTGTAAATTAATTTTATTGCTGACACTACGTTTTGGGGTCATCAGCGTGTTTGCCCCCCCCCTGCCCAAAGTCAAACTCCTCCTATGGTGAGCACCTCAAGAGATTCAAGTACAGCCAATAGAAATTGAACTGCTCTGGGACGCTGGTCGAATTTGGATTTGGTCAATAACCCTTATAATACTTTTCCTAAAGGAAATTATAGAAAGAAATCAATTCCAGGCCTAAATGGTTTCTATTGTAAATGTTTTCAGGTTTTGAGAACATGGTTTTTTTACATTTCAACTGTAAAAAGTAAAAAAAAAAAAAAAAAAAAAAATGTGTTTTTGCACTGTTATTGAGGGTATAGTCCGCCCTTTGCCTGTAGCAGTGTTGTTTTGGCAGCCCTTTTTAATTTTCGTTGTAGTCTTAGTTTATCTTCGTCAAGTTTTTGTTGACGAAAGCTCAAGACTAATTTAGTCTCGTTTTAGTCATCGTTTACTAAAAATTTTTTTGTCTGTAAAATAAAATAAAAAAACTTCCAAAAATAAATACATAAAGGTTTCCAACTAATTCGAATGAACGTTGATAGACGAGTATATATTGTAGCGTCTACAAGGACAATGCCAACTTGGTGATAATACCGTATTGGCCCGAATATAAGACGACCCCTTCTTTTTCAAGACTCAAGTTTGAAAAAGACTTTTTGAACACCAAATTAATTTTTATGCAGCAAATAATTACAGTACATCCGAAACGAATGATTATAATAATATATTTGAGAGAAAAAGCATGTTATTTTACCTCATTCAAATTTTAATATCTGAAAATTTAAATATGTAAGCTAAAGTGCAATTACATTCGTAAATGAATGGCTTCTGGTTTTTGAAATGGATATAAACCAATCTATTGTGATAAAACAACAAAATTGCAATAACTGCATTAACCATCAAAGGGAAGTCTAACTGTAATTGTAGTCTTGAAACAAATCTGAATAAGGAAAAACATTGCAATAAAATATTGCAAACTGGTTAAACTAAAAAGAGTAGCTGAGATCTGTCATGACAGAACATAACTTCAATGATATCTGGCGCCATCTAGCGTCGTGAATGGGGAGAGTGGCTGAGAGCTGTCATGACAGAAAATCGCTTCAATGATATCTGGCGCCATCTAGCGTCGTGAATGGGTATAATGTTTAGACCGCGAATACAAGATGACCCCATTTTTTTCAGTGTTATTTCAATGCAAAAACACCTTTTTATATTCGGGCAGGGCCGGCGCTAGCTATTTTGGTGCCCTAGGCATGCTTTGTGGTGCCCCCACCCAACGATAGAAATGAACAATATCTGAACATTTGTCAGTATTGCTTTATTTTACGAAATAACTTAGTTGTCAACAGTAATATTTCGCAAACATTCACATTCACAAATGTTTCGCAAACTGTCAAACCAAACAAAAACAAAATGAAACAAAAAAACAAAAATAATAGATTTGCAACTGAAGCATAACGGAGCAAACCACTAGGGAATTGGGGGTGGGGGGGCACTAAAGGTAGAATGACGAGAGGGCCGCACAGGAAATTCTTTTTTTGTGTAAATAATGACTCTATGTTACTTATATTTGTATTACTTGCATTTATCAGGCTTTACAGTTTTATTTTAAATACTATATATTGTTGTTATTATTACAATTACTATTTTTTAGGATTTTTTACAAACTTTTTACAAGATTTTTTTTTTTTTGTGCCCCTACAGGCAGTTGGTGCCCTACGCGCAGTGCGTGTTATGCGTATGCGGAGCGCCGTGTCTGTATTCGGGCCAATACGGTACACACTGAGGAGGAAAACTACATTAATCTCAATTGATTATCCCTACCTGGACGCCATGAACTGTATGTAAAAAAAACAAAAGTTAACAAAAAAAAAAAGTTTTCGAGAGCTTAAGAGGACGCTCGTCGTTAGCATTAGCCTAATACTAATGCAAATACGAAAGCTATGCTAACACTACGAGTTACATTTAGTGTGTGATGATCACTCAACACAGACCTTTGAAGGCTAAAGCAACATTGCATATCCTCTCTGGCCAAGATAAGAAAACAAATTTTATGCCCCTTTCCCACTGAAACTAGCGGGTCAACGAGCGTTTTTCCAAGCCGATGCAACCCCCTAGCAATTGGCATTTGGCACCTTTCCCATTGACAAAAAAAAAAAGCCTTGTCTTTTTTTTTTTTTTTCACCCGTCTAAACCCCCTACCCCTCCTCAGCCGTGCGTAAGGTTCGTGATGTCACCACGCTAAGATGCGCTTCGACAAGTGCGACCGAATTCATTCAGTTCAAGGAAGTAAACACTGCAAAGCAACATAGAAGCCTCCTTTCCGTTTGTGTTCTGTTTTTACTGCCCTCAAAATGGTCGAAATGCAGCAAAGGATCAACACTCTGCTTGTGCTGAGGCAACGTAGGCGACGTGAATTTTGGCGTGAAATTGAAAGGAGTCGTGTACGTCACAGAAGGAGGAGAAGAGCCTTTGTTTCATCTGTTATGGCTATTGCTAACGCTGCTACACCGACTGTTCGGCGTATGTGGATCAGGGCTAGCGCACATGGTTTTTGTTTTTTGTTATGACGCATCACGTACTAGCCTACGTCACCACGTAGATTAGCGTGTTGACTGTTGACCCGGGGTTTTGCTTTCACACTGCATGGCGATCAGAGCCGAGGTGATTTTAACGCGGGTCGCTTGGCGGGTTGATTGACACGGGTCGACGCGGGTCGTTGCACCTTTCCCACTGCCACCAAAAGCCGATTGTTTGCGGGTTGACACGGGTTTTTTGGCCAGTGGGAAAGGGGTATTACAGTGAGTGCGTGTGTGCAACCCTTGACACCGGAGAGTACACTGCGCTGATGAGCATGTCGCATGAGTGGCACAACCAGACATTAATTGTAGTGTGCTTATTGTCCAATGCTCATCGTAGACATGAGGAAGAAGGATCTTGTGTTGTCTACGGTTGACGTGCGTTATGAGGAAGTACAGGCTGACATAAGGGCCAGATTGTGTAAAATTAGCTAATGGGAGATTACCAGATGTGTACTGTGAAAGGGCATAACACACAGGATCACTGAATTGAGTAAAGTTTTTAATGTGTGCCTCCAGCACCTCCGCGACCCTCGTGAGGAAAGAGCAGCATGGAAAATGAATGAATGAATGAATGTTGCATCTCTTTCTCTTCATGCTACCAGTGTAGTGTTTCTTATTTTTGCTCACCTTGAACCTGGAGGACACTTAGTAGTGACTGCACGGCATTATTGCAAGGCTTTTGGTCCAACACAGATTGAGACAAAGGCTCTACCTGGGGTAAAAAGGAGGCAGTGGTAAGATGAAAACAAAATCACATCCATCTCTCCAAACACACGCAGCTCACCTCCATGCCCAGCAAAGAGCTGACACAGGCTTCAGAGGCATCACAGATGGCCTTGAGGTCTTGTCCCCCCTCTAGAGCCAGAACCACACGCCCCCCAGCTAGAGACATCAGCTGTCGGGTAAGGAACCCAAAACCTGGCAAGGAACACGCACACAGAAATTTCAATCCAGATCATTTTAGTGCTTTTCTTTGTAAACGCACTGCTGACTGAGTCTTACACTTGGCTGTGACATTGTACCCTCCCAGCGGTGGCGAATGGCCTTCAACTGCATCGAATCCTGCTGAGACCAGCACCACATCAGGGGAAAACTCGTGGGCGATGGGCATCACCACGGTTCTAAAAAGTACCACAAAGGTAAACATGATGACTTCATATTGTATGTACAGTATTTTCACTAAGCTCGGCGGCTTGTTTGAATAGTGTTGTCACTGATTACTTTATTATCAAAGTAACTAAGGCTAGGTTCATACTGCAGGTGTTAATGCACAAATCCGATTTTTTGTCGTATCTGTTTTCTTGGCGTGCCCGTTCAAACCGCCGTTGTCCATTGAGCCCGTTCAATCATCTCTCATGTGCACTAATTTGCTGTCCAAGATGCGCTGAGGAAACTGACCCGCATGCACAGGAGCATCAAAACAAATGACCACACATGCTGGCTCAACGTCATCCTAAGGTGATCATATTTTGATTTCCAAAAAGAGGACACAAAAACCAGACATAAATAATCCCCATTTAGTCTTATATTCAAAGTTTATATGGATAGCATGCTGTCCGTGCATGACACACACACATACGGACAGTTTGCCCAGACTCTCGGCCGTGTAAGCGATCTTGAAATATTGCTCATATGGAGCAGAGAGAAAACAGCATTCTCAGGCTTATACTCAACACATTTTATTTTTTTATGACTATTGTCAAGCCTGACCCTTCCCCAAAATCTGTGTTCAAGGCAAGCTAGGCGCTAACGCACAGCTGCACCGTAGCGCCCTGTCTCTCTCGGTCTATGCTGCCGTAATTGCTGCATGAATTCCGATTTGGGAGACTCTTCAGACCGCCGCGAGATTCTGGATAAATGTGGCCCAGATCGGATTTAAACCACGTACGAAAGTGACCCAGATTGGACTTGAAATGGTCCACTACAATGCAACTTGTCCCGTTCAGACCGTCAAGTTAATTCTTCTCTCGAGTCAGAAAAACATGAAAAAAAAATTAAATTCGTGCATTAAGTTACTTTAAAAGTAATTTATCAGTGACTTTTGACCAATTTTTCTCCCTTGGCTACTGCAACATAAGAATGACAACAGAAAAATGTCATCGCATGTAATTGACTTTCTGATAATTGAATTTAAACCGGAAGATCCAAATTTTTCAGAAAAGGCTTATTCTTCAAGTTAGCGGGGGTTTGATTAGTCGATTTCAACCACGATTGACTCGCGTTAGCTTAGCCACTCCTGAGCCATGAAACTGATTAATTGCATGGAATCTGTTGAAATCAACTCCACAGACTAATTTAACTGCCGTTAACACAAATATTGGGCCTAATGTCAAAAATTCTGAACTACGGGTGAGAGTCAACAGCATATCAGTGCCAATGTAAAACAATGCAAATTGACTGCACAATAATCAACAACACACAAATGAATTCCACAGTACAATAAACACAAAGGTGGGGGCTGGTGCGAATGTGCGCGCACAACCCCAAAGTACGCCGTACACACATGCGGTCAATTTGGCCACAAAATGTTGCGGCAACTAAGCGCTTGACACTCAGTCGGACCTACATTTACAACGCATCCCAAAATGCTAAAAGAACACATCACCTTACTGCATAAATGCGCAACACAAATATGATGAAAACAATGCTCGCTGATGACTGCCCGCTGTCGCAACAGCAAAGCTACGAAAAGTCCGCGCATGCTCCATCCCAGAGGTTGCGCTAGACATTTTCGTTGTCTGTCATTTTGACTGACAGGGTCATAAAAATCCGGTCATAGTCTATTTTTACCCGTCACTTAAATTTTTAAAATGATAATGATGACATATTCAATGGTTTAGTTTTTATTCATTTTTAATTAATATTGTAACGCTTGCTTGGCGGCTAAAAATTAGACACGGAAGTCGTGGTATTTTTCTCCCTTTTTACTCTGCTTACCACCAACAACTCCGCCCCCAAAGAAAAAGAGGCAACGATATAGACCCCAATCACCAACGTCACACAATGATCTTAATTGTGGTTGTCAGCCCAAAATATTCTAAATATATATTAAATGCATCTTACCAGATATAAAATGACTACTACATAGTCTGTGGTGATCATTTGGTGCCCAGATTTCTTGTCGAATTGCAGCAGTCCATCTCGCTCTCATCTTCGGGTCTCTCAGAATACGGTAGAACTTAAGTCTCTCCGTCTATCTTCTCTGTTACAACAACCAACCGCCACACACGCCTTCACCATTTTGATTATTACGAGCAGAAAAACACGCCGTAATAGGAGGCACGTACGTAGCGGTAATGTGTAAACATGACGATATGGCGGCTCCAGTCAGGGGGCGGAGTTGTGACGTCATGTGATTGGGGTCTATACACAGGTGGCAATCTTTTCCATCAATTGGATGACGCACTGGCACACCGGGTGCACCAATAACAACCTTGCGTTGATGTGTCAATCACGGTGCCGCCGCCAGACCCCGGTGACGCTACAATATTCTGACAGAAGAGCCAATGACGTTATGCGTTAAGAGAGACAATAGCTAATTAATATGCTAACTCGCCACCCTGTGGTCTGGGGTGTGAATCGCAACCTGTCAAAATGACGGACGGACTTCAGCTTTTTCCGTCACCGTTTTATAAAAACGGTCAACGACGGAAAATATCCGGTTAACGCGACCCCTGCTCCAACCTATCGCTGGAACCCTCCAGAATGAAGGAAAAATACTCACGTTCATTCATGGACGAACACAGATCAACATTCCCTCGCACATCTCAACAGGTGGCTACACTCAGCTCAAATGTGTGTCCTTTCTCAATCCCAGATCACACCAAAACAGGAAGTAACTATGAGCAGTTACCATGGAAACAAACGCGTAGTGGGAACCTTTCTAACATATTCGAATCAACGTGCTCTTTGTACATGACTACAATATTCTTCATTCCACATACATTATGAGGCAATAACAGAATAGTAACGCACAGACACTACTGAAACTTTAATCAGATTACTGGTTTGGAAAAATGAATGCGTTAGATTGCTCGTTACAGAAATAAAGTAATCAGATTACAATAACGTGTTAAAGACAACGCTGTGTTTGAACATACTACAATGAAAACCTGAAATCTGAGCTCCTACTAGAATTAGGACTGCATATTTTTGTCTTTTGTTTTTAACATTGGTGGTTTGGTTTTTGAGATTTCTACAACGCCGGTCCACGGGTGATGCAAGACGACCTTGGGCAAGGGCACACATAGAACTGGTCACCAGTCAATATCAGCAGCTTGCTTTCAGGTAAGAACATGTGCAAAAGAGAACAAGTGGAAACAACGTGCTAAGAAAGGCCCTTGACACAAACAGGTAGATATGAGACACCTTGTGCACTCCAGGGAGAAGACTTTCCTTATTCCTACTTCCTTCCCTCACTGGCTGCCAAAGCGCGCACAAGGCTCACGCCGCGTTTGATTCTCTCTCTCTTTCCGCGGCAGTTCAAAGGCGTTTGTGTGCGTCTGTTTCCTATTAGGAGCTCGTCCCTCTTCTCACGTCACTGACAGCCACCCATCTGGAATCCATTGGGCCTAATTACGCCGCCTTTGGATTCTCTAACAATTGCACCCCCCACTTCTTCTCTCGCTCTCCTCTTCTGTCTTCTCCCTTCCTCCTCACTTTAGGATATATCGGTAGCCAGTGAGAGATGAACACACAGCGCTACTGGCAGGCTAGTAGAAGCACCTTAAATATGAGCCAGCGTCACCATCATCCAAACATACAGAAAACATCATGACGCCTCACCTCAATGCAACTGAGTTTTTCTTGATTGTACTTGAGTCTCACAACCACATGCCTGTCACTTGCAGGCAGCCAAAAACAGACAGATATCACCAGCGACCTGAAGCTGGCTCACTTTCGCTCCTTCCTGAGGAGAGTTTGGAATGGAAAACCCTCTCATTCAAACAATGGATTCAAATTCAACTTTGCAAACTGGCAGCGCACCAACAACATAAACAGGAACTTATGATGCATTAAATTGTGTCCATTTAGCGTGTTATGCCTTTCGTTTCACCAATCACCTAATGAGAACAAATGCAGTGAGACATTTACGTGCGATCCATTACGCTTTAATCTTTGAAGTTTGTGGAAAATGTTCAATCTTGCTCACTTCTTGTCTGAATTAGAAATGTTAGAGTGGCTGTAATTATGGTAGGTTATTGTTCCAGCACAATACGCTGTAGGTAATTGAGGTGGTCAACTGATTGACTGTGACAAGCAGATGTGCTATCTGGCTAGGTAGCTAGCTAGACGGACGTACGGGCAGACAGATACTGTAAATTAGAGTTGTCCGATAATGACTTTTTAACCGATAACCGATATCCCAAAATTCTCCAACTCCAAAAATCCAATACTGATATACCGTATTGGCCCGAATATAAGACGGCCCTGATTATAAGACAACCTCCTCTATTTCAAGACTCAAGTTTGAAAGAACTTTTTGAACACCAAATTAATTTTTATACATAAAATAATTACAGTACATCCAAAACAAATGATTATAACAATATCTTTGAGAGAAAAAGCATGTTATTTTGCCTCATTCAAATCTTAATATCTGAACATTTAAATATGTAAACTAAAGTGCAATCACATTCGTAAATGAATGGCTTCTAGTTTTTGAAATGTAAATAAACTAGGGCTGTCAAACGATTACAATTTTTAATCGAGTTAATTACAGCTAAAAAAATTAATTAATCGTAATTAATCGCAATTCAAACCATCTCTAAAATATGCCATATTTTTATGTAAATTATTGTTTGGAATGGAAAGATAAGACACACGACGGATATATACATACAACATACTGTACATCAGTACTGTATTTGTTTATTGTAACAATAAATCCACAAATGGCATTATTAACATTATTTCTGTTAAAGTGATCCAGATAGAAAGACTTGTAGTTCTTAAACGATAAATGTTATAGTTACAAGTCATAGTAATTTTATATTAAAACCCCTCTTCATGTTTTCGTTTTAATAAAATTTGTAACATTTTCAATCAAAAGTAGAGCTAATATAACAATAAGAAGAATAAAAATAACAATAATAAAAATAGAGTGAAAAGTTTTACGTGTATTTTGCATAGCTATTTTGATATGGAATGCCAGTTCATTTTGCATTGTTGTTTACTGTGTGTCAGAATAGGCCCTCATTACTAGAGACTGAAGTGCTTTTCTTTTTGTAAACATTTTTTTTTTTGAGAGATAGGGATATTATTTTTGTTGTGTTTTCACTAAACGATACTTATGTTTGTTGTGAAGGAATTGCCGAAGCTTATGCCAATAAACGGCGCGGTCAAAAGAACGCCTGTGTCCACTCGCCTTTACTGTATATTATATATCTGTACATATCTTACCCAAAATATAACAAGAGACACATAATTGCCACTAAAAGAAAGAAAACTTACTGAAATATGTGTGGAGCTCAAATAGCAATTTGCATTGCGTTGTGAATACAGCATAAACGTCTCAAAACTACTAATTCTCCCACGTTTAGAAGAAATAACATGAGTATGGAACGGCGCTGCCCCCAAGCGGCCGGTGGCATTCTCTTCACTCTTAATGTCCATAAACGGCCTCATTGTAATCTGTTTGAGGCAATATGCGAGCGGCTCATTCATTGCATGCGTTAATTGTGTCAAATATTTTAACGTGATTAATTAAAAAAATTAATTAACGCCCGTTAACGCGATAATTTTGACAGCCCTAAAATAAACCAATCTATTGTGATAAAAAAATTGCAATAACTGCATTAACCATCAAAGTGAAGTCTAACTGTAACTGTAGTCTTGAAACAAATCTGAATAAGGAAAAACATTGCAATAAAATGCAAACTGGTTAAAATTGAGAGTAGCTGGATCTGTCACGACAGAACATAGCTTCAATGATATCTGGCGCCATCTAGTGTTGTGAATGGGGATAGTAGCTGAGATCTGTCATGACAACATCGCTTTAATGATATCTGGCGCCATCTAGCGTCGTGAATAGTTACAATGTCTAGACCACGAATATAAGACGACCCCTTCTTTTTCAGTCTTATTTCAATGCAAAAAAACACCGTCTTATATTCGGGCCAATACGGTATGCGGTCGTAGACTTAAAATTGTATTGTGATGCCCCACTGGATGCTTCAATAATGATAAATGTAACAACTTCAAGGTTTTCCAAATAAACATTCTGTGCAAAACATGAGAACAACTTCAACTGAAGTTATGGAAAAAATGCCTACATTGCTCCACTATATTTATTGTTGAAATCAAAATAGTGCAAACATCCATTTTTTGGGATCAAGTCCAAGTGCCAGCAACCAATAGAGCACATATTCTGCCCTCATTGTGTGTGTGGGTGTGCAAATCGACATATAGCGAACAAATCAGGCTATAATGAGAAGTCTGACGCTTGAGTAAAATTGAATTGCCCTTACTGTGGTCACCTTTCTCTTGACAATAGCACTGATACATTTTTGTAAAACTGAAAACAACAAAACATTTTGTCGACAATATGAAATAAAGTCACAAAATATAGAAAAATATACACCACGTGTAAATTTTAATAGCAACTGCTGGTACAGCTTTTAAGCAATGAAATAATGTAACCACGTTTGACCAGAAATGCAAACAAATCGAAATATATACATCTCCAATATGCTACACAACGCTCATGAATATCAAACAAAGAAAAAAAGAATTTACAAGCAACGCTTGTATAAGGCACAACCGATGTTGTGAGAGGGCAAGAACTGCTAAGGTGCACTGTCTGCAAACGTTAGCTTGTCCATTTAGCTCTCTCTATTCGCAATGAGCTTGCATCTACATATGATTTTGTCAGCAGAAAGTGCTGGAACTAGGGCTGTCAAAATTATCGCGTTAACGCGCGGTAATTAATTTTTTAAATTAATCACGTTAAAATATTTGACGCAATTAATGCACATGTCCCGCTCAGAAAGTATTCTGCCTTTTGGTAAGTTTTACAGCAAGGCTTGTGGTCGCTTTGCGACATGGTTTATTGTTTTCTTGCCAGTTCATTATGGCTGCACGACGTCTCGGGCTGATAATGTTGTGCTTATATGATCCTTGGACAAGATTTGTCCGTAAGTATGGTTGTTGTAAAGAATGTACATATTATGTTAGTAAGCGAAATGTTATATTTTTTGTATGAGACACTTTTTGTTTATGTTTAGTGAACCTGTATAGCGTGCTAAGCTAACGTTGTTGCTAATGCAATGCTTGTGTACTTTTTTTTGGTAGTTTTACGACGGTCTAAAGAGGACAATGGTTTGAGGCCATTTTATTAATAAATCAGATGAAAAAGGAAGAAGTCTAATTATTAAGGCGTCGTGCACTAGCTGTCTAGCTTTGGAAAAAGTAGACGCTTCGGAGTGAGGACAGCATAGACAGATTTAAATGACAGTAGAGTGAAATGCCCACTACAGTCCTTATGTACGGTATGTTGAATGTATATATATCCATCTTGTGTCTTGTCTTTCCATTGCAACAATTTATTTTACAGAATATATATATAATTTGCAGAAAAATATGGCATATTTTATAGATGGTTTGAATTGCGATTAATTGCGATTAATTAATTTTTAAGCTGTAATTAACTCGATTAAAAATTTTAATCGTTTGACAGCCCTAGCTGGAACATATAACTAATTACACTTAACTCTACTGTAGATAGATAGTTGAAACCTCCATTTGACATCTTTCTGTAAAGTAATAATAGTTGATCCATACAATGATGATGTGGCGTTTTTTTGGGGACTACTTTTTGAAAACTTTATCCTGTTGAAAGTCCAATTTAATTATTTATATCTGTTAAAGATTGTGGTACCAAAAGCTAGTAAATGTAACTTGATCCACTACCTTTTTTCCTGAATAGTTTCAGTAAGTTTTGTATTCTGTTGAAAAAATCGAATGTTTTGTTTAAATTTAGGGGATTTTTTTTTAAGGTCAGCAAACCAAAGTTAACCCATGTAATTGGTATTGGTAACATGATAAGTAGATGTTACTCATAGATTATTAGAATCGTGATCATTTGCTACTTTACGCTTTAAACTTCGCACCCTCAGTCCATCGCCGATTTTTTTCAATTAGAAAATACAGTAAATAAATAAATACAGATGAGCTGTCCCCCCGATCACAAGTCTCGCTCTCACTCACTCTCCTTTTCTTGGTCAGGCAGTGCACTGAAGTTACTTATTAAAATTAACGATATTTGAAAAACGTTAAGGTTTGAGCCAAAACTTCAAAGCGCCGCATGCGTCAGTCATCCTTTAGCTTGTTAAACAGTTGCTGTCGCAACTCATTTTTTCTAAGTGAGCAGCTTGAGCAGATTTGAATGGACCCACTCACTAAAGCATTTGATAAAGACAAACATTTTTCTACTTTATTCTTGTTTAAAAATAATTCGGAGGGACGGTAACATGTTTAAAACTTATCATAATTATTACATTTTAAGTGCTTAAAAAACATTTATTAAATATGTATAGACATGTTTTTCTTATAATTATACTTCGAGGAAAAAAAGTGAAAAAACATGTCTTATTTGTATTTCTTACCAATGCTAAATCTAAATAGATACATTGAACATACAAAAAAAAAAAAAAAAAAAAAAATCATTTGACACAAGATAAACCACATGTTGAACACGATTTTGGTGATTCTGATGGAGGTGCAGGCAAACAGATAACATGTGAATGTGTGGTGTATTTCATTGCAGCATGCATTGAACCCTCTGATTCATTGAAGAAAGCAAATATTTGAATGCATTACTGTTATTACTGTTATTATTACTATTTTTTAAACTCATCCAAGAGGAAGAAGCGGGAGGTGCAGACACAAACATTCAGGGAGATGCCCATTTGCAGCGTTGACATTACGAATGAACCTCTTGGTACCTCACGATTCGATACGATTTGAGATACAAAGCTCACGATAACGATCTCACTACATGGCGATGCAACGATTATCGATACATTGGGCAGCAAATCATTCTAGGATAATCTACAAAACAACTAATAAACAAAAAAACAAACTATCTTCACCCTTCTGTTGTGAGTTTACTAGTAGATAGTGTATTCAATCCATTTGAACTGGGAGGGTGACATCGAATGAACTCCTCCCTCTTCAAACAGGCCCCTCCCACTTCTATGGCTGTCAGTGTCAGCCAATGCGGTAATTTTGGGCCATTTCAGGTCATTACCTGTTCATTTGCAGTCCATTACTGTTGATTTTGGAACATTTTATGGTTCGCGTTCTATTGATTTTGGGTTACCGAACAGGGAGTGACCCTGGAATGAATCGGCAGTCACTCAAACAGTGACTTGTAGATGCGCGAAAATAAAAAAAAAAGAGTGACCTGTGAATGCCCGGAAAATCAGAAAGAGTGACTGTGAATGGTCTGGTTTTGAATGAACTGTTCATTCGCCCCTTCGAGTCTTAATGGATTGGGCGTTGAGTGCCGACAATGGCAGTCATAGAATTAACTGAGACACTATTATGGTGGAAGATTTTGGTAGCAAATTGTTCGTAACATTTACACTTTTTTAAAAACGGTCTCAAAATTCTTGGCACGATAACTTTTTTGGATGCAAAGTATCATGATATATCTCTATTTCGCTATTTTGTCAGACTGCTAGTTGATATGTGATTCGCCTCGCTAGCTTTACATCATCCACCACTGGAGGTCTGCTTGCAGTCCCTAAAAAATTGTACTTTGCAACTTCGACTTTCCAGACCCCAATAAATCCTTTTTTTTTAAGTTCTGTCAAGAATGCTGCATTTGAAGGGAATGAAATGACCTGCTTTGGCCGCCTTCTTGAGCTACACAGCAATGTGTCAGAATAGATTTGGACTGGACATGAAAATACAGCTCATGATGTTTCACATCAACACAACAGTTCATTTATGTTTCCTGTGGTTTATAATGATAACTTTATTATGCAGTATATTTACTAATTGTAATGCCCTCACACAAGTGAAAGGAGGGACATTGATGCTTTCCTAAACTATGCACGATATATCTAAAACGTTTCCGTGTAGAAAAAAAACAAACAAACAAAAAAAATAACAATTACCTAAGCTCTTAAAAGCGAGCCGTATTTAAGTGTTTGGGTAATTACTGAATACATAAAATTCCTTCGAGGCTCAGGTACAGCCACCAGGAAACTTCTCCCCCACAGAATCACACGATACTGCAAATACTGTAAAGACGGTGGTTAGCTAAGGAAGTTTTACACATGAAAATGCTTCTCATTTCCCTATGCCGGGTGAAAAACCCTAACCGAACGGCTGCTCCGGAAAGAACCAGTTGTTCCTTAATTACCATTCGAAACTCTAGTAAACACTGGACTTAGTGTTTCAAAGCCGGCATACGCTGCTTATGGCTTCTTTTTTTTCCTTTTTACCATTACGGGTAAACTCATTAGCATTTTCCCTTTGACGAGGGGCCCACCCACTTAGTAAGCGGGATGTTGATCTGAAGTACGGTTTCATCATCTGGTGGTGAGCCACTAGTGGAAACATATCACAGTACTGAGCTGAAACAACAAATTTATGACAGGAAAAATACAATAAATCAAAGAAAATACGAGGTGAGTGATATCCAAAAGTAAACATTCTTTTTGGTGAATTGGTTTATCAAGAGAGGAGAGGAAATATGACTGTTGAGATTCAAGTTCTGTAAATCATAGCATAAGTAGTAAATATGGACATCTATTATTTGGAAGAGGCAATACTAAGGCCTTGTTCACACTGGCAGCCAAAATCTTTAGCCAATCTAGATTGAAACTGTGTGAATCTTTTGTAGTCTGAACAGTCACAAAACACAGAAATCTGATTTATGTGAGACGAATTGAAACCACATATGGGAGGTAGTTTCATATCAGATATGAATGGACAAGATGCTTCTCAGTCTGAACATCTCAAATGGGTTTTGACTGTCTGTGACGTAACTCTACTCTGGATGACGCCTTTGTTGCCTCAGCAGGTGTTTCACTAATGTGGCCCAGTCTGTACAGGCAGAGAACTGATTTGTATGCTAGCTAAAAATAGTGTGAACAGTCAGCTCTAAAAATCAAATCAAATACACATGCACTCTGAATGCAGAGAGGTTTGGCTGCAGCAAGCAAGGTGTGTTTTTGTACAATTGTACAAGTTGAGGGTGAGCTGCAGAGCTACAGATGATGCTGAATTATCACCCTCATTTAGCTCAAGCTATGGTTATTCGGTAAAAACAAGTACAGTACATAAGATTCCCATTCTTCCATAAGTCAGCGGACCTTGGCCCTGAGCAACACTTTTACCAGGTAGGGAACTTTAAAGGGAACCTCACCTTACTAAAATATGTTATTAGAAACACATATTATTGCCATTGATTTAAAAATCTGTAATATTTAGTACATGTTTTGACCTACGGAGGGCGGCATATTTTACGCACGCAGTGCACGGACTGGACAAGGAGAATAGCTGTGCTTGCTAGCAAGCAAAGTTAGTATGAGGACTGGCAGGATTTTGTGACATTCTGCTGCTGGTCAGATTGTTTTGTTACAGAACTGTGGGATGAGTTCCTAACGTCGTACCTGCATCCAATTTCAGCTCATCAGCAGTGTCTCTAAACCGACCCTAGGCAGCTTGCCAAGATATTGACTTGCTGCTATTTGACAGTTTGTATATCCCTTTGTTGCTAGTTGCATCATTGCTTTGTTTTTTCATTTGTCTGCCTCTCACCGAGGTTTTACCTCGTTTTTTTAAAAACATTTTTCTTATTGATCCCGATGTACTGTCACAGACCATTTTTGTGTCTCCATTTTCGCAATCACGTGGGTTTTTTTGTGTGCTCACTAAACCCTTTTACAGTGGGGCAAATAAGTATTTAGTCAACCACTAATTGTGCAAGTTCTCCCACTTGAAAATATTCGAGAGGCCTGTAACTGTCAACATGGGTAAACCTCAACCCAGAGAGACAGAATGTGGGAAAAAAAACTGAAAATCACATTGTTTGATTTTTAAAGAATTTATTTGCAAATCGTGGTGGAAAATAAGTATTTGGTCAATACCAAAAGTTCATCTCAATACTTTGTTATGTACCCTTTGTTGGCAATAACGGAGGCCAAACGTTTTCTGTAACTCTTCACAAGCTTTTCACACACTGTTGCTGGTATTTTGGCCCATTCCTCCATGCAGATCTCCTGTAGAGCAGTGATTTTTTGGGGCTGTCGTTGGGCAACACGGACTTTCACCTCCCTCCTCATCCCGTGGCGTCAAAATAATAACAAGAACGGTGAGCAAAAATCCCAGAACCACACGGGGGACCTAGGGAATGACCTACAGAGAGCTTGGACCACAGTAACAAAGGCTACTATCAGTAACACAATGCGCCGCTAGGGACTTAAATCCTGCACTGCCAGACGTGTCCCCCTGCTGAAGAAAGTACACGTCCAGGCCCGTCTGCGGTTCGCTAGAGAGCATTTGGATGATCCAGAAGAGGACTGGGAGAATGTGTTATGGTCAGATGAAACCAAAATAGAACTTTTTGGTAGAAACACAGGCTCTCGTGTTTGGAGGAAAAAGAATACTGAAGTGCACCATACCCACTGTGAAGCATGGGGGTGGAAACGTCATGCTTTTGGGCTGTTTTTCTGCAAAGGGACCAGGACGACTGATCTGTGCAAAGGAAAGAATGAATGGGGCCATGTATCGAGAGATTTTGAGTGAAAATCTCCTTCCATCAGCAAGGGCATTGAAGATGAAACATGGCTGGGTCTTTCAGCATGACAATGATCCCAAACACACAGCCAGGGCAACAAAGGAGTGGCTTCGTAAGAAGCATTTCAAGGTCCAGGAGTGGCCTAGCCAGTCTCCAGATCTCAACCCCATAGAAAATCTGTGGAGGGAGTTGAAAGTCTGTGTTGCCCAACGACAGTCCCAAAACATCACTGCTCTAGAGGAGATCTGCATGGAGGAATGGGTCAAAATACCAGCAACAGTGTGTCAAAAGCTTGTGAAGAGTTACAGAAAACGTTTGGGCTCCGCTATTGCCAAGAAAGGGTACATAACAAAGTATTGAGATGAACTTTTGGTATTGACCAAATACTTATTTTCCACCATGATTTGCATATAAATTCTTTAAAGATCAAACAACGTGATTTTCTGTTTTTTTTCCCCCATATTCTGTCTCTCATGGTTGAGGTTTACCCATGTTGACAATTACAGGCCTCTCTAATATTTTCAAGTGGGAGAACTTGCACAATTAGTGGTTGACTAAATACTTATTTTCCCCACTGTACCTAATCCCTATGTTATTGTTGTCTGCTTATTTTCAAATGTGTTTCCCTTTCACGTTTTACTGCACAGACAACGCATGTGGCTTTATAAAGAAAATCATTACTATAACGTCACACAGAAGTATTATTCTGTGGTCTACACACGTCTGACAGAGACCTTAATCTAATTGCTTTTGCTGCTTGTTTTGAGAAATATCGACAGTGCTGTCCTGCTCATCACTATTCCGTTCGGGTTAAAATTGGAAGGGCAGAACCTACGACATGTTTATGGAGCTGACAAGTTACGCTGTGGAAGTACGGGAGCGCTGCCCAGTAACATCACTGCCCAGAGTGCATTGCGTCCTTAACAACAATGCCGACCAACTAGTTAAACTAATTTTTCAAATTTTATAAAAACGAAAACATTAAGAGGGGTTTGAATATCAAATTATTATAACTCATACTAACATTTATCTTTCAAGACCTACAAGTCTTTCTGTCCATGGTTCCCTTTAAGTTACTTCCTGTTGTTGTATTTTTCCATACTTTAAGCAAAATTCTTTGCAGTTGAGATTTGATGAAAGACAAAGTTGAAGGCTCAGATTTCTATACTATTCTATTCATTTTGGTGTCTTGAATACATTCTTGGAACTACTAGTATATCAACATTATTGTATTTTAATACAGTGTACAATTTAACAAATGACAAACTAAGCTCAAGTGGGCTGGGGAGCTTCTGTGAACACTGTGACTCTAGAAATTTTATTCTGTAGGTGTACAACTTCGAAGCCATCCATATATACATTTTTCGTCATGCTTCGCAGGACTGAGGCAAAATGAATCGTTATAATATTACCAATAAAGAGCAACTTTTGTTAAAACATTTTCAAACTTTTAAAATGAGCAAACGTATTTTACCTAAATGCAGCCAGGTACTCGGCATCCCCCATGGGAGGGTTCAAACCACCAGTCCATCCAATGTTGACATTGAAACCTTCACCTGCCCCTGCACCAACCTGGAATAGCACAAGTGAAGGCAAGTTTTCATATAAAATGCACACTAAATATTAAAAAAAAAAAAAAAAACACAGATTACAGCGGACAGCCGGAAGCCAGATCAATTAAGACGCCACTTAAAGACATTAGACCCCAATCTCATTGATAAGCTGCTTGATTGTTTTTCAGCGATAAAGTGGTGAATATTGCCAACAATCGTCCCGCTTTGTCCGTGTTATATCAGTAAACCAGTGAGCATTGTTAGCATGCTCAGTGCTAAATAACACCACACCAATGCAAATGAGGTGGTACTGTGAGCAGCGAAAATAAAAACTGTCCTTTTGTCCAAAGACACTCTTTTTTTTTTTTTTTCTTCCATTCAGTTTTGTTTTTTCGGTCAATTTTTTTGGCATATTGTCCTCATGAGTTAATGTTTCTAATCACTTTGATTTTTTAAAAAAAAATATTTACTGACTTTATTACATTTTATTTTTCAGTATCAAATGGTCAAAAATGTACCTTGAGTGTATTTTTACAATTTGAATGTGACTTTAAAAAAAAAATTCAGGCAAATTGATGCGCGTTAAGTCTTTTCTGTTACAAACAAAACAATGTTTATATGTTTACCATATTAACATCTTAGCCAATCTAGATTGAGTGAAAAATCAAAGAAATTGAAACTGAGTGACTCTTTGGTAGTCTGAACAGTCACAAAACACAGACAAGTGGTCTTCTTTCACCTGCGCAGCATAGCCAAAATTAGAAATATTTGATCTAAAAACGATGCAGGAAAATTAATTCACACGTTCGTTACATCGAGATTGGATTACTGTAACTCCCTACTTGCAGCTTGTCCTAAAGGTTCTCTAAAAGGTCTTCAGCTAGTCCAAAACGCAGCAGCAAGACTTTTAACAGGAACCAATAGAAGAGAGCACATCACCCCTGCGCTCCAGGCCCTTCACTGGCTTCCAGTCGAGTTTAGAATTAAATTTAAAATCCTCCTTCTTACATTTGAGACCATTAATGGGTTGGGGCCATCTTATCTCACCGATGCTCTGGTTCCATACCGCCCCAACAGAACACTCCGCTCTCAGAATGCAGGTCTACTGGTAGTTCCCAGGGTTCCTAAAAGTACTGTCGGAGCTAGAGCCTTTAGCCACCAAGCCCGTTTTATGGAATCAGCTTCCAGCTAATATTAAAGAAGCCGAGACAGTCTGCACATTTAAGATTAGATTAAAAACGTTCATATGCGACAAAGCTTATGGTCAGGCTAGTTGAAGTCGGAGTAGACTCAGTTTAATCTAAGCTGCACTAGAAGCTATAATGCTGTGGGAAGTACAGCCACTGAGTTCTATCTCCTTTTTCTCACTCGACCTACCACTTGTCTTACTTTATTTCTATTTTCCAGTGTTAATATCTAGTTGTCTAGTCTCTTCATCACTAGTCACCCGGTGTTCCCTTTCCCCCCTTCCCTCTGGGGAGGAGCTATTTTTCAGCTGCAGCCTCCTGACTGTCTGGACCCCTGGCTGGATGGACGTCCTCGTTGCTACCCCCGTCTCATCTGGCTAGATGAACCTCTTCTTGTTCCTTTACTCCACTGCATCTTTACGGACTGTAACTTCGCCTGCTAATTCCCATTAGCAGTCCTGGTGCTACCTGTCTATCCGTCCTTGGAGTGGATCTCTCCTGACTGTGGTACTCCCCAAGGTTTCTCATTTTCTCCCAAAGACTCTGGAGTTTTTGGAGTTTTTCATTGCGGACATGGAGGGTCTAAGGATGGGGGATGCCCAGGACTTGAACTTTATTTATTCATCTTTGTTGTGTGGCGTACCAGAAAGTAATTGAGAAGCACTGGCTTCGAGTCTCAAAACAAACTCTCATTCAATCTGTAAATTGTCATACACGGGAGTGTGCTTTGAAATTGGATTTTGTCTTCATGCCTAAAACAACTTCAAGTTAAATTGTGAAGGTAATTGAAAAAAGTGACAATTATCTGATTAATAGATTAATCATTTAATTAATTGGCAGATTAATCGATTATGAAAATTATTGTCAGTTGCACCCCTAATTTATTTATCAGTATAGATACAGATTAGGGTTGTTCCGATCATGTCTTTTTGGTCCCGCTCCGATCCTGATCGTTTTAGTTTGAGTATCTGCCGATCCCGATATTTCCCGATCCGATTGCTTTTTTTTGCTCCCGATTCAATTCCAATCATTCCCGATAATTTTTCCCGATCATATACATTTTGGCAATGCATTAAGAAAAAAATGAATAAAACTCGGACGAATATATACATTCAACATACAGTACATAAGTACTGTATTTGTTTATTATGACAATAAATCCTCAAGATGGCATTTACATTATTAACATTCTTTCTGTGAGAGGGATCCACGGATAGAAAGACTTGTGACTTTGTATATTGTGACTAAATATTGCCATCTAGAGTATTTGTTGAGCTTTCAGTAAATGATACTGAAGGCCATGCCCAAATGCATGATGGGAAGTGGAATCATGACTGTTCGTAGTGCTACCAATTGATATATCTTCTCTGCGTTGGGAAATAACATAAGGTGTTAAGAAAAAGATCAATTGCTATCTTGTTTCCCCACATTGCTTCCCATCATATTTCTAATCGTAGGGAGAGGGATTGTAAGGCTTTAGCCAATTAAAAAAAGGCTCCAAAGGCTGCCAAAATTCACTCTACTCATTTTACGCTGCCTTTTATCTCTCTATATAGGTAAAACAGGTACAGATTGAGCGCGACATTGCGTGAATGGGTCGTGCAGTGTATGCATTAATTGCGTTAAATATTTTAACGTGATACATTTAAAAAAAGAAATAATTACCGCCGTTATTGGGATAAATTTGATAAACCTACCTTAAGCCTAAACTAAAGACTCTGGATAAGTGTAACATATTATGTCTGTAACGTTAAATGCAATTAGAAAACGATTTAATAATTTATTATTTTTTTTAATTTAAAAAAAGGCATGGCCGATATTTTTTTGCCGATTCCGATACTTTGAAAATGACGTGATCGGACCCGTCTAATACAGATATATATGTGCTAGCAGATAGTTTGAAACCAGCTGTGACATATACAGCCACTTAAACACACAAATAAAGCTCCACGCATCCCCTGACATGTTGTTTAGCCCCTTGCACACCCTGGTCCCTCTAGAGTCCCGGGCCCGGGTGGAGCCGCACCACCAGCACCCACCCAAACTCCGCCCCTGATTGCTGTATTCCCCAGCATTACAGTAAAACCTAAAGGGGCTCCTTTGACCTCATATATTTAGGGGAACTATGGCCCACTCTTGGAACGGTCTATGGGATTCCTCGTTCGCTTTGTAGTCCTGCTAACAGCCATTTAGCCCTTCGCTCAGCCCTTTGCCATCAGTCAATGTGTCAGTTTGAAGGGAGCGTGTGGAGGCTGATTGACACCCTCTTGGCAACAAGGTGTGGTAATGTGTGTGTGTAAGGCTGGGCGACGAAGAAAGAATGCTGATGAGCATTGCAGAACGCCTGACTCCATTCTTGTCTTGGAGGAGGGATGTTCACAGGGCAAACACAAAACACATGAGGCCTTCCATCCTCTGCCAACTGGTAATGTACTCGTATGCGCGCACACACACAGACGCACGCACGCATAGACACAGTCCCACAATTCCTACTATTGCTCCAAGTATCTAGTGCTCTCTTCTGTTCTATGTCTTCCTTTCATGTTGAAAGGGTTGCTGGAATAGATTAGGACTTCGATGGTTACTGTGTGGTACGCAGCACTCTACATTATGACTATGACATCACAATCCGTACCCCATGGTGAGTTATATACCTACACGGGGGGACAGTGAGACTCCAGCGGTTTACCGCACAGCTAAACAGAGGTTGAAGGGGCACTTCAGGCAAACCCACATCCAAGTCAACGCAGTGTTTTATGTACTATTCTCATCAGGGGAATTTATGGGAAAACATTGACCATTTAGCCTCATTATTGTGGGGGAAGATGAGAGAAATGAGAAAGAATGCTTGGGATTGAATGGTTGAGAATTCTATCATTGGGTGCAATGGGACGGTGTACAAGTACAATCACCACATTTGGATTTGGAGAAGCCTGTCGATATCATGGGAATCCCTGCTTCTCGTGTGAAAACACGCCATGTACCCATAATTTCTGGTATATCCACCCAATTCTGTTCAAACATGAACAATGGACAAGAAAAATAAAAAAATCATATACAGGTACAGTTATGTGAAAAAATTAGGACACCCCATTAGATATTCAGTTCTTTATTAAGAAATGTTTACATATCAACGCCTGATCTCTGGAAAAGAGTGATTTAGTTGCAGGTAAAGAGCAAAAAATAACATTGTTTTACTCATTAAACCAAATATATCTACAAAAATGCATATTCTAAATGAGGAAAAAGTTAGGACACCCTACCACCTAATAGCTAGTGTTACCCCCTTTGGCTGCAATAACTTCAGTGAGACATTTTTGTAGCCATCGTGCAGAATACTTTCAGCTGTGAGATGTTTGAGGGGTTTCTTGCGTGTACAGCCTGTTTCAAGTCAACCCACAGCATCTCAATGGGATTCAGATCTGGGCTTTGACTCGGCCATTCCAGGACTCTCTATTTCTTCATTTTCAGCCAGTCCTTGGTGGATTTACAGTTAAGTTTTGGGTTATTGTCATGTTGCAGGGTCAAGTTTCGCTTCAGCTTTAATTTTTTAACGGATGATCTCACATGTTCCTCAAGCACCCTCTGATACATGATAGAATTCATGGTGGATTCTGTGATGGTGAGCTGGCCAGGTCCTGCTGTAGGAAAGCATCCCCAAATCATAACATTTCCACCTCCATGCTTCACAGTTGGGATGAGGTTCTTTTCCTGGAATGCTGTATTGGGTTTACGCCAAACATGTCTTCTTTTCTGGTGTCCAAATAATTTTAGATTCATCTGTCCAAAGAACATTATTCCAAATTTGTCTACATTAACTCTGGCAAAACTCTGGCCTTCATGTTCTTCTAGGAGAGCAGAGGTTTTCTCCTTGCACACCTCCCGTAAAGGTTAAATTTGTGAAGTCTCTTTCTGATTGTAGAGGCATGCACTTTCACATCAATAGTAGCAAGAGCCTGCTGTAGGTCCCATGATGACATTTTAGGGTTTTTGGAGACTTCTTTTAGCATCTTGCAGTCTGCTCTCGGGGTGAACTTGCTTGGATGGCCAGATTTGGGCATGTTGGCAGTTGTTTTGAATGTCCTTCACTTGTAGACTATTTTCCGGACAGTGGAATGGCTGATTTTATATTCTTTTGAGATTTTTTGAAATCCCCTACCAGACTCATAAGTGTCTACAATCTTCTTTTTGAAGGCCTCAGACAGCTCCTTTGATCTCACCATGGTGTTTTCTCTCACTTCAACAGTCAGGGGCACACCAAACTAAATGTGAGGTTTAAATAAGGCAAGCCTCCTCCAAAACACTGGGTAATGATGTTCTTATCATGTGCACCTGATGTGATTTTAAGGATTGAATGTGGGGGTGTCTTAATTTATTCCTCAACAGAAATTGCATTTAAAATGACATTTTACATAAAGTTGCAAAAAAAAAACAAACAAACTTTTTTTCCGTTTTAATTGTTTAGTTCTATTACTTGAATCTCTCAAGATTGTTAAAAATGATATTACATACTGTATTGTACTGCAAATATATTAGAAAACACACAAGCTTTCATAGGGTGTCGTAATTTTTTTCTCAAGTTTGTAGTCCCTGGGTTAGGACGTCCTCGATTTACGTGAGTTCGGCTTTACAACCCTGGAGTCTCGTCCGGCGTTATTTTTGTGTTTTTTCCTTTTTTTTTTTAAAGTCGCGTAACAGTGTCTTGTCCGCTACCTCTCAGCATTGATGGTAAGTACAGTATATTATTCTACATTTAATTTAGTTATTTAGTTAGTTGCTTTCACTGTGGGGAGCGGGGGTGAACCCCAGTTAACATTTCAAGAAGGCAGGGAAACGGTAAACGGCGCGGGCTCGGCAAATGCCATCCCGCTAGCTCGCTATTAGCCCAAAATCTTATTGACCACCGTTCGTTTTCACTGCTGGACCAGTGCCACCAATAGCTGCCATTTTCCTTGTTGAATTGCCCAAGATTTGGACCTTGTTTCCCTCGGTATTACTTTGCCGCCATTGAGGTACAGTATGTTTTTTGTAAGTAATTATGTCTCTTTTGATTTACTTTATAGTATTATCGTACGCTCTTTGTCATGTATTTTATTTTCTAATTGTGTGTTCATAGTTTGACGGTGACAAATTAATAAATGTCAGTTGTAAGAAGAACAATAATGTGATCGATGTTACCAGAGGGAAGTAATATCCATCTTATTTTTTACTTAATTTTATTAATATGACGTATAGTACATGTATTTGGGTAGTTATTTTAAGATTTAAGAGGTATTTGGGGGGTACTTAAAGGGTTCTTTGTGATTTACGCGGAAATTCGGGTTACATCGCCAGCATAGGGACGGAACTTGTCCATAACCCATGGACTATCTGTATATGTACTTTGTCATAACAGCATTGAAGTTTTCTTTAACTTGTGTGGAGAGTATCCAGCAAATTCCTTTTTTTCTAATCTTACATCAAACCTAATTGGTAGATTATGATCTCACATCTCAGTGAGCAGCTGTGTTCATCTCCCATCAATAATTATTCCTTAGTGAATTTGAGTTTTAAGTACAGGGGCATCTCACATGTGGTTGCTATGAATGCTTTTGACTGTGTCACTCATTGGGTATTACACAAGATTACAGTGATTTCTAAAGGACCTGCTGTGACCCCTAATGATAAGCACTACTTACCTAATCATAGCCCTCACCTTTAACACTTAAAGTACTTATTCTAACCAACAAATCAACTCCAAATACATGGTCATAGTTGACCACAATTTATTCCGCAGCACATTTTTTAGTTCCCTCAAATGGGAGCCTTTTTGTACTATGTTGAGTTTTTATAAATTTGAATAAAATGCAACTGCAGGCTAGAGTATGTTAAGCAGATAAAAGATCAGTGAAGCTCAGACTGGCAACTCGCATTGCTATTCACATCGATGGACCATCGTCAATGAACCTAAGAACCATGTTTTTGAAATGCAGGCGGTAGTAGGAGTACTTAGTGATAACCCACACAAGAATAAGAATAACATGGGAGAGCAAAATGCTAAGCACCCGTCCACTGTGCCCAAACCATTGGTAAACTGTGTATTCTAATCTTTACACACAACTTTTGGTGATGTACATTTGAGGAAGGTCGGAAAATATGACAAAATGACCAAACTTGATTTATTATTATTTCATTTTTACTATAACTTGAAACCTTTGAACGCAAACCTTGAAGTGAAAGTTTCCGAGATGAGAGTTTATTTTTTACTACAACTTGAAACCTGCGGATGCAAACCTTGAAGTGAAAGTTCTTGAGGTGAGAATTTATTTAGAAGTAATTTCTTAGATATTAAAAAAATAAATAAATAAAATTAAAACTGATAACCTGTGCACAATGCATATAGAGGCATCTTACCTCTTTTTTACACTGCAAATAATGTCTGGTTTCGGTTGAACAGTGCAAATATGGGTTGCAATGCCAGTGTATGATTTATTATTATTTTTACATGGTAACGCTGCGACACCAAGACGTAACAATTGTGTTGCGGAATGGCCTCGCCTTTACACGGTGACGGCGAAAATGGAAGGCAAAGACGCAAACTTATGATTACAGTCTCCAAAGCAAACCGATTCGATTGCGGGGATTTCTCTGCAACCATACGCATGGAACGCTCTCGCTCCAATGATGTCAGCACTCGCACACGTTACGTTGGGCGTGCACAGTCGCTGCTACTAAACATTCAAAACGGAACATTGTGGATTGACGTCTTTAATGTAGTGTTTTTATAATATTTTTAATCTAAATAAATTTTATTTTCGCGTTTTTGTGCATGGACACCATTGCTTCGTTTTTTTTTTGTTTTTTTTTTTCGACAAGCAACGTTATACAGTCATTTAAAGTCATAAAGAACAGAAAACGTTCATGAAATATCAGAGAAAAATTAAATATACAGGAAAAACCGTGAATAAAACTAAAAAAATAAAACGTAGTGCATCATTGGCTGTCACCTTGTAAAACTGCACTGCCCTTTAGGGCCCGGCATGAATACTACATCATTTTCACGCGGAATCGTTTGAATGGAGACGGAACCATGTAAATGCAAACATGAAATTTGTCGTATTCTTGGAGCGCCACCATGTAAACGGCCCCTTAGAGTTGTCCCGATCACATATTTTTGCATCCGAGTTCGAGTCTGAGTCACCTTATTTTGATCATCTGCCGATACCAAGAGCCTTGGCTAATTTATACAAAACAAACATTTTTGATTTTTGTTTGTTTCTTGATCATTTTGTTGCTTTGTAGCCATTTAAAAAATCTTAAAAAAAAAAAAAAAAATTCACCTGATTCTGGTCTTCAAAAAATGTTGTGTAGTGCAAAACATATTTTTTGTTCTTTTGACGATATCCGTGTATGAGTCTTATTTTATTGCTGTCCACCCTTTAAAAAACAACATGATCTTTTTCACCTGTTTCCAAACTTCTAAACAGGACGTGCTCAGACCCGATTTCCGATCACATGATCGGATCGGGGACATCCCTAGAATGAAACATGGATACTTATGGGTTGTCCTATTTGCTAGTCTGAACTGTCTGATACAACGAATAAAGCCAGCAAATCTCTAAGCTGACATCATACACATTTGTTTTGGTATACTGGCATGCAAAATATATCGTACCAGACAATCTCTGGTAAAGCAAAGAAAAGCAGTTAAAAGGCTCGCTTTTTGTGAACAAATACCTCATTAGGATGTCCACTACCAGGGAAGAAGTTGCCATTATCGTAGCGATGTAGTGAGATATACAGGATATTTGGGTCATTGTAGAAGGCTTCCTGGGTACCATTGCCATGGTGAACATCCTGGACAAAGAGTGGTGACATAAAAATTTACATGGACATGTTTAGGACTACAATATGTATTTTAGATGAGATGAGACACATTTGCTTTTATTCCTATTTCACTTTGTGTTTTAATGTATTTATTAAAGAATTTACCTATATTAATAAACAATACGTGTAGTTCGGTTCTGTCTGTCTTTCATATCGATAAATTAAAGAAAATCTTCCACCTTGGAATGATTCTATTCTATAGTCTAGATTCTAGTTTATAGTCTAGTCTAGATTGTAGGCTAGAATCAATTCTAGTCTAGTTTCTAGTGTAGTATAGATTCTAGTCTATTGTAGTTTCTAGTACTGGTCTAGCTTCTAGTTTAGTCTTAGTTGAGTCTAGTCTAGATTCTAGTGCAGATTCTATTCTGGTCTATTCTAGATTCTAGTCTATCATAAATTGTAGTCTAGTCTAGTGTCTAATCTATTCTAAGATTCTCGTCTATTGTCTAGTCTATACTAGATTCTAGTATAGTCTGGTTGAGGCTAGTCTAGATTTTAGTTCAGTCTAGTCAAATCTAGACTAGATTCTACTCAAGTCTAGTGTGGATTGTATTCTGGTCTAATCTAGGTTTTAGTCTAGATTCTATTCTAGTCTCTAGTCTAGTTTCTAGTCTATACTAGATTCTAGAGTTCGAGTCTAAGCTAGTGTAGACTAGATCCTATCTTAGTCTAGTCTAGATTCTAGTTCAATCTAGTCAAGTCTAGTCTAATTTCTAGTCGAGTCTATTCTAGATTCTATTCTCGATTCTATATAGGTCTGTTCTAGATTTTAGTCTATTCTAGTTTCTCGTCTGGGCTAGATTCTAGTTTGTAGTCTTGTCTAGTCTAGTTTCTAGTCTAGGATAGATTCCAGTCTATTCTAGAATCTCATCTATTCTAGATTCTTGTCTAGTATAATCTAGATCCTAATCGAGTCTAATCTATATCCTGGTAGAGTCTATTCTAGATTCTAGTCTAGAGTCTATTCTGGTCTTTTTCAAGATTGTAGTCTAGTCTAGATTCTATATTGTATTGGAGTCTGGATTAAGTCTAGGATAAATTGTAGTCTATTCAGGAATCTGGTCTATTCTAGGTTCTTGTCTAGTCTATAGTCTCAAATAGTCTAGTTTCTAGTTCAGTCTAGGCAAATCTAGTCTTGATTCTAGTCGAGTCTAATCTAGTTCTATTCTGATCTAATCTAGAATCTAGTCTAATCTAGGGTCTAGTCTAGTCTAGTTCTCCTCTCATCTAGTCTATTCTAGATTATAGTCTAGTCTAGATTCAAATCGAACTTATTCAAGTCTAGTTTGTAGTCTAGTATAGATACTAGTCTATTCCAGATTCTAGTCTAATCTAGATTCACGTCTATTCTAGATTCTCGTCTAGTTTAGTCTAAATTTTAGTTTAGTCTAGTAGAGTCTTGTCTAAATTGTAGTTCAATGTAGTCAAGTTTAGTCTACATTCTTGTCGAGTCTAGTCTAGATTCAAAATTGCTCCGACAGGATGGAATGATTGTCTTGACTGTCTTGCATTAAAACTGAATGGAAATTGCAGTGCTATTATGGCAATAATAAATGGGGTCACAGGTTTTTCTTTGCCCTTGTGGGCATGAGCTACCCTGGTCATGTTGTGGCTCCTTACCCAATCCACGATAAGGATTTTGCCAACACTGAGTTTCTGTTGGAGTTGTTTGGCAGCAATGGCCACAGAGTTGAAGAAACAGAAACCCCTGTGGACAAACAGGAAGGCAATATGTGTTTATCAAGATTTCATCAGCATATTAATATCAAACAACCACCATATGGACCGTCGGGACTTCTAAAACAAGTCATGTGGTGCTTATTGAACACAGGTTGGGACAGTCACATCACAGACAGCCCTTGACACGCTAAGATGTAAATGTTTTTGAAATGAATGCTTTTTGTGTGATGAAAAATGTGTTTTCGTATGAGAATGTCACGCTGAGTGAAAAGTCTTGAAACGGGAAAAAAATGCAAGGGCCCCAGACTATGTGACAAAATGAAACACGGGCTTATCATAAAATTCACTGCTCAAGCCAAAGATTTTACAAAGTTTTCTGACAGGATGTGATGAGGGATGAGTATAGAATGCGGCTAAGCAGTTTCCTATAGTGGAAAAAATGGCGATGTGTGAAAAATAGTGGAAGAATGCTTAGCGTCAGCAGTGGTTGTAAACTGCATGAATGTGTTTGTGTATGTGAAGAATATATCATACATACAGTCTGCTCATAAAAAATGATTAACTGGTGACATGCACTGCTGAGGACACACACAAACAGTCCCAGCTGAATGTGGTCGCAAGGCTAAATGCTTCCAATCAAAGACTGTCACTGATCCACGCCCACCCATAGAGTGCACACCCAACCACACACATGCCCCATCTTGAACATCAAGTCACGAGTGCAACCAATCTGTAGTAAATTCTTTGCAAAATTTTTCGCAGAGGCCTCTGGATGGTCTTCGCACTTACAGAGGAGAGGAGTGTGTGGCATGGTGCCCGGGTGGCCTCACCACTGCAAATCCATTCTGAAAGAAGAGGAAAAGAAAAAAGTCAGCACCTTGCCAGCTATGTAAAGATTCACATCTACGTATGTATCGACTCTGAGAAATATTTTAAGTCGACGGCTGACCAATCCATTAAAAAACAAAAGTTACTAAGTAACATTACCTACAAATAATATGATGGTGTATATTAAATATTTGCAGAGATGGGTAGTAATGCGTTACATGTACTCCGTTACATTTACTTGAGTAACTTTTTGAGAAAAATGTACACCTAAGGGTAGTTTTAATAAGCCATACTTTGTACTTTTACTTGAGTAGATTTGTGAAGAAAAAACGCTAATCTTACTCCGTTACTTTGGGCTGCACAAGAGTCGTTACATTTTTCCTCTTTATTCTACACATTAGATTTATATTTTTGGGGGGAGTGATGCCAAGAGTAGCTTGACCAATTTCAACAATGAAACCAATCAGACGCAAGCTTGCCGTTCTATGATCACACCAGCCTGTTCATTCACGTGGCGTCTTTAAGGCATCGTGAAAAATGAAGTATTTGTTATAGAGCGCTGCCCTCGACATGACTAGAAAGCGCGGATTTTTAACCTCTCTCCCAGTTTTTATTTGGCACTGATTGACCAAGGAAAACTGGCAATATGATCCTTTTAATTTTATAATAGCAACTATTAAGGAACTATTCACTATTCAAACTAAGAACTACTTTCTCCACTAGTGCTCTTTGGACAAATTATGCTTTATTTCTGTTTTTTTTTTTCTCTCACTGGAATTCAGTGATTTTTGTGTGTGTTTTTTTTGTATTTCTTTGGCTTAGTGTGGTTATGTAATATGTTATAGTACAGTATAATGATATCTGTTTATATAAGTAACTTTGTGCTGAGAAATAAAAAAAATACCTGTTTAAAAAAAATTAGGGCTGTCAAACGATTAAAATTTTTCATCGAGTTAATCACTGCTTAAAAATTAATTAATCGTAATTAATTGCGATTCAAACCATCTCTTAATGGAATCTCAATGGAAAGATAAGACACAAGGCGGATGTATACATTCAACATACTGTACATAAGTACTGTATTTGTTTATTATAATGATAAATCCACAAGATGGCATTAACGTTAACATTCTTTCTGTTAATGGGATCCACGGATAGAAAGACTTGTAGTTCTTAAAAGATAAATGTTAGTACAAGTTATAGTAATTTTATATTAAAACTAGGGCTGTCAAACGATTAAAATTTTTAATTGAGTTAATTACAGCTTAAAAATTAATTAATCGTAATTAATCGCAATTAATCACAATTCAAACCATCTATAAAATATGCCATATTTTTCTGTTATTGTTGGAATGGAAAGATAAGACAAAAGATGAATATATATATTTAACATGCGGTACATAAGGACTGTATTTGTTTATCATAACAATAAATCAACAAGATGGCATTAACATTAACATTCTGTTAAAGCGATCCATGGATAGAAAGACTTGTAGTTCTTAAAAGATAAATATTAGTACAAGTTATAGAAATTTTATATTAAAACCCCTCTTAATGTTTTCGTTTGAATAAAATTTGTAAATTTTTCAATGAAAAAATAAACTAGTAGCCGCCATTGTTGATGTCAATAATTACTTACACAATGCTCATGGGTGCTGAAGCCTATAAAATCAGTCGCAGCCAAGCACCAGCAGAGGGCAGCAAAACTCCACAAAACACAATTAACAAGTGGACATTTCACTATACTGTCATTTAAATCTGTCTGAGCGGGGCATATGCATTAATTCCGTCAAATATTTTAACGTGATTAATTAAAAAAAATAATTACCGCCCGTTAACACGATAATTTTGACAGCCCTAATTAAAACACCTATTAATGTTTTTGTTTTAATCAAATTTGTAAATTTTTCAAACAAAAAATAAACTAGTAGCTCGCCATTGTTGACGTTGCAGAGCGGTGACATCACGTTGGCTCCATGCCGTTCTTCCACAGTGTCTTTAACTACGTAAGGTAGTGATTAAAATACACCAGAAGGTGTCAGTAGGAGTTTTAAATTACTTAGAAATCAAGCCAATGAGTCTGTTTTGTCCCTTGACTGACGCCGTAGTTCCCTGTTTACTGGTACTTCATGGTCATTTGAGAGCTGGCTTCACAACGTATGAGACCTCTGATAGTTTGTATATTGTGACTGAATATTGCCATCCATCGTATTTGTTCCGCTAAACGAAATGTTTGAATAGAGTTTGACTAAAGTCTGAGTAAGTTTTATGTGTATTTTGCATAGCTATTTCCTTTTGTGAACATTATTTTCTTTTGAGAGATAGGAATATTATTTTTGTTGCTGCTTTCACTAAATGATACTTATGTTTTTTTATGAAGGAGTTGCCGAAGCTTATGCCAATAAACGGTGCGGTCCAATGAACGCCTGTGTCTTAGCTCTCAATGTTCTAATGTGATTAATTTAAAAAATTAATTACCGCCCATTAACGCGATAAATTTGACAGCACTAAAAAGAATCAAACATCTTAAGCAGCTACTCACAATGTTACTCGTGATTTATATACAGCAGCGGTCTCAAACCGACTCCACAAAGGGCCGCAGTGGGTCCTGGTTTTTGTTCCAACAGATCCAGCACAAACAGTTCAACCAATGAGGTTTCTACTAACATAAGCAGCACCTGATTGCAATCAACTGATTACACTTGTAAGAAACCAGATTGGTGAAAAGGTATTTGTCTCGTTTGGTTGGAATGAAATCCAGTACCCCCTGCGGCCCTTTGAGGACCGGTTTGA
This sequence comes from Corythoichthys intestinalis, assembly GCF_030265065.1. NCBI lineage: Eukaryota > Metazoa > Chordata > Actinopteri > Syngnathiformes > Syngnathidae > Corythoichthys > Corythoichthys intestinalis. The sequence continues at coordinate 48,087,034 of NC_080403.1, read as the reverse complement.
GACCACTGATATACAGTATTCTTTTCACCAAGTACATTTTTTTACTTGGACTTGAGCACATTTTTTTGATTACTACTTATACTTTTACTTGAGCAATATTATGTTGAAGTAACGCGACTTTTATTTCAGTAAAAGTTTTGGCAACTCTACACACCTCTTAAAATTTGCCACTAAATTGTCCAAGTCTTAGTGTTTCAATTTAAATAAACATAATAATAAAAATGAAAAGAAATCAAGTATGTATTACTAGAAATGGTACCAAACCACTTAGACATCATTAGACACGAAAACTTTGCCTGTTTAGTTGATAAAGGGGTTTTAAGTTAGTTTCCTTTACTTTCCCGGAAAAGAAAGAAGAAGAAAGAAAACATGATTAGGACCATCGCAACCACAACCTACCTTGCCCTATCACGTCCCTATCTGACCTATCTTCCCTCCTCTTATCCTTTGGTAAACAGCCAACCCCCTCACTCTCAGATGGTGTCCTCTGGTAAAACCAATTAGAATGCGAAAGCACCTATATATCCATAGTAGGTAGCAAATATGTTTATTGAGGAATTTTTCATATTTGTTTGTTGAATAGTTTTTTACTTATTTCTGTGCTTTTTTGCCAAACCGCTTCCTATCTGCTGTTTTCTCCTAATAAATAAAACAATATGAGCAACCACAATGGTAGTACACCAAACTCCCATGTGGCGCCCTAAAACTGTTCGGTCTATAAAGACAATCAGATTCCAATTTTCCGTGTCTAAGCAGGAGTTACAACCACAACCGAGTTAGCTGCCAAAGATGTTCGCACAAAGTTGTTTTCCGAAAGCTGTTCAATAGTGGCTGAAGGAGAATTCGCAAAATATAGTTTAACCCAAGGATGAGGCTGGAATGTGAGATCCAAAGGAAAATTATGACCAAACTTGGCCCGAGCAGAAAAATTGTTAAAGCAGGGTGTGCACTAGATGTCAGATTAATTCTTGTTAAATGTTCCATTTTACTGCGTTGTTGATACTGCAAAACATGCATGGGCCATATTATAGCCACCTTTGGTAAAGACTAAGGCTGTCAAACAATTAAAATGTTTAATCAAGTTAATTACAGCTTAAAAATGAATTAATTGTAATTAATCGCAATTCAAACCATCTATAAAATATCCCATATTTTTCTGTAAATTATTGTTGGAATGGAACGATAAGACGGATATATACATTCAACATACTGTACATAAGTACTGTATTTGTTTATTGTAACAATAAATCCACAAGATGGCATTAATATTATTAACATTATTTCTGTTAAAGGGATCCACAGATAGAAAGACTTGTAGTTCTTAAAAGATAAATGTTAGTACAAGTTATAGAAATGTTGTATTAAAACCCCTCTTAATGTTTTCGTTTTAATCAAATTTGTAAAATTTTCAATTAAAAAATAAACTAGTAGCTCGCCATTGTTGATGTCAATAATTACACAAAGAAGTGTAAGAAGTGCTGAAACCCATAAAATAAGTCGCACCCAAGTGCCAGCAGAGGGTGACAAAACACCAAAAAACACAAGTATCAAGTGGACATTACACTGTGATGTCATTTTAATCTGTTTGAGCGGGGCATGTGCGTCAAATGTGTCAAATATTTTAACGTGATTAATTTAAAAAATTAATTACCGCCCGTTAACGCGATAATTTTGACAGCCCTAGTACAGACTTAATGGATGTTTGCATTTTACTATCAGTCTTTGTCTAATATGTACAGTGCCCTCCATAATTATTGGCACCCCTGGTTAAGATGTGTTTTTTTTTAGCTTCTAATCATTTTTTTTTTAAAAATTCAAATATTATAATAGAAAAAAAGAGAAAAATCCAACCTCAATACATATATATGCATTTATTCAGTGGGGGAAAAAATCCCACATAAAGAAATAATTATTTGACATCAAATAATGTGTGTCACAATTATTAGCACCCCTGGTGTTAATACTTTGTACAACCCCCTTTTGCCAACAAAACAGCACCTAATCTTCTCCTATATTGTTTCACAAGATGGGAAAAGACAGAAAGAGGGATCTTCAGCCATTTCTCTTTGCAGAATCTCTCTAAATCATCCAGAGACCTGGGTCCTCTCCTCTGTACGCTCCTCTTCAGCTCACCCCACAGGTTTTCAATGGGGTTGAGGTCTGGGGACTGAGATGGCCGTGGGAGGAGCTTGATTTTGTGTCTGGTGAACCATTTCTGTGTAGATTTGGCGATATGTTTAGGGTCATTGTCTTGCTGAAAGACCCAGTGACGACCCATCTTCAGCTTTCGGGCAGAGGGCAACAGATTTTTATTTAAAATGTCCTGGTATTTCAAAGCATTCATGATGCCATGCACCCTAACAAGGTTCCCAGGGCCTTTGGAAGCGAAACAGCCCCACATCATCACTGACCCACCCCCATACTTCACAGTGGGTATGAGATGCTTTTCAGCATGCGCATCTTTCGTGGCACGTCAAACCCACTTAGAGTGTTTGGTTCCAAAAAGCTCAATCTTGGTCTCATCTGACCAAAGTGTGCTTTGGTCCCAGTTGAAGCCTTTATGTGGGATTTTTCCCCACTGAATAAATGCACTTGTATTGAAGGTTGGATTTTCCTCTTTTTTTCCCATTAAGGTCCCATATTATTTGAAAAAAAAAAAAATAGCTAAAAAACACATCTTAACCAGGGGTGCCAATGATTATGGAGGGCACTGTATCATTTTAAGATGTCACACAAGCTGCAGTTTTGAAATCCCAGAAAAATGTTAGCTTTAAAGATGCACCTTCAGCTCTCCTTGTGCCACCTTCAGAGCCAGGTCGATGACACAGCCGGCAGCGATACGAGAAGCTGCTGCAGTATAAAGATCATTCCAGATGGTGTCATTATCGACCTGTCAACAAAATATCAAATATCGGTTAAATCGACATTACTTAACAGAACTTATTTGTTGTAAATCTCAATACTAGTGTTGGTTTTATCTTGGTCTTGATTCCCAAAAGTCTTGGTCTTGTCTTGGCGCAGACTCGGGACTCATTTTCTGTCAAGATTAGCACTTTACCTTCAGTCATGCTATTTTAAGAATAAACACTTCGTGAAAAAACAAAACTGAAACAATAACATTAACTTTTTTTGTGTTTCTAACATTCCACTGAGCCCTATAAAAAGCTGCATCCTTAACAATGTCAAGTATATACGGTGAAGAAAATAAGTATTCAAACACTGCGATTTTGCAAGTTCTTCCACTTAGAAATGATGGACGGGTTTGAAATTTTCATGGTAGGTGCTTGTCCACTGTGGGAGACAATCTAAAATCTAAAAATCAGAGTGTGTGATTTTTTGACAATTTATTTGTGTTATACTGCTGCAAATAGGTATTTGAACAACTTTTTATTGGCTAGATTTGTGACCATCAAAGACCTCTCCTAAAGAAGTGGAATGCAGGTGGACATTTTGAGTCTGACTTTTTTACCCGTTTGAGGCGGTTAGCTCCATATAAACACCTGTCCACCCCATACACTCCAAAGACCTGTCCAAAGACACTACAGACAGAATTGGACACCTTTACAAGGCTGGAAAATAAAGCTTGGTAAATTAAGATCCATCGTTGGGCAATTATTAGAAAATGGAAGAAGCTAAACATGATTGTCGATATCCCTCGGACTGGGGCTCCATGCAAGATCTACCTCGTAGGGTCTCAATGATCCTAATAATGTTGAGGAATCAGCCAAGAACTAAGCAGGAGGAGCTGGTCAATGACCTGAAAGGAGCTGGGACCCCATTTCCAAGGTTACTATTGGTAATACACTAAAACGTTATGGTTTAAAAGCATGCATGTTACAGAAGGTTACCCTGCTTAAACCAGCACATGTCCACGCCTGTTTTAAGTTTGCCATTGACCATTTGGATGATCCAGAGGAGTCATGGGAGAAGGTTATGTGGTCATATGAGAACTGTTTGGTCTTAATTCCACTCATTGTGTTTGGAGGAAGAAGAATGATGAGTACCATTCCAAGAACACCATCCCTACTGAGAAGCATAGTGTGGTAGTATCATGCTTTGGGGCTGTTTTTCTGCACATGGGACTGGACAACTGCACTGTATTAAGGAGAGGATGACCAGGGCCATATATTGTGAGATTTTGGGGAATAACCTCCTTCCTTTTGTTAGAGCATTGAAAATGGGTCATGACTGGGTCTTCCTACATGACAATGGCCCGAAGCAGACAGAATAACCAACGAGTGGCTTCGTAAAAAGCATATCAAGTACCAGAACCTAAATCCGAAAGAAAATCTTTGGAGGAAGCTCAAACTCAGTGTTTCTCAGTGACATTCCAGAAACCCAATTGATCTAGAGAAGATCTGCGTTGACCAGTGGTACAAAATCCATGCTGCAGTCTGTGCAAACCTGATGAAAAGTTACAGGAGGGTTTGACCTCTGAAATTGTCAACAAAGGCTACTGTACCAAATTTTGACATTGATTTTCTCAGGTCTCCTAATACTTATTTGCAGCAGTATAATACAAATAAATTGTTTAAAAATCATACATGTGATATCTTTTTTTTTTTTTTTTTGTCTCTCACAGTGACCAAGCACGTACCATGAAAATTTCAAACCCACCCATCGTTTCTAAGGGGCAGTTTAAATGGCGACACGAAGACGCAATGACTGAGTAGTGGAATGGTGTGGGAGAACTTGCAAAATCGCAGGGTGTTCAAATAGTTATTTTCCTCTTTGTATATACAGTATACGTATTTTAAATGCATTTTTATGGTCTTGGTCTCGCGTTGTCTCGGCTTTTCTTGGTCTCAACTTTCAAATGTCTCGGTTTCTGTGAATTCTGGTCTTGTGCAAGTCTTGGTCTTGGAAAATGTGGCATTTTGCAAAATTATAGTCAATAAATCGCATGGGTTCACCAATGCTGCTATCGTATTTTATCAATTGCTCAATTAATCGTAAACGCAATATTAATATAAGTTTTACTACTTTAGAAAGCTGTCTTTTTGCTTCAAAGTTTTCTACAAAATATTTTGTCTTTAAGTAGGATTTATAAATTTCATCGCTTCTGCTGTTGACGGCAATGCAGATTTTAAATCATTTTGAAAGATCTAATACCAAAGTTGTTTCAAGTCAGCATTCCGCGACTCTTGTGTTTCTATATGACTCTTTTTTTAGGGAACGTCTGGCAGTGTCCCATCGTGCAACAATGAAATCAGAGGAATTTCTTTTATCACAGACTTTGCCATCTTGTTCCAATAACTCTGCAAGCAAAGTCATGGGCCGGAAATCCAGGCAGATCAGTCGTCTTATCAACTGACACCCAGCCCCCTTTAGTCTCTTTTCCTCTCTTCTCCTTTCAAATAAAGGCCTTTGTAGCTATGTTTACTGTTCCACAGACCTTGTTTTTAGGAGCATTTTTTATTCAAATGTTTTTTTTGGTTTTTTTTTTTGCATGGCAGTATTTTTACCATCTCTGTTGCCACACACTATTTTAGTGTTTTTTTCCCCGCTCATTTTAAGTTATTTCCCTTTTATGTTTTTTAAACCTTAAGGTTTGAACTTCATATGTTGTCGAATGTTTTATATCACTGATGGTTTGAAAGACTTGAGCTCAAGGGCGTAGGTTTGGTCTCAACATTGGTAGGGACGATATCACAGCATAACCTACATGTAGACTTTTTGCTGGGGCTACATTTCGCACAAATATAACCCTAATTAAATGATAGGGTAAATGATTAATGCAAAATAAATCTGTATTGACTTATAGTAACTTTCAAGTGTATTGGTTCAGGATATAAACCATTCGATTCAAACCTTTGTATCAAAAACTACTAAAGAAACATTTTTTATAAATTCCAGAATAAACGTCTGGATTTTATTAGCAAATTTTATTTGCAATATTTGAACATACATTATATCAAAATTACACTTGTTAATAATCTCAACTATCCAGGAATGCAAAAATTAAACATTTGTGTTAAGACCACTCAACATTGTCTAAATAAAGAAACTAAACATAACTAAAAAAAAATTCTTAGTCAGGGAAGAATAAAAATAAAAATTTAGTAAGTCTAATATACGTCTCTCTAAGCAGCTTCCTATTCAAGTTTGCAGGTTTGCAAATTCACAAAGTTTAATGTAATGCCAACTCTGAGGTCAGGCTTTCAATGGCAAAATTAGAGGAGTGTTCCCCACCTACACAACATTGATGTCTTTTTACATACAGTGGCTGCTGCTGCTGGTCGAAAAAAAACTTCGAAGGGGGCAGAGGAGGCGGCATTACTGTCGACATGTTGTATTTCTTCAGGCATTAGCGGATTTTAAGGGGGGGGCCAGGCTCCCCTGGTGGCCGAAAAGTGTCATTGCATGTATTGACTATATATATATATATATATATATATATATATATGTATATGTGTATATATATAAAAGAAAAAACATTTTTTTAAAAAAAAGATTTTTTTCTTTGATTGAAAATATTTTTGGTGTGATTGAATGATTTAGACACAAATGTCCTAATCATAATATGGCGTAAACACAAAAAGGATTGCTTCAATCAAAGAAACCTTTTTCAATGAAAAATTTAGTGTTCAAATGCAAATTTTTCAATCTCAAATATTTTTTCGCATTCAAAAACTTATTTCTATGATTGAAAATTTTCTTTTTTGATTGAAGTGATTTTTCTTTTTGAAAATCTATATTTTTTTGAAGCAACTTATTTTTTGATTGAATAATAGAGAAAGATGTCCTAGCCAAAATGTGACCCAAACACAAAAACACAAATCAACATTACTTCAATCAAAAAGTTGCTTCAATCAAAAAAAAAAAAAAAAAAAAAAAATTAAAATAGCTTTCACATGCATTTTTTAAAATAGTTTTTTGAGTTTCAATTTTATTTTTGCATTCAAACACATTTTTTTTTTAATTGAAGCGACTTTTTTTGGTTGAAAATATATATATTTTAATCGAAGCAACTTTTTTTTGATTGAATAATAAAGACACAAATCTACCTCCATATGTCTCCGCCCAGGGGATACAAATTTTGACTGGGGTAACAACATTGGCACGACACCGGCGGGCGTACCAAATTCAATGGATGACGATCTTGGCGAAAAGTATTGCCTAAGCAGCCTGTTTTAGAATTCCCCTCAAGAATCACGGGAAACAAAAAACGCTCATTGTCAACTTATTATTATAAATGTTCTTGTAAGTTTTCATTGCTGACACTGCGTTTTGGGGTCATCAACATGTTGTGCCCCCCCTGCCCCAAAAGTCAAACTTTCCCTATACTTTCAGGGCTGTGAGTGCTTTTGTTGATGGGGTCAAGTCATCAGCCAATCAAACGTGTGTTTGAGGGGAAAAAATGGACTGGCAAGTCAAAAGATTTAAATGTACTGTAAGTCTGAACATAATGAAAATAATTCACTTAATAATGTTAAGGTCAGTTCGATCCTTAAAACATATGGGAAGACATTCTAAATCACCCATATAACTGAAGTCATTATCAACGCAAATAAGGTTACTTAAAAGTTGGTAAGGACAATTTAAGCATCCTGAAAAGTTGGTAGTGTTTTGTCCCTACCGTCCTTATGCAAACCTACGCCCTTGCGTGAGCTATACGTGTGGACCATTACACTCACCCCAACTCCTCCACATGGTAGCATTACAAATATGCGTTGAGCCAAGATTCCTGCAGGAAGAAATTCATCAGAATTATTAATGATTTTATTTATTTATTTTTTTTAAATTTCCTGTTCATGTCATAAATATCAATCACTCACGAGCCAACTTAGGGTTGTCTAGCTTGAGGCGATGCAGAGGGTTGGTGCCATACCGAAGCACGTGTTTTTCCGAGTGGACTGATTGCAGCTCTTCCAAAGTGGCTTTCCTGCTTCGGATATGCTACAAAGAAAAGAAGTATACACACCCAAACAAGCAAACACATACAGATGGGTGAAAAATGGCAATGAACCATGACGCTGGACAATTTAGGCCAGTGCATTGTTGAAAATGAAAGTGACATGAATCATGCTATGGCATTTGCAGACATTCAGATCTCAAAATAACACAATGATGACATGTTAGAATTGTCTAAAAGCAATCAAGTTGTGGTGTTTATTCAGTTGCATACCTCACACTGGCTTCGCAGGCCTCTTTCGTGCAGTCGGGACCAAATGCTTTGAATCCTTCCAGGATGTTCGGGGTGGCAGCTGTTGTCCCCACAGGTGCACTGGTGCTTTTGCATCTGAGCATCATAAACTATACCTACGAAAAAAAACATCGTGTACATTAGAGGAAGGGGCATTGGCCGTTTGGGTCCAAATTTGTCATGCTTGCCCTCTTTGTCTCCATACAAGGTGTGCATACTGGCAGTACACACGCATGCTGGATAGTTTACATACTACTACTAGGCTACTACAAAGACAGTGTTCTAATTCAACTACAGTGTGTGTTGGAGTTTTGCATTGGAAATGGCCGTGTATTAGAATGCAAAACACCGTAGCTAGACGGCGCAATGACAAACAAACACATTTGAAAACTGAAAGGTCCAATAACCCTCAGTTTAACGCCCACTTTTCACAACACTCGAATAAATTGCACACGAATATGCAACAGAGCTCTGCATGGCGGCAGCTCAAGAGCAACAACAAACTGTAATACCGCTACGATGTAAGCTATTTGAAGTTCTGAATGGTCTAAATCTGCAGCTCATTTTTCCTCACCTGGCACGATATTATAAACTATAATAATCTTCTTCAAATTTTAGAAAATTTCACTGCTTTTTTAAAGAAAAAAAAACGCTAATTTGTTTCTGCGCCATGTTAACGCCTCCTCTGTTAACACTTAACTTTACGTTCCAATAGCGCCTTATTCAATGTGACTTGGTAGCAAGCAAGGTGTCAGGTAGTGACTATGTTAATAACAAAAAAAAAAAAACTTTTTTAACATATAAATTTAATCCCCAAAGTTAAATACGCAATTGTTTCAGTATATTTTATTTATAGATTTTTTTTAACAACAACAACAAAAAGAATCTACCAAACCACTCCCCCCCCCTCTCCAACACCAGAGGGTGCTCCAGCACCCTCAGCACTCCCCCTCTCGCGCTACTGTTCAGAGGTGAAAAAATTGCTACATGGCAAAATCCTTGTTGCAACATGGAAAAAAAATGCCATATGGCAAAAAAAAACAAAAAAACAATGCCACATGGCAAAATCCATGTAGCCACATGGCAAAAAATGCTACATGGCAAAATCCATGTGGCCACATGGCGCAAAAAAATGCCACATGGCAAAATCCATGTGGCCACATGGCAAAAAAAACAAAAAACAAATGCCACATGGCAAAAAAAAAAAAAAAAGCCATATGGCAAAAAAAAAAAACAATGCCGCATGGCAAAATCCATGTAGCCACATGGCAAAAAAATGCTACATGGCAAAATCCATGTGGCCACATGGCAAAAAAATGCCACATGGCAAAAAAAAAAAAAAAAAAAAAGCCACATGGCAAAAAAAAAAAGCCACATGGCAAGAAAAAAAAATGCCACATGGCAAAAAAAATTGCTACATGGCAAAATCCTTGTTGCCACGTGGCAAAAAAAAATGCTTCATGGCAAAAACCATGTTGCCACATGGCAAAAAAAAATGCCACATGGCAAAATCCATGTGGCCACATGGCAAAACAAATGCCACATGGCAAAATCCATGTGGCCACATGGCAAAAAAAAAAAAAAAAAAAAAATGCCACATGGCAAAAAAACAAAACAAAACAAAAAAAAATCCACATGGCAAGAAAAAAAAATGCCACATGGCAAAAAAAAAATGCTACATGGCAAAATCCTTGTTGCCACGTGGCAAAAAAAAAAATGCTTCATGGCAAAATCCATGTTGCCACATAGCAAAAAAAAAAAGCCACATGGCAAAATCCATGTGGACACATGGCAAAAAAAATGCCACATCGCAAAATCCATGTTGCCAAATGGCAAAAAAAAAAAAAAGCCACATGGCAAAATCTGTGTTGCCACATGGCAAAAAAAAAAAAGAAAACAAAAAGCCACATGGCAAAAAAATGCCAAATGGCAAAATCCATGTTGCCACATGACAAAAAAAAATGTCACATGGCAAAATCTATGTTGCCACATGGCAAAATAAAATGCGACATGGCACAATCTATGTTGCCACATATAGCAAAAACAATGCCACATGGGAAAATCCATTTTGCCAAGATGGCAAATCCCACTTCTGGTTCTCGGTCCTGCTGCACTTTGAGCTTCCCCTCATTGAAAGACCAGCATTCTCCACTAGGCTACATGTATTTCTTCGGAACCTTTACGATACAGAGGCAACAAATCTCTGCATTTAACCCATTCGGGAGAAGCAGTGGGTGGCCATTTCCTGTATCAGCACCACTTTCGACTCTCTAACACATGTTTTGCTTGTGAGAAAAAAACGACCGGACACTTTAAAATTGTCTAAATTGAAGTCACTCCTGTGTGATCAGCTTTTATTTTGTGCAGTTACAGTGTGGTCATAAAACCCAAATAAATGGCAGGTCCAGCTCCCAGACTACCAGGTTTGGATTTCGAGCATGTCAGCTTGGTGAGTGTTCCACCTTCCCATTTACCACAAACCCACAGCAGTTCCTTGCCAAAGCCACTTCAATGCACATGTGCACGTCAGAGGACAATAAACATGGCACAGTCCAGTTGGACTTGGTGTGGGGTAACAACTCATTCTCAGAGTTCTGGCAACAAACATAAAACAGCCTTGAAACAAAACCACCATTCAAGAGTTTGAATCTTTGTAGTTTGGAACAAATAACTGTTTAGATGTGTTGAGTCTGTCTGTGGTCATTTAAAAAATATTTTCACACGGTGACAAAGAACTTTGTTAAACAGAGATGGAGTGTTTGAGAGGAAACAATAGGAAAAACTATTGTTTCTTTTTTGCTTTTGTTTAACTCACCAGTGGTGAAACGGAGCTTGACCTCTGGGTTAGGACAGGATAGAGAGATGGGCCTGGTTGTGGATGCATTCAGAAGAGGAGGCAGAGAAGTTGAGGCAGGAGAGGACTGGGTTCGGACCAAAGGTTGGTGAGGCCACATCAGGACAGGTACATTAGGGGAGTCCATGTGAAATCCTGCTCGGTGGACCAACTGCCTCTGTAATTCCCAAATAAAGCATTAAGAATGTATGAATAGAACAGTAGCTACACATGTGGAAAAGAAATGATCAGGCCAAATTTCATTCTCCTGTATATACCCAATAGGACTAATATGACGCTCTTAAAATGATGTCGACGCTATGTGTTGATAGCCATTTTTAAAGAAACAGCGCCCTCTTCTGTTAAAGCAAATGTGAAAAGAGGTAGGGTAAATTCAGCCAACTTTCATTCATGAAAAAAATGTTTCATAAATAGCAATATTAAATTTAAAAAAAAAATACAATTTGACTTTAAGTACCAGAGAAAAATCTTTTTACACCTTGGCAGCTCTTTCCCTGAGGAATTGTCTACAAAATGTTCTGCATCACATAAGAATGTGTCTGTTTTACCTGACTGACGGTCTGCGATATCTCAATCAAACTTTCCCGAGAGGAGGTCGTGGACTCTGTGTCATAAACGGAGTCGGTGCTGGCGGAACTCTGTCTCCTTCGACACCTGTCCTCGCAAACCGAGCCCGGCTCAGAGCTGCACATGGACCCAGATTCTGATCCAATTTCTTCCAGGTCCATGTCTTCTGATGGGATCTGTATCAGATGAGGAGGAGTCTCATTGCATATGCGCTTAGGAACTTGAAATGGTGTCCAGTCACAACATTGTAACCATCACTGGGCCAAGTCACATTAAAAAAAATTTTATCACAGCACACCATCTAAATAAAAACATCACAAAAATCAAACACCCAATATTTTAGGGCACAAAAGATCAGCACTGACTTTGTCACTATGTCACTTAAAGCTACAAATCAAGCCAGAAATATTGCAGAAATTATTGACTCAGAACTAAACTTTGAAAGCCATCTAAAGTTCGTCAGTAAATCTGCCTATTACCAACTAAAAATATAGCCAGAATATTGGGGCTTTTATCTAACAAACCTATGCATGCAATCATTTTTAATAGATTAAATTATTGTCTGAAGAGAGGAAAGCAGTGCACCATTAACACTGTGTATAGTGAAGATGGGGTACTGCTGACCTCGACTCGGGACGTCGTGAGTCGGTGGGGAGAATACTTCGAAGACATCCCTTGGAGGGAGCAGAGTCTGGGGACTCCGAGGTGGGCTCTCCAATCTCTGTGGTTGAAGTCACTGAGGTTGTTGGAAAGCTCCTCGGTGGCAAGGCCCCGGGGGTCGATGAGATCCGCCCGGAGTTCCTAAAGGCTCTGGATGTTGTGGGGCTGTCATGGCTGACACGCCTCTACAACATCGCGTGGACATCAGGGACAGTGCCTCTGGAATGGCAGATTGGGGTGGTGGTCCCCCTTTTTAAAAAGGGGGACCGGAGGGTGTGTTCCAATTATAGAGGGATCACACTCCTCAGTCTCCCCGGCAAAGTCTATTCAGGGGTGCTGAAGAGGAGGGTCCGTCGAGAAGTCCAATCTCGGATTCAGGAGGAGCAGTGTGGTTTTCATTCCAGCCGTGGAACGTTGGACCAGCTCTACAAACTCGGCAGGGTCCTCGAGGGTGCATGGGAATTCGCCCAACCAGTCTACATCTGTTTTGTGGATTTGGAGAAGGCGTTCGACCGTGTGCCTAGGGGAGTCCTGTGGAGGGTGCTCCGGGAGTGCGAGGTACCAAACCCCTTGGTAAGGGCTGTTCGGTCCCTGTACGACTGGTGTCAGAGCCTGGTCCGCATTGCCGGCAGTAAGTCGAATTCGTTCCCAGTGAGGATTGGACTCCGCCAAAGCTGCCCTTGTCACCGATTCTGTTCATAATTTTTATGGACAGAATTTCTAAGCACAGCAGAAGCGTTGAGGTTGTCCGGTTTGGTGGCCTCAGCATTGTATCTCTGCTTTTTGCAGATGATGTGGTGCTGTTGGCTTCATCAAGCCGTGACCTCCAGCTCTCACTGGGGCGGTTCGCAGCTGAGTGTGAAGTGGTTGGGATGAAGATCAGCACCTCCAAAAAGGGTGGCATGCCTTCTCCAGGTCAGGGATGAGATCCTGCCCCAAGTGGAGGAGTTCAAGTATCTTGGGGTCTTGTTCACGAGTGAGGGTAGGAGGGAGTGGGAGATTGACAGGCGGATCGGTGCAGCGTCTGCAGTGATGCAGACTCTGCACCGGTCCGTTGTGGTGAAGAAGGAGTTGAGCCAAAAGGGGAAGCTTTCGATTTACCGGTTGATCTACGTTCCTACCATCACCCATGGTCACGAGCTGTGGGTCGTGACCGAAAGAACAAGATCCCGGATACAAGCGGCCGAAATGGGTTTCCTCCGCAGGGTGTCCGGGCTCTCCCTTAGAGATAGGGTGAGAATCCCGGTCATCCGGGAGGGGCTTGGTGTCGAGCCGCTACTCCTCCGCGTTGAGAAGAGCCAGTTGAGGTGGCTCAGGCATCTGGTTCGGATGCCTCCTGGACGCCTCCCTGGAGAGGTGTTCCGGGCATGTCCCACCGGCGGGAGGCCCTGGGGTCGACCCAGGACACGCTGGAGAGACTATGTCACTCGGCTGGCCTGGGAACGCCTTGGAATCCCGCCGGAGGAGCTGGCTGAAGTGGCTGGGGAGAGGGAAGTCTGGGCTTCCCCGCTAAAGCTGCCCCCTGTCAAAAGACAGTTCGGGAGCCTATTTAAAAGTTTAGTTAATTATTAATGTTCATAGTGATTTATTTATTTGATTTCGTGGAACAGGCTTGTGACGCCATGATTTAAAAAGGAAAAGGTTGGGGACCACTGCTCTAAAGTGTGCTCAAACCGTTAGCTCACTTAAATCAGAGCTAAAAATGCTACTGTTTACCAAAGCGTACTCATAACTGCCCATGTACTGTACTTCAAATGTAAGTTATAGGAGTTCTGATTCTCATTCTTTTTTTATTTTGGGGGGGGGGGGGGGGGGGGGGGTTATTTTCTATTTCCTGTTTTAATTGTTTTTTTTTTTACTGTGTTGATGATTTAATGTGAATTTTATGCATCATTTTAATTGTAATTTGGGATTTTCATGTTCGGTAAACCACTTTGAATAAAAATTTCTAGAGGAATTGAGATGGTAGTCTTTAAGCTTGAACGATATTGGAAAAAACTATTGTTGCGATTTTTTGGGGGTTTGCGATATATTGCGATATTAAAAAAAAAAAAAAAAAAAAAAATATATATATATATATATATATTATAAAAGAAATTTTCACTAGATGACTTGAATAGCTGTTTGGAAAGACTTTGGATGACTCACCATCACCACAGTGTACAGTGATCCCTCGTTTTTCGCGGTTAATGGGGACCAGAACCCGCCGCGATAAGTGAAAAACTGCGAAGTAGCACACCCCCCATTTATTTTTTGTGTGTGTGTGTTTTTTGTGCTCAATGTATTTATTCAGATTTAGCATTGGAAAGAAATACATAAAATACATGTTTTTTTTCTCACTTTTTCCCCCAAAGTGATTTAAAAAATGGTTTTTAAGCACTTCAAATGTCATAATTATGATAAGTTTTAAACATACATAACTGTCCAACCAAATCATTTTTGAACAAGAATAAAGTACTGTAGTAGATAAATGCTTGGCTTTATTAAATGCTTCTGTTTATCTACCTTAGCTGTGACTCTTGGAGTGACATGTAGAAATTTCAAACTCCTCATGATCACTTCTGGCATTTATATGTCTCCAACGTCTCCACACACACACACACACATTAATTCCAGCGCGGCTTCCTTGCAGAAACTGTTTAACAAGTTAAACGATGATTGACAGATGCCCGTGTGAAGTCTGCTTCTTTGGCCAAATCAAAGCCATCGTTAACTTTAATAAGCAAGTGCCGCAGTGACTGAGAGGAACAGAGGGCTGGGAGAGGGAGGGTGTGAGGCTGTGAGCAGAGCAGAAAGCAAGGCGTATGTGGATTAAAAACAAAACTATCGCACGTGCTTGCGATGGGACTATCGCGCACGTCGCGATGGGGATGTTTAAACGATATATCATTCAGGCTTAGCTGTGGTAGGTAAACTCCAAAGACATTACCTGTTTATGTTGGGGCATTTTGGGCTCACTTCCTGTTGATTTGGAAACTTTGTGTTGAATTGTGCTGTACAAATAAAATTGCCTTGCCTTTCGCTGAAATAATATTTGTTTAGTTTACATACTCGCAAATGTACTTTCTGTATTTTTCGGACTATAAGTCATTTTTTTTTCGTAGTTTGGCCGGGGGTGCGACTTATCCTCTGGAGCGTTTAATGTGTGAAATTATTAACATTCACTCATGCATTTTCAACAACATTCATTATCATTTCACATGTTATTTTCACACTTAACCACAAGAGGGTGCTCAATGCTTGTGTTTCAACATTTGTGGTAACTTATGACAACAAATCAAAACAACTGAGAAGGTTGAAACAAAATGGCACCGAAAAAAAAAAAAATCATATTCTGCAGATTACAAGCTGAAAGTAATGACATAATGCTGCCGAAAACGGGAATCGAGCAGCAGAAAGAAAGTTTGGAGTAAGTGTGAAACTGTTGTTGTCTATTCTAAATTTATTTTAAATTGCTTTTCAAGATGACATGTCTGTTCTTGGTGTTGGATTTTATCAAATAAATCTCCGGTGTGACTTACATATGTTTTTTTCCTCTTCATTGCACATTTTTTTGGCTGGTGCAAAAAATACGTTAATACTTAGGGTGAACTCTAGGCCTGTTTGGTTTAACACAGAGTTAACGTTCATGTAGAAAGTCATGACTCATGACTGTATGAAGTGCAAAGTGTGGTTAGACTGGTTAACTGTACTTTCGGCTATTTAAAAGCATTTAATTGTTCTGCCTTTCTTCACAACACACTAATCTGCCCTGGCACAGTACAGTAGTTTGTAATCACTATTTGTGTTCACACCTGCAAACACTCACCTTGGTCAGGAGGGAATTCATCTTAAACCTCTCCATCCCACTCTTGTGGCATTGCTGAGGCAGCTGGTGCTGAGTTTGAGAGTTGAGGGTAGCGTGTAGAGGAAGAGGCGAATGGCTGTAAGGTGGAGGTTCTGAGCGCGTTCGTTCCAAGGGTTTGTGAGAGGAAAAGGTGGGGAGGCCTTCCCTTCTTGTCGGGCAGGTCAAGTGAGGTCGCTGTTGCAGAGGAGGAGGACTCATACCTTGATCTGTGAACAATGCGGAAGAACAACAACAATTGGAGAAAAACAAAGAAAAAAAAATAGAGAACATTAGGCTATTAGATGATGAAAATGCACAGGATAAAAGAGAAAAATGAAGTTACATGAAAAGCAAACCATGAATAGGTTACAAGAATTTAATTAGTAGTGAAGTAAAACAGAAATCTAACCCCGCACACACAGATACAAACTAGCGTATTGGCCCGAATATAAGACAGTGTTTTTTTGCATTGAAATAACACTGAAAAAGAGGGGGTTGTCTTATATTCGCGGTCTAGACATTATACCTATTCATGACGCTAGATGGCGCCAGATATCATTGAAGCGATGTTCTGTCATGACAGATCTCAGTTACTCTTTTTAGTTTAACCAGTTTTTATTATTTTATTGCAATGTTTTTCCTTATTCAGATTTGTTTCAAGACTACAGTTAGACTTCACTTTGATGGTTAATGCAGTTATTGCAATTTTGTTGTTTTATCACAATATTTATTTACGCTTTAAATTTTATTTTATATTCTATTTTTACTATTTTATATACCCACAAGGTTTATTTACATTTCAAAAACCAGACACCATTCATTTACGAATGTGATTGCACTCTAGTTTACATATATGAATGTTCAGATATTAGGATTTGAATGAGGCAAAATAACATGCTTTTTCTCTCAAATATATTGTTAAAATAATTTGTTTTGGATGTTCTGTAATTATCTTCCATACAAAAATTAATTTGCTGTTCAAAAAGTCTTTTTTTCAAACTTGAGTCTTGAAAAAGAGGGGCTCGTTTTATAATCAGGATCGTCTCATATTTGGGCCAATACAATATACTGAAATAAGTACAGTGGTACCTCTACTGACGAACGTCTCTACAAACGATATTTTCAGCTTACAACACGCCTAAACGGGGGTAATCCCTCTTGTTCCGAGTGAAATTTCAGGTTACGTGGGGCAAAAATACAGCACAGTAATGGGAGCTGCGTGTATGGGCAGCAACTCGCAGCTCCCAGTTTACTGAAAGTAACATACTCCATAGACTACACCATCAGTTGACAAGACAGCTCCCACAGATATTGCGCCACACCTTCCCGTAGGGGGCTGACCCAGGCAGAACGTTGAGTTGAGTTCCACTGTGATAAACTCAAACACACACTATGTTCTAATGCCGGATTCATGTGGAAATAGGACGAGGGTTTTACTGCATACAAGCGGGCAGGAGTGTCTCGAGGGTGATTTGGTCAAGGATTTGAGGTAATTATTATATTAAATAGCAGCATGCACGCACTTTGAAACGTTGTGAAAAACGAAAAAAAAAAAAAACAATGGAAAAAATTAGTGTAACTTTGGCTTTACTCAATACCGTAACTTTTACTTCAAATACTGTACTCACGTAAAATGAACGATTACTGCTCGTGTTTTGCTTTTAACCAGGAATCTAGATTGCTTTACGTTCATATCTATAGATATTACGCGATTTAAGCATTTATTTACAAGAGTTTTCAACTCGAAAAGCTCTTTGTTTCGAGACGGCCGCCATGTTGGATTACACAATACCGTTACTTTTGCTTGAAATACTGACGTAAAATGAACAATAACTGCCCGTGTTTTGCTTTTAACCAAGAATCCAGACTGTTTTACGTTCATATCTATAAAAATTCTGCGATTTAAGAATTTATTTACAAGAATTTTCAACTTCAAAAGCTCTTTGCTTTGTGAGGGCCGCCAAGTTGGATTTTGTATCTCTACACAATGGCGGAATTCAACCTAATTAAGTTGTGATTGTATCTAGAAAAATGCTAATTTTGCTTTTGTTGAGTAAAATTAACATTATTTTGCTTGCTTTCTGATGTGAAAATTGAGTGATTTATTAGCTGTTGAAAACTTGCATTAAATTAAAAAAAAAAAAAAAAAGTTGCTATTTTGGGCAAAAACTTAAAAAAATATATAGCTGATTAATCCTGCAATTGGTGATTTTTGTCCACCTAGCGTAAAATTTGAGAATTTTATAGCCATTTTAAGATTTGTTATCCAATTTAACAAATAATATTAATCGGGATTTTATATGGGAATGACTTTGAATTCTTTTACGTCGCTGCTCATGGAGACTCATACATGACTAAGGGAGGTGCCTGTTTTGTTTTTAGGTCGCTAGCGGCTTTGGTTTTGAAAATATTTGAAGTTTTTGAAAATAAGCCCCCTACCGATCGGCCCCCAGCCCCTTGTCCCGTCAACTGATAGTGAAGTCTATGCATACTCATAGCTGCTCTGCCATTGGCTATTGTCAAGCATATTCCTGGCTTTCAATTGGCTAACACTGTACAATGTAAGTGTATGTGGCATCCTCTTCATTAGCACTTCCGGCTCTAAGGTGTCTTCTCGTAAGCGTCAGTATTAGTGCTGCAATGATTAATCGATTAACTTGATTATTCAATTAGAAAAAAAAATTCAAATTAAATTTTGTTGCTTCGAGTATTCGTTTAATTAAAGTGGTGTTGTAATGGTTTATTTTGAAAGTGTTTGCATTTAGTTTCATTGATTAGGGTGGATACACTGCCCTCTGGTCTGCCTCTTTTCACATGGCTGAATCCGACTGCTCCCTGTTAAGACCAACGTAAGCTAAGTTTTTGTTTGAGCTAATGTTTTTTAATGCATTTTATAATTTAGTTTATTGGTATATTCAGTCGCTTTTTGTGGGAATATGTGTCTGAACCATTTGTTAAGAGCATTTGTAAAAAAAATCTTTTTAGCATTTTAAGCATTTTATAGCATTTAAGCTTGCGGGCTTTTTCTGTGCAAGTTAGCCAATTGTTTTGTTGTACATAGATCTTAAAAAAAAAAAAAAAGTTTGAGGCTCAGCTGAGGTATTTTCATTTTTCGTGTTCCTTATCCGATTACTTGATTATTCGAACTAACAAGTCCATCGATTAATCAACTATTAAAATATTCGATAGCTGCAGCCCTAGTTAGTATTAAATTTTATTCACTATGGCCCCAAAGAAAGTAGTGGTGAAAAGAGGAATAGAAAAGAAGGAAACAATCCTTTTGTCTGTAGAAACAAAGCAATAGATGATAGACAAGTAGGAAAATGCGGTGCATTTGGTTGATCTTGCCAAAGAATATGGCCGAAAAACATAAACAATCGGCACATTATTAAAACGTTGGCGCAAGAACAACACTGGGAATTCAAGGCATCGCGTGGATGGTTCGAGAAGTTCAAAAAGACGACCGGAATTCACTCTGTTGTTTGGCATGGTGAGGCAAGTAGCGTTGACCACATAGCGGCCGACGAATTTGTGCAAAAATTCAAACAATTGGTGATTGATGAGGGCAAAAGGTGATGAGGACCGCAGTTAAAAGGTAAATGACCTTTTATTCTTTTTGTTTTTTACATAATGCACAACTCTCATTTTGTTTATTGTGCAATAATCTAATTGTTACTTGCTTTTATTACATGTTTTGATGCATTTTATGCTTTATAAAATATTTGTGTCTGAATTTTGGGGGGTTTGGCACGGACTAGGGCATTTACACATTTACCTGGAAAACACGTCGCTACTTACAGAATTTTAAGTTAAGAAAATACTTTCAGAACCAATTAATTTCGTAAATGGAGGTATGTCATTGTATTAATCCCTGTGAGTAAAGTGTATTAATTCAAAATGGCCACTAGAGAGTGCTCCTGAGTTTATTTGAATATTTTAAAAAATAAATAATGCATCAATTAAAGATGAAAACATAACTGACCTTTAAAAATGGTGTTTGTGTGCATGTCAAATCTGTTCTAGATCTGCAGATTTCTTAAAGATGAGCTATTCATTTGCAGGACAAAGTATTCATCTCATTCTTTACTTACAAGAAATGAGCCGTGAATGGACGAGTCCAGTGTGTGGTTCCAATATGAGTACAGGCTGCAAGCCGTGAGCCTGGGCTGAAAAACTTCCATCGAGAGGTAAATATACTTGAGGCAGAGCGGGCACGGCCAGAGTCCTTGTTACTCGCAGGTCAACCTTCAAAGATATAGCAGGATTTAGATGTATCAGGCACAAGTGAAAATGGTGAAAATGAATTAAAAATGCACAAGACCAAATGAAAATGAGCGACTCCTTGCATTTACAAAGTTATTGATGCTTTTCTTCATATGAATTCAATCCTAAAACATGTCAGTCATTGGCAGAAGCTGCCTATGCATCTACTTTGTATGTAGAAGTAGAAATAGGAGGACTAACTTTTACTATGCAAAGAACTTTGGTTTGACCCTTTGAGAGATTAGCTTTTTTTTTTTTTTTTAATTTACAGTTCAATGTCCACTCTTTCAACACAAAATATGGTCTAACTAAAAGACTGACTCACCTGAGCTGGAAGGCCTGCAGTGATGTTGGGCATGGTGGTTGTGTTGCCGGGCAGGGTGAAATTAGCCAGTCGACCATCTTTCAGCAAAAGCCTTTGTGCCTGCATGAGATATATAACATATTGATTTTAGAGTATTTAACAAATGATCACAAAAACATATTTTTCATTTTCGTATCTAGTATACCGTATTGGCCTGAATATAAGAAGGCCCTGATTATAAGACGACCCCCTCTTTTTCAAGACTCAAGTTTGAAAAAAGACTTTTTTGAACACCAAATTAATTTTTATACAGAAAATAATTACAGTTCATCCGAAACAAATGATTATAACAAAATGATTGAGGCAAAAGCATTTTGTTTTGCCTCATTCAAATCTTAATATCTGAACATTTAAATATGTAAACTAAAGTGCAATCACATTCGTAAATGAATGGCTTTTGGTTTTTGAAATGTAAATAAACCAATCTATTGTGATAAAACAACAAAATTGCAGTAGTTGCATTAGCCATCAAAGTGAAGTCTAACTGTAGTCTTGAAACAAATCTGAATAAGGAAAATCATTGCAATAAAATAATGCAACCTGGTTAAACTAAAAAGAGTAGCCGAGAACTGTCATGACACAACATCATTTCATTGATATCTGGTGCCATCTAGCGTCGTGAGTGGGTATAATGTCTAGACCACGAATATAAGACGACCCCCTCGTTTTCAGTTTTATTTCAAGGCAAAAAACATCGTCTTATATTCGGGCCAATAAGGTATTTTATTTGACCTTATTTATTGTAGCTCACCATATACATGACATACACAATTCTAAGTCAACTCGAAGTAAAAAACTGAAAAACAGTTTAATGGAAAATTGTTGTATAACAGCAAGTGAGATGATGAGCAGAGTAATCATGAAAATGGGACAATGTGACCCTGAATCTTACTGTAAATAGTATGGCGTCCAGTTGACACGGCCTGAAACATTGGCTGACAAATAACAGGAAAATACCACAATGGACTGCTTTGTATCAAATCATTGGCTATTGTTGTTCATTAATAAAATGATGGCAAGCGTGCAGTGAAAAAAAAATCACTTTAGACCTTATTATTAATATATATATATATTTTAACCGGACCTGTTAAGATGCTGAATCTGAGTGTCCTTAGGGTCTGAACAGTTAACTTATCACATGAAAGATACTCCTTTAGTGGTTGTTCATTATGTTTAATTTATTTGGAGGAAGCAGCGAGCAGGAAGGAATTATGAGGGGACAGAAAGGAAGGAAACAGACAGAAGGGGAGAAGAACAAACAACAACAAGAAATACATTGTTACACACCTATGCTACCTATGAATTATAGTGGTGCTATTGTTAGCTAATTATATTTACCGGTGGACACCATGTGAGGGGCCTGGTAACCGAGGAGAAAATGAAGGGGAGTTGAGACAATAGGAGATAGGATCAGGCGGGGTGGAGTGTACACAAAGTAGCAATGTGAGGTGTGGAAATGTTGACATCCTAGCCTATGCTACCTGATTACTAATCCTGGCACCGACAATCCCTCTACCTGAGTGTGTTTAATTACACCTTGTGATGTGTGAACCCACTCAGACATGTGATAGTCCTGCAGAAAAGTGGAAAATGCCACGCAGGGGCCACCTGAGTGCCCCGGCCCCAACCCTCCCCCCGCAGTTCCAGCAAATGGGCCACCGCCCATCCCTCCAGGAGCCTGGGCGGTCCCCCGGACAATTCGCCCCCCCCCATTAACCGGTCCTCAGGGAAAGGATGAGGGGATGCGCCACCATCTCCCAAGCCCCCCCCCCCCCCCTCCCCCCGCAGTTCCGGCAAATGGGCCACCGCCCATCCTTCCAGGAGCCAGGGCGGTCCCCCGGACCATTCGCGCCCCCATTAACCGGTCCTCAGGGAAAGGATGAGGGGATGCACCACCATCTCCCAAGCCCGACCCAACCACTGCCCGGCCACCCGTAACCCCAGTCACCGCCGCAACCTTCCAACTAACATGGTACAACATGGGACCCCCACGGCCCACTAGGCCCGGGGCAGGAAAAGATACCCAAGGAGGATGCCCAGGGAGAAAAGACAAAGGAAGGCAGAAGCAGAAGAACGCTGAGAGGCCAGAGACCACAGCCCCGACACCCCACACTACCCTCGCCGCCGACAGCCCAGATGAAGAGGAGGCCCCAACCCAGGAGCCCTACCATATTGGAAAGTGTGGGACACACCTAATGCTCTATTAAGCCCCTTTCAGACTCACTCTATTTCCCGGTAAGTTCTTGTGTTAAGTGACGCGGTATTTGCCCGTGTCATGGCTTTCAGACATGGGGAGGTAACCTGGGAATTACCCTTGGGACGGGTCGGGGATGGCGGCTGGCATGATTTTATAAACTGGACATAACGTCATTTTTGGTTGGCATCGACAACAAAATAAACCATACATTCCCAAAGATGGATGATGGTCACTCTTCCTCAGCTCTACGATCCATTAGCAATTTAATTCCGTTATGTTTTCAGTTTAATTTAGCTATTTCCAGTTTGCCATGTTGATAGATGTGATGTTTGTTTAACGCTTTTTGTCTTACTGTGAAGAAAAACAACGATCGGCCCACCATGACATTTACGGCATTAGCCTTTGCGCTGTGACCCGGGAATTCAAAGCCTGCTTTCACACATGCCGCGTCCTGGGTAAGTCCCGGACATTATAATAGGACGTAAACCAGTAAATGTCCATGTAATCTCCGTGTCAGTCGACACGGGAAATTGCTTTCACACATAAGGGATACCTGTTTAAATTCAGGGATTTAAACAGTGTTCCGGTATGTGCAGGGGTGAAAGTGGGCCAGAACGGTCAGGAACGCAGTTCCAGTATAAGATTCAGGGCCAGAACGCAGTTCCGGTACACAGTGCTTTGATTCCAAAAATATGACGGCAACTGTCAAAACGCTGTGTAAAAAAAAAAATTTTTTTTTTTAAATGCTAAACTGCCACACATGCATTTAATCTCCAAGAAGAAAACAATCTACCAACATCAGATTTACATACAGTGCCTTGCAAAAGTATTCGGCCCCCTTGAACCTTGCAACCTTTCGCCACATTTCAGGCTTCAAACATAAAGATATAAAATTTTAATTTTTTGTCAAGAATCAACAACAAGTGGGACACAATCGTGAAGTGGAACAAAATTTATTGGATAATTTAAACTTTTTTAACAAATAAAAAACTGAAAAGTGGGGCGTGCAATATTATTCGGCCCCCTTGCGTTAATACTTTGTAGCGCCACCTTTTGCTCCAATTACAGCTGCAAGTCGCTTGGGGTATGTTTCTATCAGTTTTGCACATCGAGAGACTGACATTCTTGCCCATTCTTCCTTGCAAAACAGCTCGAGCTCAGTGAGGTTGGATGGAGAGTGTTTGTGAACAGCAGTTTTCAGCTCTTTTCACAGATTCTCGATTGGATTCAGGTCTGGACTTTGACTTGGCCATTCTAACACCTGGATACGTTTATTTTTTAACCATTCCATTGTAGATTTGGCTTTATGTTTTGGATCATTGTCCTGTTGGAAGATAAATCTCCGTCCCAGTCTCAGGTCCTGGGCAGATACCAACAGGTTTTCTTCCAGAATGTTCCTGTATTTGGCTGCATCCATCTTCCCGTCAATTTTAACCATCTTCCCTGTCCCTGCTGAAGAAAAGCAGGCCCAAACCATGATGCTGCCACCACCATGTTTGACAGTGGGGATGGTGTGTTCAGGGTGATGAGCTGTGTTGCTTTTACGCCAAACATATCGTTTTGCATTGTGGCCAAAAAGTTCAATTTTGGTTTCATCTGACCAGAGCACCTTCTTCCACATGTTTGGTGTGTCTCCCAGGTGGCTTGTGGCAAACTTTGAACGAGACTTTTTATGGATATCTTTGAGAAATGACTTTCCTCTTGCCACCCTTCCATAAAGGCCAGATTTGTGCAGTGTACGACTGATTGTTGTCCTATGGACAGACTCTCCCACCTCAGCTGTAGATCTCTGCAGTTCATCCAGAGTGATCATGGGCCTCTTGGCTGCATCTCTGATCAGTTTTCTTCTTGTTTGAGAAGAAAGTTTGGAAGGACGGCCGGGTCTTGGTAGATTTGCAGTGGACTGATGCTCCTTCCATTTCAATAGGATGGCTTGCACAGTGCTCCTTGAGATGTTTAAAGCTTGGGAAATCTTTTGTATCCAAATCCGGCTTTAAACTTCTCCACAACAGTATCTCGGACCGGCCTGGTGTGTTCCTTGGTTTTCATATTGGTCTCTGCACTTTAAACAGAACCCTGAGACTATCACAAAGCAGGTGCATTTATACGGAGACTTGATTACACACAGGTGGATTCTATTTATCATCATCGGTCATTTAGGACAACATTGGATCATTCAGAGATCCTCACTGAACTTCTGGAGTGAGTTTGCTGCACTGAAAGTAAAGGGGCCGAATAATATTGCACGCCCCACTTTTCAGTTTTTTATTTGTTAAAAAAGTTTAAATTATCCAATAAATGTTGTTCCACTTCACGATTGTGTCCCACTTGTTGTTGATTCTTGACAAAAAAATTAAATTTCATATCTTTATGTTTGAAGCCTGAAATGTGGCGAAAGGTTGCAAGATTCAAGGGGGCCGAATACTTTTGCAAGGCACTGTATATTTGTTCATTTATGTTAGGCTACTCATTCATTTCCTTATGATTTAAAAAAGTCAATGTTTGCGCGATCTTCAAACTATATTCCATTTCACTCTGCACAATATAAGTCATTTGTACTTATTTTTCTGAATGTATGTTACTTATATCTTTATTATTAAAAAAAAAAAAGTAAATGTTTACATTAACTTCAATTTTAATATACATCCTATGTTCTTAAGTAGTTAAAATTGAGATTCGACATTTAGTATGTGAGGAAATAGGGGGGAAATGAAAATTAGGAGATGGAGGTTTGGGTTATTGCTGTTTTTGTTAACTTTTATTTTGGAAATCATAGAAAAAAAATACAATTTTGAATGAAAATCCGCTTTTGTATGTGTTATAAAAGAAACTGCAAAAAAAAAAAAAAATTCTTTGCATTTCAGTAGTTAAAGAGGTTTGACCCGCCCCCCGAAAAATGAAAGAAAAAAAAATACATAAAATTTCTGGCTTCGTGGCGACCTTCACGTCGGGGAGTTCCTGCAAGAACTTCTAGCCACTTTCACCCCTGGGTATGTGTGAAAGGGGCATTAGTGTGGCTGCCAGTTCCCCGATTGGCAGCCACTCCACTCATACATATATCTCAAAGTCAGATTGTTTATATACCTCATGAGCAAGTGGGATCACTCCATTATCTGAATGGAGGCTGTCATTAGGAGAGCTACAATCAGATGTCGGGGTGCTGCTGGGAGAAGACTCTGAAAGACAGAATTCATATCGTAACTCAAACCGTATCTGAAAATAGATAAGTTTAATTAATGGAAATGTGTCTAAACTAGGGCTGTCAAATGATTACAAATTTTAATCGAGTTAATTACAGCTTAAAAATTAATTAATCGTAATTAATCGCAATTAATCGCAATTCAAACCATCTATATAATATTCCATATTTGTCTGTAAATTATTGTTGGAATGGAAAGGTAAGACACAAGATGGATATATACATTCAACAAATGGTACGTCAGGACTGTATTTGTTTATTATAACAATAAATCAACAAGATGGCATTAACATTATTAACATTCTGTTAAAGCGATCCATGGATAGAGGGACTTGTAATTCTTAAAAGAAAAACGTTAGTACAAGTTATAGAAATTTTATATTAAAACCCCTCTTAATGTTTTCGTTTTAATAAAATTTGTAAAAATCTTCAATCAAAAAATAAACTAGTAGCCCGCCATTGTTGATGTCACTAATTACTAACACAATGCTCATGGGTGCTGAAGCCTATAAAATCAGTCGCACCCAAGCGCCAGCAGAGGGCGGCAAAACTCCATAAAACACAACAAGTGAGCGTTTCACTGTAATGTCATTTAAATCTGTCTGAGCGGGGCATCTGCGTTAATTGCGTCAAATATTTTAACGTGATTAATTAAAAAATTTAATTAACGCCCGTTAACGCGATAATTTTGACAGTCCTAGTTTAAACATCAAATAATTTGTTGCCGCAATCCATCATTCAGGAAGAATAAAATAATGTCCCATACTGCATGAAAGTAGTAGCATGACATTCTACCTAGAGTTTCTGTCCTGTGCTTGACAGCAGGAGGAGCGCTGATCTTTCGCTGCAATGGGTTTGGTCTTGTGCTGATGAGCTTTTTCAGCTTCCACTTCAGTGTTGGCTCAGACACTGCATGCATTCAAATAACAGAAATAAACATGTGAGGAAGCATGAGTATATACTTAGCCTGTGAATTGTAGCCTTAAAAAACATCAATGGAAGATGTACAAATAGTTCAGCATGACTGTACATGCATAAAGTAAAGCTTTTAACTTAAATGTATTTTCTAAATCTGACACAGGGGGGAAACAGCAAATGTCAGAACCGTTGATAATAGCCTAAAAATCATTTTCCTCAGAATCCAGTATATGGTTTAAAAAGGAATAGAGCAAACGTTAAAGTTGTTGATGTTTGTGTATTTCCAAATTATGTAAGATAAGACTCAGGCCACTCCTCCTGTCATTGTTATGGTGAGAGAAACCTGCTCTGTTCTCTCATACAGTTCATTTTACACATATCTAAATCAATCTTATGTAACAGCTTTGTGTCTCGATGTCAGTGTTGTTTTCATGACTTGGCAGTTCACCTTCTTTCTTTCTTCCCTGACGATTCATCCCTCGCCTTCATTCTTACCAAGTGTGTTCCTGTTCATTTTGTCACTTTCTTGTCGTGATTGATGAAACAAAGACGGTAAAAATGGAAAATAACCAGTCACTTTTCCCACCAGAAGTTAGGCATGGGAAGAACAATAGCTCACCTGTTCTACGCAGTTCCTTACGGGGGCTGTCACTTGTTGACGGCTGAGACTTTGGGGACACGTCTGGAAGTGTGTGCCTTAGTTACCAAAACAAATTCAGTTAAACAAACACAGAGCAATCGGGCTGTATTATGAGTTTGTTTTGATTTACCCGTATCCTGGTGTAGGACTGCTGTGTGTAGGGGTGACCTTGTCATGGGTGGGCTGGCTCCTCATGATTAAGTGCTCTCTGAGTTTTTGCCTCACCAGTGGACTGGCTACAGCACCTGGGAGACAGCATTAGCACCATATCAGGAAAGCTTCTCCAATCATAAAATTTCATGGTCAGACCCCAATAGCAGGTGGCTATGCACCAGATCCGGCGTCAGCTCGCCAGATCCACATAGCAATCACACCTACTGAATATCAGTGCGCCAGATGCGGCAGGGATCATCAATCTGACAGTCCAGACCCGTTAGCAGGTGACTGTGCGCCAGATCCGGCGTCAGCTCGCCAGGTTCATATAGCAATCACTTCTGCTGAACGCCTCAGTGCGCCATATGCGGCCTTGATCATCAATCTGACAGTTCTAATGATAGGTTGTGCATTGGTCCGTTGCGGACGGTGCAGACCGGACACGCTAAAAATCTGAAATTTATCGGTCGACGTGTGACGTCAGAACAGCGTGCACCCTGAAGGCGGGCATCCGTTGCGACACTAAACAGGAGAACACGTCATCTCAGTGTACGGACATTTTTATGGTAAGTGTTTTATAATCTTCGGGAGTCATAATCTCCCGAAGACTCTGGAGTTTTGGGAGTTTTTCCTTGCCAACATGGAGGGTCTAAGGATGGGGGAAACCCAGGACTTGAATTTATTTATTCATCTTTGTTGCTTCATTTGCTGTTTCTGATTGTGTATCATATTGCCTCTGCAAAGCCCTTTGAGACAACGTTGTTGTGATCCAGGGCTATACAAATAAAATTGATTTGAATCGAATAATTAAGATAAAATGGCCAGTGTATTCAGGTGATCTGACATGTCTGCAAGTAAGTAATTCAAAATTTTTTGCATAACAACATATGGAGGGAGAAACCATTTACTCTGTGTTGCTGTAAATGTGTCAATGTTTGAATATTATTATTCAAACTGAGCCCCTACGCCTTGAGTATTTTTATCACTGCCTTGATTTTGATTGCACAGATGTGTGAGCCTGGGACCAGGTGATGCTGATCATCGTCAGAAGCTTACTTAAACCGGTCTTTGGCCTCAAATCATCATCAGATTAACAACTAACCTACGTTACTTTCAGCTCACAAAGAATCTTGTAATCCTGATACTGAGCTCTTTTTTTTTCTTCCCTAGATCCTGTAGTCCTTGCCTGCCAGAAAGCCTGCTTGCCCATTCAGCTGTTCAAAAAACTGCACACCGGATTCTTCGGACACTATCTGCCACTCTCTCTCATCGTCAATTAACTCTTGTCACCACTGCCAGTTTGCCTCTGTCTCTGCGCTTATGTCCCCCGTTACCCCAGTACTTCAACAAATAATGTTTACAGTCTAAAAATGGGTCATCTTTAATGTGGAGTTGCTTGTTACAGTTAAAATACACTTTGAAAAAACAATGTTGTATTATTATGGTGCATTAATATGTTAGCATTCATAAATGCCATGAAAAAGTGCTATTATTTCCTTTAATAGACAAATTTGCAATATTACAATTAACATTGAACAAAATGGACCCCAAATTTAATACTGAAAACGGTTTTGATACAAATCTGGCCCAGATTAGGTAAAGTGTGCTATATCCGGGCCATACATTCATGTAGTGTCTATTACATTGGGACTAGTTCTGGCCCAAAACTGTTTGCTGATCTGGCAAGTGAATCCCTACAGAGTTTGGGCCATTGTTCAAAACAACACTGGGGCGTATCCGTTTTACGAAATTGGGCCAAAATTTGCAGTACATCTGGCCCATGTCCGCTACATTTATATTTTGCTACAGTGGTATGAAAAAGTATCTGAACCTTTTGGAATTTCTCACATTTCTGTATAAAATTATCAAATGTGATCTGATCTATGTCAAAATCACACGGATGAAAAAACAGTGTCTGCTTTAACTAAAATCACCCAAACATTTATAGGTTTTCATATTTTAATGAGGATAGTATGCAAACAATGACAGAAGGGGGAAAAAAATAAGTAAGTGAACCATCACATTTTAAAAAATTCTTTGTGCCCCCTCCCCTTTAGCAGCAATAATTTCAACCATCGATCAGGACTAATCTTGGCCCATTCTTCTCTACAAAACTGCTGTGGTTCTGTCAGATTCCTGGGATGTCTGGCATAAACGCTGTCTTTAGCTCATGCCACAGCATTTCAAAGTCAGGACTTTGACTTGGCCACTCCCGAGGTGTATTTTGTTCTTCTGAAATCATTCTGAAGTTGATTTATTTCTGTGTTTTGGAACATTGTCTTGTTGCAGCATCCATCTACTTTTTAGCTTCAACTGTCTGACAGACGGCCTCAGGTTTTCCTGTAAAACTTTTGAATTCATTATTCCATGATTAATTGCAAGTTGTCCAGGCCCTGAGGTGTGCAAACAGCCCCAAATCATGATGCTCCCTCCACAGTGGGGATGAGGTGTTGATGTTAGCGAGCGGTTCCATTTTTCTTCCACACATGACATTGTGTGTTACTCCCAAACAATTCAACTTTGGTTTCAAAACTTCTATGGAGTGTCCAAGTGCCTTTTTGCGAACATTAAACAAGCAACAATGTTTATTTGAGACAGCAGTGGCTTCCTCTGTGGAGTCCTCCCATGAAACCCATTCTTGGCCATAGTTTTACATATAGTTGATGTGTGCACAGGGATATTGGACTGTGCCAGTGATTCCTTAAGTCTTTAGCAGGCACTGTAGGGTTCTTTTTTACCCCTCTGAGTATTCTGCGCTGAACTCTTGGCGTCATCTTTGGTGGACAGCCACTCCTTGGGAGAGAAGCAACAGTGCCAAACTCTCTCCATTTGTCTGACTGTCAATTGATGAACATCCAGACTTTTAGAGATGGTTCCTCATAGCATGATCCTGCCACCGTCATGCTTCGCAGTAGGGATGGTGTTTTAGGCCTTGTGCAGTTTTTGAAAAGTTGAAAATCACTGTGTGAATATTTATGATAGGCACTGTACTGTATCTGTGAGGCCTAACCGTGGAACGATAGTATGACGTAGGTTTCTTTCACTACTGTGGCTAAGCCAGTCGCGAAGATTTCGTTCAAATCAAGACAACTTCGCCTTGTACTTCTGCTGCATATTCAGAGCCAAATAGTGTTGTATTGGTTACGAACGATTCGTTCTTTTTGAACGAATTGTTTGGGTGAACGAGACCGAACTAATCACCATCTGCACTGATTCGTTCTATGAAGTTCGGGCTTGTTCGCTGCGTGGGAGGGCGTTGAGCAAGCGGCAGCGTCTCCTGATATCGCACACGACCAATCAGACGCCAGCCTCATCGTGGGCAGGGGCGGGAGCGGAAACAGAATCAGGGCGTCTGTCACTCGCTTCCACGTGTAGCCAATAAGCAGCCAGCGTGCAAGCAGGGGGGCAAGACTGAGTTATGTCACTTCCCGTTCAGTGACTCGGTCCTCCGGTTCCTGACCTAGCTTGCTGCTAACTTGACTTTCCAGTAATGCGGTGAACGAGTCAAA
Organism: Corythoichthys intestinalis; assembly: GCF_030265065.1. Taxonomy (NCBI): domain Eukaryota; kingdom Metazoa; phylum Chordata; class Actinopteri; order Syngnathiformes; family Syngnathidae; genus Corythoichthys; species Corythoichthys intestinalis. The sequence continues at coordinate 48,055,738 of NC_080403.1, read as the reverse complement.
AAATGAAAGGAAATGACTTTGTCACATATTTGTTAACGTGGAGCCTATCAAATGCTGCTCAAACAGACAAAAACACCACACAAATCTAGCGAGCATGGTTTAGTGTACTACTTTGCTCAACAGACAGGAGCCTGTGTGCAAGAGAGGGAGGGACCAAGCAATGTCACTTCCCGTTCAGTTATAGACCCTACCTACGTGACGTCACAACTCCGCCCTCCTGACTGGTGCCGCCCAATCGTCCGTCAACACATCGTGTTTACCTGTTACGGCTACGTACATTCCTCCTATTTACGGCGTGTTTTTCTACTCGTTAACATTAATAATCAAAATGGTGAAGGCGTGTGTGGCGGTCGGTTGCAATAACAGAGAAGATAGACGGAGAGACTTGAAATTCTACCGGATTCCGAGAGACCCGTTGAGGAGAGCGAGATGGGCTGCTGCAATTCGACGAGAAAACTGGGCTCCAAACGATTACCATAGATTATGTAGTATTCATTTTATATCTGGTAAGATGCATTTAATATATATTTAGAGGGGTTTGGGCTGACAACCACAATTAAGATCATTGCTAGGCTAATCGCCGACAACATACATGTATGTATGTAGTGAGAGTGCTATCGCTAAACCATATAAACATTAAAAGCCCTAGCTCCATTGACAAATGACATGAAATACATTAGACTTGACAGTGGATGTTAGCAAGAACAAAAGATTTTGAATTGAAAATTTCGTAACTCACCTTTCCAAGCACAAGATAGATTCCTGCCGAATTTTCGTGGACGAGGACCTGTTTCACCCAACCAGCAACGAAGTATTTATAAGCCTCCAAGCTCTTAAAGTTTTTCAAACTTTCGTGAGAATAAGCTGATTTTATGTGGACAAGATAGTTGTAAATATCAGGGTAGCTAGCAGATGTCAGGCAAAGACGGCGAAGACAGCGGGTCGAAAAACATCGATTTAGGCATCAAATATGGATAAACTGAAGCTTTTCCACCTAACGCCTTTTATGCAACACATCCAGTGAGTTTACGGCATCCGAAAGCACCGGGTCTTCCATGAAATGCATTATAAATTGCTCGATCAATTGAGACCATTGATAATACAGACACAAAATGACGGACAATGGGGCGGAACAATACAGCGATCACGTGATTTTGTGACGTCGGTGGGTAGGGTCTATACTGCGAAGCGGTCTTTGGTGAGTCGTTCGGCAACGTAACCTCCCGTTCACTAACCGAACGATTCATTTGGGCAGGGAGGGAGATGAGGCGGGCGAACGATTCGTTGAACGATTTGTTTGAACGAATCTTTTTACTGAACGAACCGGAATGGATTCGTTTACTCAAGTGAACGACAGATCCCGTCACTAGAGCCAACTCATACTGCCGTTCTTGGTTTCCTTGTATAATTTACAACTCACAGTTCCCTACTACTCAACATTGAAATTGAGGAAATGAATAAATACGTGCCTTCTGAACATTGACAAATGGCATGATATACAAATGGTAACATCAAAAGTTTGTGTTCATGGTTACTACCCATTTTCTTTGGGGGAGTATGGTTTACTGAAACAACTGGCTGGTATGACGTACTTTTGCTTAAATGCAATTTCCTTGGAATCTGAGCGCATAATGGTTACATGACTGCAGGAAATCCCCGTTTTATTGGCAAATACAGTGATATATGACTCAGATAAAGGAAATGTCAACAATCTTGCAAGAATATAATGGACCATATGAATAAATATTGTACATTAGATACTCACTTTGTTCATTTTTACTCTTTCGTATCAGCTGCTGTAGCTCATTTTGTTCCTCCGCTTCCATCTCACGTTGGCTTTTTTCAGTGTTACGCTGTAAAAAGAAAACGATGAAACCAGAGACGCTAAAGTGCTACAACTGCAACTACAAAAACATGCTCCTCTATACCATTAATGACTGTTAATTTTTGTTTGCAAATGAGAGAATACATCTACAGTTCCGATATGGTGCATGTTTACATACCTGCAGCTGTTTGTAGGAAAACTGGGAACAGTGCTGAGAGGTAAAGGGTCCCAAGAATAAGGGACACTGGGGGGCCAGCATAGCCGAATCTCGGCCTGGATGAACCAGCCTCTGGGAGACACTTAGGTCCATGGACTGCTCCCCACTTTTGGGTAATGAAAGACCTTGGCTGATGGCATCCACTGTGGAGTTTTACAAAATAAAAATAAGGAAGTCATTAATTTTTGGAATGAGCAAACAGGAAAATGATGTATTATACATACGGTAGAATCAAAGGAGTAAATAAGCATTAGGATACTTTAATTGATTGCTACTTGACATGATGGAAAAAGTGAGATCAAGTACTTGATCAATGAAATAGGATGAGAAATGGGTTTGTGAGGCTACCGGACTTCAGTGTTTAAAGGGAACCTTGGGCTTAAAGACTTGTAGGCTCTAATAAGCCACAATTGTTCTCTTTTACTAAAATGTCATTAGAAACACATAAAATATTGCCATTGATTTAAAAATCTATCAAATTTAGTACATGTTTTGACCTAAGGAGGCTGCCATGTTTTTACACCTGCAATGGACGCTCGGGGTGATGATGTAGATTGTCACTGTCACTCGACAAATACTACCGTTGTCCTGCCAAAATGTCCTACATTGGCGAAATGTTCAACATGAGGCGAATTTGACACCCAAAGTACTACTGTGCACTTTCAATTTGTTTTGTTTAGATGCGTAGAGGCAGAACGTACTTAAAAATATCTTAAGAAAATACTTAAATGTAGTTATATCAAATAAAGATGGTTTAAATACGCTACGTGAGTAATGTAGTCAACAGATCAACACTCTGCTCTAAAGCTACCACAAAAAAGACAATGGTTCAAAGTATAAGAGGGAAATGCATGCAAAAAGTATTTCTGAGGCAATTTCTTGTAGAACGTTTCGCTGGTGTAGCAAATTTTGGCAGACCACCTTTTTTTTTTCATACTCTCGTCACATCTCATCCAGTCTTTCCTGTTCATGTTGCTTTTGCTGCTCGTTTTGTAAAATATCGACAGTGCTGTCATTAATGTTCCTCTCGGGTTCAAATTGAAAGAGTTGAACAGATGACATGTTTATGTTGCTAGAGTCACACTCTGGAAGCCCAGCAGCGTAACCATGTCACGTCACCGCCCTGCGACGTCAGCAAAAATGGTGACCGACTAGTTATACACATTTTACAAATTGTATACAAACGAAAATATCAAGAGGGTTTCAATATCCAATTATTTGAACTCATAATATCGTTTATCTTTTAAGAACTACAAGTCTTTCTATCCGTGGATTCCTTTAAAAGAATAAATGGATACAGAGTTGAACATGACTGAGAAACAGATTATGACTGAAGCCATCAAAGAAACCTAAAAATGATTGAAATGATTAATAAGAAAATATTTATTGGCAGAATTGATCAATCTTAAGGCAATTGTATGCAAAATGGAGTACTTACTTGGGTGCAACTACTGTAGTTGACTTTTAAAGGTTTAACATGAGTTTATGGAAAGTTCAGGACATTATCTGAGCCTACATATAGTTTTGTCAAATTATCTTGCTTATTAACATTTTACATCAGGGATACTATACTGACATTTAATGGTTGATAATATATCATTATAGAAGCTAAAACCAGGAATAAAAAATGATTTAATTAATATTCCACAAAATCAATCTTCAATGTAAAACAAAACAGTCCAAAACACAGCATCCTATCCTACACCCTGGACTGACCATTAAGTAATCGGAGGGCATCTGGGAACAGGAATTGATGCCATGATACTACCAATGGATAACAGTACAACGTTAACCTCCAAAGGTTCCAGTAAATGTCTTTCCCCATAGGCATTATGTTTCACAATCACATGCAACTTGATTTAGGCTCAATTCCCAACAGTATGACTGACTCACAGTGAAATAATAATCTGCGTCAGGGTGTTTCAGGCTTGAAAAAAAATCTCTCCCAGGCCGTTATAAACCAGCAGGTCAAATGAGATATACCGCTGAATCGTAAAAGGAGTTATGAAGATTACAGGCAGAGGTGGCTGGAGTAGCCGAAACTTTTACTCAACTTCGAGTAGCGTGACTTTAGTACAATATTACTCAAGTAAAAATAGCCTTCTAAAAAATGTACTAAAGTACGAGTAAAAAAGTATTCAGTGAAAACATCACTCAAATAATAAGTAACATTGTAATTGCTTACATACTATAACCTGTTATATGACCATATTAGGCCATAAAAATGCCCCAAAACATCAAATTACAACTAAAAAGTCTACAAAAAAGGAACATCACCCATCCAAAGAGCACGAATGCCCTCTAGTGGAGAAAACACACTTCCTATTTATTGTTTTGTGGTCTACAGGTAGTCTCCGGGTTACTAACGAGTTCCGTTCCTACGTTGGCGGCGTAGTCGGAATTCGGTATTAACCCTTTTAAAAATGCAAAATAGCTTTCCAACAAGTCCAAAAGTATTGTATTTTGTTTAATGGTGGAGGATACACTGCCCTCTGCTGGCAGTGTTGGGTCTGGATGGACTGTCATTCAATAATGCTTCCATAGAGGAGCACTCAGACGTCAATGCACTGCCAGACGTGTCCCCGTGCTGAAGAAAGTACACGTCCAGGCCCGTCTGCGGTTCGCTGGAGAGCATTTGGATGATCCAGAAGAGGACTGGGAGAATGTGTTATGGTCAGATGAAACCAAAATAGAACTTTTTGGTAGAAACACAGGTTCTCGTGTTTGGAGGAGAAAGAATACTGAATTGCATCCGAAGAACACCATACCCATGTGAAGCATGGGGGTGGAAACATCATGCTTTGGGGCTGTTTATCTGCAAAGGGACCAGCACGACTGATCTGTGTAAAGGAAAGAATGAATGGGGCCATATACAGTATCGAGATATTTTGAGTGAAAATCTCCTTCGATCAGCAAGGGCATTGAAGATGAGATGTGGCTGGGTCAGCATGACAATAATCCTTAACACACAGCCAGGGCAACAAAGGAGTGGCTTCGTAAGAAGCATTTCAAGGTCCTGGAGTGGCCTAGCCAGTCTCCAGATCTCAACCCCATAGAAAATCTGTGGAGGGAGTCGAAAGTCCGTGTTGCCCAACAACAGCCCCAAAATATCACTGCTCTAGAGGAGATCTGCATGGAAGAATGGGTCAAAATACCAGCAACAGTGTGTGAAAAGCTTGTGAAGAGTTACAGAAAACGTCTGGCCTTCGTTATTGCCAACAAAGGGTACATAGCAAAGTATTGAGATGAACTTTTGGTATTGACCAAATACTTATTTTCCACCATGATTTGCAAATAAATTATTTAAAAATCAAACAATGTGATTTTCAGTTTTTTTTTCTCCCAAATTCTGTCTCTCATGGTCGAGGTTTACCCATGTTGACAATTACAGGCCTCTCTAATATTCTCAAGTGGGAGAACTTGCACGATTAGTGGTTGACTAAGTACTTATTTGCCCCAGTGTATAAACTTACAGGACACTACAGTGAATGCATTACACTTATTTTGATAAATGCTCAATAAGCTATTCATTTCACATTCCAATATGGCTACGTTCATACTACAGGTCTTAATGCACGAATCCGATTTTTTGCCATATTTGTTTTTTTGGCGTGCCCGTTCAGACTGCCTTTGTCCATTGAGACCGTTCAAGTATCACGCATGCGCACTAATTCGCAGTCCGACACATGCTGAGCAAGCCGACCCGCATGCGCAGAACCATCAAAACAAATGACCACACATGCTGGCTATCATCCGTCATTCCAGGGATATCATATTTTGCTTGTTAAAAAGAGGACACAAATAACAGACATAAATAATCCCAGTTTAGGTTTATATTCAAAGTATATTGATCGATAGCATGCACACACTGTCCGTGCACGTCACACGCACGTACGGGCAGTTTGCCCCGACTCTCGGCCATGTAAGCAATGTTGAAATATTGCTTATATGGAGCAGACAGAAAACCGATCGTTCTCAGGCTTATCCTCAACCCATTTGTATTTTTTTTATGACTGTTGTCAAGTCCGACCCTTCCTAAAAGCCGTGTTCAAGGCAAGCTAGGCGCTAATGACGCACAGCTGCACCGCTACCATAGCGTCTCTCTCGCTTTTTGATGACGTAATTGCTGCATGAATTCCGATTTGAGAGACTGGACAGCACAGACCGCCGCTACAGTCTGGAAAAATGTGGCCCAGATCGGATTTGAAATGGTCCAGTTCTATGCGACTTATCACGTTCAGACCGTCAAGTTAATGCCTCACTCGAGTCGGAAAAACACAAAAAAATCGGATTCGTGCATTAAGACCTGTAGTATGAACGTAGCCTATGTGCATTTGCTGGACTAAAAAAACATCCTACCACTTTGTTGCGGTGCAGTTCTAAACAGTTGCAAACCACGGCTAAAATAATATACATGAAAAGAAATCAAGTCTTTCATAAATTACAGAAGTCCATCTAGAAATGATCTATGTGTTTCTCTGACTTCTCATTTTGAGCATTGTGGTGCTAAAAATAAACAGGAGACAAACTTCTGGTTTCTGTAATGGCATATTTGTTTCACAACCATCCATCCTCTTTCTCTCGGCCTTCTGCAAGCCACGCACATACACACCCCACCACATAGACACTTCCTGTATCTAAAGTTAGTCCGCACCATAACATCCTCTTGGTTCATTTCGGCAAGCAGAAGCTGCTATTTTGGTTGAATAGATTTATTGGCGCATTGCTCGGAGTGCAGATGTCTGTCAGCTGTATTTATATCCATTTTGCGGCCTGTAACTTTGGCTTTGTTTATTGTTGGGTTGAGGCGAATGCCACTTTGTTATTGGATGGAGTTCAGTGACTAAGTCACGTTTTAGGTTAAGTGACAGTTACTATTTGTGTGCATACAGTCTGCACTGCATCATACTTGAGGTTTTGACTCAATGAGCAACCAGGCAGTGAAAATATATAAGAAGTGATATGATGACATATGCACAAACAGTCCATTTAGTACATCACTGCATTGGGTGCACCTGCAAATTCTATTCATCCATTTCCTATAAGGTTTATCTTGCTCAGGGGTCACGAGGTGAAAGACTGACTACACCCTGAATTGGTTCTCGATCACAAGCACATACGGTAGGGTGACCATATTTTGATTTCTAAAAAAGAGGACACTCAGCCCAGCCTCAGCCCGGCCTCAAGATACTTGAATTTTACTCGAAGTTCACTCAAAGATGCCTATATCACTTTAATATATTTAAAGTGTGCCCCCTCACTCTGGATGGAAAAATGCAGTTTGAAAAAAAATAAATAATGACTTTGAAAAAAAAAAAAAAAAAAAAAATATATATATATATATATATATATATATATAATGGAGACCCATAGAAATGTAGTCCAGTCAATACACATACACATAGTAGGCTATGTGCCAACTAAACATTTTTATAAATTACTATCATGACAATTGTCCTTGACAAATTGTTATTCCCATTCAATTGATGTTCTCATTCAATGTTCTAGATTGCACACAAACAAAAACCGAAATAAACTGACAAACTATTCAATCAGCATGTTTCTAAACGTAGCAGTTCAAAACTACGTTTCCCATAATGCCTAGCGCGGTTTAGCTTACTGATAGCTAGCTGAGGCATAAATCAAACTTTGCTATAAAAGTTTACAATCATCGGCAGCGCGCCAATGCGACACCAAACGGGATTTTACAGTCAAAGCTCCGACAGAAGTCAACAGTTGCCATTATATACGTATTTATCATTAAAAAAAAAAAAAAAAAAAACTTCAGGCTTCGTGGCCAAATCGTCAACCCAGTAGATGGCGGTAATGCCTCATGATAGGGGTAAACTGCCAACAAAAACAAGAAGAACTACTACTTCCCTCCATTCTCGTAGGAGCCATGTCAACTGCTGCCACCCAGCGGTCGGAGGGATTCCCTTCAAATTGGTCCCGTGAAAAATCATTTAAAAAATCATAAAAACCGGACATTTTTATGAATTTATAAAACCCGCCCGGACCACGAGGACATTACGTGAAAGTAGGACTTGTCCGGGCAAAAGAGGACGTTTGGTCACCCTAACATACGGAGACAGACAACCATTCACATCAATGAGTGGGAAACGAACCCACGGATGTCAGGGGAATGCACCACAACATCATCAGTGATTTCATGATCATAAAAATTTTATTTCCGAATGAATACAGCTCTTGTATCCTATTGGCTTTGCACATGTTCCGATAATGCCCACTTTTAGCAGTTGTTCCAACTTGCCACCTATCCCTCGGTTTCCCGCCCTACCCCCAGTCCTGACGTTAAGAGGAATGCACAACTGTTGGGGACATTCAGTCCCTCTGCTTCCGAGCAGCTGGAGTATCAATCCCTAAATACGTGTATCCATAAGTGTGTGTTTTTGTGTGTGTCCACCCCGGGCCTGCCAAGATATTAATAGTTTGCAGTTGCTTCTTTTGAGTGTACACAGCAGGTCTTTGTGTTTGCAACAGTTGAATGTCCATGTGCATCAGCAATGGTGTGTGTCAATGTATTAATAGAAGCCTTAATAGAAGACGTTTGTTTCATTTGATGGGGCACCTATATTCCTAAGTGCATGTTTTAGTACATGCAGCCATCGTTGCGTATTTTTAGCGTCACCTGTTGTGCACACGCTACAGCGTACTATCATGCAAGTGCGTGTGGTGACGTATTAATAGCAGTGCACAGTGCATTTGTTATGAGTGTATGGCGGAAAACACAGACAAGACTGAAATAGCAGTTTCTGCTCTTGCACTCCTCTTTAAAAGAAACTGCTGTATTTGAAGCCAAAACAACTGTTGTGTTTGATAGAACAACATGTCAATATGCTGCCATAGCAGATTCATGGCGCATGAAGCCCCCAAACTATTTTTAATTTGTCCGTTTTACCCTGAAAGCCCCCGTTTACAGACGTTCGCCCAACCGCTTTTGTTTCAACCTAGCCGTAAAACGAAGGTAATTAATTATATTTATTATTCAAAATGTCTGTCGTTTTTAGCTTGGAATCATTAATTGATGTCTCATATTTCGTTTAAAAAAAAAAACTTAAAAAAATTATTCACCCGCATATTTTAAACTTTTAAACAAATTATGTCACAATGAAAAACATGGCGTCTGTAAAAAAGTCACGGATATCTACCTCATAACTATCGCTTAATTGTATTTTTTTTGTTACTGTCGCATTTTCTCCGATATTTTAGATGATAAATAATCGACCCAAGCAAAAAAAAATTGAAAAAAAAGTTTAAAAGGGTAAATATATGAAAAAGAAACTCTCGACCACTCCATGATGTCTGCGATTTCTGCATCGCGACCCCTGTTAAATTACCATGTTTCACCCATAAAATCCCCCAAAAATCCAGCTGTGGCCATTCACAGCTGTGTCTTGACACTCAGTGATTCATGCTATATGGAGTTTTTGGATCAAAATAAGGTCAGCACTCAATAATATCTTATTAAAGTCATGGCGTCTGTAATCCTGCTCTCACGTGCTCTCGCCTCCAGATGGGGTTTTGCTGTTTAAAGAACTTTTTTGGCCTCTTGTTCAAAATTTTTATTCCCCCAGAAAATTGAGATTTTAAGCTTTCCAATGATGTATCACACATCCATATCGGAAAATTTTTAAAGTTGGCTAAATTGGGGGTCTCAGAGCGGAACTTCAAGTCACCTGAGTGTTTTCCGCCGTATGGTATCAAGTGCATTAAAAGCAACTGCAGCTTCCTCCCCATGTGGTTGTGTGAATTTTACCCACACAATTGATTACAAATATCCTGAAATAATAGGTGTACGTGTTAGCATAAAGGCACAAATAAAGAATGTTCTAAGTGTTAAGAATCACGTGTTGTTATGGTGGGGGGCTGACAAGCGGACGTGGAATGGACCCATGTGCGTGTAAACACGAGGCACAATCAGGGGAACTGGTGAAAATTTAAAAAGGATTTATTTAAAATAAAGTTGTTCGGCGGCGTAGGGTTGGTCGCCAACGGGCTTACACTCATAAGAGATTCACACGATTACTGGGTTCTAGATCACAGAACTGATTTGTGTACACTCTACCCCTTTCAATCACTTAGCTTATAGACACCCCCACCCCCATTCTCCGCTTTCACTGGCCAATAGGCCCCCACATGGTGTAAACCGGAAATACATCTCGCTGACGATAGCACCAGCATATTAGTAACTAGTTTAGATGTTCAAAGTATTTCTAGTTGTTGTTTGTGTATGTGTTTCTTTTCCTTCTTCTCTTGTATTTCTTTTCTTCTGTCCCCCCATAATCCCTTCCTGTTCGCTGCTTTGTCATAATAAAAAGGTATTTTGAATGATCACAATGGGAGTATGTCAGACTCTCAATGTGAAACATTAAAACTGTTCAGAATCCGGGCACTTAGACTTCCATTCTCTGTGTCAAACAGCTGAACAGGACAGGTTTAAAAAAAAAAAAAAAATAAAATAAAATAAAATAAAGTTGTTCACTGAAACAAACTACTCCTGGCAAAATAAGAGACCAAGTAACAAATAAAAAAACCAGGGTCAAAAGAAACTTACTAGGGCAACGTGACGTGACAGCACACTGGAAAGCGTCACGCACATGGATGACGATCAGACTACACAAAAACAGGGGGTTTATATAGACAGACAGGGGGTACCGAGACAATGAAGAACAGGTTCACCAATGAGACGTTGCAACAATAATCCCTAATACCGTATTTCTCGGACTATAAGTCACAGTTTTTATCATAGTTTGGCTGGGGGTGCGACTTATACTCAGGAGCGACTTATGTGTGAGATTATTTATGATATCATTTCACATGTTATTTTGGTGCTTTGGAGTGACATTGATAGTTTGGTAAACTTGTTAGCATGTTTATGCTATAGTTATCTGAATGACTCTTAATAGCTATGGCCACGTTCACTTTCTGCCTTTGGCAATGTGTGCTCAATTGTATTATTGACTTTTTTATATTGAAATACATGCTTTCAGTTTGTGGTCCTTTGACGCCCACGTGGGGGCGCACTCGCACTTGTTTATACGAAAAAGAGTGCTCACACGCCAGAAGAAGACTGACAGCTACGTAGCGTCTCTGAGCGAGTCGGTGAGAGGGAGAGAGAGAGAGTGTTGTGAACGGCAAGCCGTTGAGGCGGATCCAAATCACAGACCAAGAAACAGAAATAGAGAACGTTTGTATTTAATAAGTACAACAAAAGGAGCACGCCAAAAATGCGGGTTTAACAAACTGAGAGAGCACGCCAATAAACGCGAGTGTAATAATAAAGTACAACAAAGGGAGCATGCGAAAAATGCGGATATAACAAACTGAGAGAGCACGCCAATAAACGCGAGTATAATAATACAGTACAACAAAGGGAGCACGCGAAAAATGCATGAATATAACAGTACAAGAATCTAACTACCAAGCCCAAAAGAGCACTAGTGTAAAGATGACCAAACCAAAATACGACCGTAGAACGTCGGGAAACTCGAAGGCTGACGATGAACACACAGGCGGTAAGCAAGGCAAGTAGCAAGCAAACAAGCAATAGTCCGACACTCGCAGACTGTGGCCGGAGTCCTTAAATAATGAGCGCTCCAAATGCGCCACAGGTGTGTTGCAACGGCCCCGCCCATCCAGCTGAATCAGATGCTGGAATGAAAAAAGAACTGAGAAGGCATACAGATATGACAGAGAGACATGGCTGCGAACCTACGTTCATTGTTTATGCTTGTAAAATATCTCTACAGAGGCAATGCTTGTGTGTATCATCTTTTCTGTTGTTGTTGTGTGTTTTCCACCCGCGATCGGACTCTTAAAGCCAGTTGTGTGGTTGTTTGAACGATGTGCTAATGCTAGCGAACGCATGCTAACCGTTTGTGTCATTGCTGTGATACCACCTAATTATCATTTACTTACGTTGATGCGAACCTGTTTGGTATCGAGGACGAAATTGATTCAGCAAATTATACGAACTTCCAGCATCGTCATTTGGGAGTTTAGCTCGCTGTACAGCCAGGACCGAGCCGTAGCGTCCATGTGAGGACAGTATATTCGCATTTCGTTGTTCATGCATCATGTAACGTCTTATTGTACACTTATTCAGCATGTTGTTCTCTATTGTATTTTTATATTAAATTGCCTTTCAAGATGACATATCTGTTCTATGTGTTGGATTTTATCAAGTAAATTTCCCCACAAAATGCGACTTATACTCTGGTGCGACTTATATGTTTTTTTCCTCTTCGTTGGGCATTTTATGGCTGGTGCGACTTATACTCAGATGCGACTTATAGTCCAAAAAATACGGTACCAATCACACGTAACAATAGAGTCACATGACCACACACAAGCTTCAGTCGGAAGCCCTATGTCTCATCGGCCTGTTCAATCACGTAGCATCTTCAAAGCACCGTAAAAATAAACGATCTCATTCGAAACCGTGGATTTCAATGTCTATCCTAGTTGTTATTTGGCACCAATAGACCATGGAAACCCAGAGATACGATCTTTCTAATTTCATGATAGGACATATGTTTTATTCCACTAGACGGCACTCATGCTCTTTGGACGGGTGATGTTTCATTTCTGTAGATTTTTCAAGTCGGAATTCAATTACTTTTATGAATTTTTTGCCCTAGTATGGTCATGTCATCAAGTACAAGTAAAAAAGTGAAAAGAGTACTCAAGAATTGAGGAACATAATGAGTAACTGCTTAAAATGTTAGATTTTTTTCCAAGCAATGCATTTTTTTTCTTCTCAGCACGTCATCTATAAGAACTGTTGTTATTGTACAGTACCATAAGTAAATTTTTTGGATGACTACTTTTACTTGAGTAATATTATTTTGAAGTTACACCATTCTTGAGTAACATTTTTGGCTAATCTAACCACCTCTGATCAGTGTTTTCACTAATCTGTTAGTAATCTGATTAAAGTTTTCTTAGTGTCTGTGAGTTACGATTTTGTTATTGCCTCATGTATGAAGTCATGTATGAAGAGCATTTTGAATTGAAAATGTTGGAAAGGTTCTTACTACGCGTTTGTTTCCATAGTAACCATTCATAGTTGCTTCCTGTTTTGGTCTCGAGTCACACGAGCTAAGTGTTTTGGGACTGAGAAAGCTGTGTGGAGCGAGGACGCACATTCGAGCGGGTGCAGCCACCTGATAAGATGTGGGAGGGAACGTTGTTCTGTGTGCTTTCATGAATGAACGCTAGTATTTTTCTTTCATTCTGGAGGGTTCCAGCGATAGGTTGGAGCCGCTACATACGCGATCATTTTGTAGCTGGCTGTTGCGACGGTGTGTGGTCGGAGAGCATTGTTTACATCATATTCGCGTTGCACATTTATGCCGTGAGGTGAAGTGTTCGTTTAGCATCTTTGGAATTTGTTGTAAGTCTGACTGAGTGTATAGTACTTAGTTGCTGCCACGTTTTGTGGCCAAATTGACTGTGTGTGTACGGCGTACTTCCGGGTTGATCGCACACATTCGCGCCCGCCCCCACCTTCGTGTTGTTTATTATTGTGCAGTTAATTTGCATTGTTTTACATTGGCATTGATATGCTGTTAACCCTAAACTCTAATCCGGAGTTCAGAGTTTTTGACATTAGGCTTAATCTTTGAGTTAGCAGGGGGTTAATTAATTGATGGAGTTGATTTCAACAAATTCCATGCAGTTTGTCAGTTATTTGTTGGTTTCAGGACTCCGGAGTGGCTAAGCTAGCGCAAGTCAGTGATGGTTAAAATCAACACCATCGACTAATTTAACCCCCGCTAACTCGAAGATTAAGGTTTATGTGAAAATTAATAATTAATCAATAATTGGAAAGTCAGTTACATGTGATGACATTTTTCTGTTGTCATTCTTATGTTGAGGCAGCAAAGGGAGAAAAAATGTTAAAAAGTAGCCGATCAATTACATTTAAAGTAACTTAGTTACTATGATAATAAAGTAGGGCTGTCCAACGATTAAAATTTTTAATCGAGTTAATTACGGCTTTAAAATTATTTAATCGTAATTAATCGCAATTCAAACCATCTATAAAATATGCCATATGTTTCTGTAAATTATTGTTGGAATGGAAAGATAAGACACAAGACGGATGCATTCAATATGCGGTACATAAGTACTGTATTTGTTTATTATAACAATAAATCAACAAGATGGCATTAACATTATTAACATTCAGTTAAAGCGATGCATGGATAGAAATACTTGTAGTTCTTAAAAGACAAATGTTTGTTCAAGTTATAGAAATTTTATATTAAAACCCCTCTTAATGTTTTCGTTTTAATAAAATTTGTAAAATTTTCAATCAAAAAATAAACTAGTAGCTCGCCATTGTTAATGTCAATAATTACACAATGCTCATTCATGGTGCTGAAACCCATAATCAGTCGCACCCAAGCGCCAGCACAGGGTGACAAAACAAAGAAAAACACAAGTAACAAGTGGACATTACACTGTGCTGTCATTTTAATCTGTTTGAGCGGGGCATGTGCGTTAAATGTGTCAAATATTTTAACGTGATTAATTAAAAAAAAATAATTACAGCCCGTTAACGCGATAATTTTGACAGCCCTATAATAAAGTAATCAGTAAAGTAACGAGTTTAATTTTTGAGGCGTAATCAGTAATTCAATAATTTTTACGAGTAATCTGTGACAACACCGCCTCTGGTGAATGAAAACTGTCATTTGGGCCATTTGTTTCCATTAGGACCTGAAAACACAAGAACTATAAAACCAGTCTCAATTTAATAAAAAAATGTACATACATTATATATACATATCCCCCCCTATTTTTTGACACTTCTCCAGCAAAGTGCACATTTTCACCAGTTGCATGCAGCGGTATCATTTACTGTGTGTCTACAACATGCATGCCCATGTTGTCAACTGTTTTTCAACCTTTTGCAACCTGCACGCAAAATGAGAAAAGCATATTTGAGCCATTTTGATTCATGATCGAACCCCTTTATTTTCACTGAGATGAAGTTTTACCTGTCTAGGCTTTCACATAAACACAAAAAGCTGCTGACTTTGTTTTAATTGTGTTGTTATTGCTCATCTACTCATCTTGTTTCCCGCACACAACACACAAGTAGTCCTATTTCGGTGTTTTGAGGAGTGCATCACAGTCATATGAGTTGATCTTAAATCAGAAAGAGGAAATGTGATCTCGGGCTGTGGCTAGTCCAGGACTCCAGAACACTGTGCTTATTGTCAGCACGCCGCTACGGATTACGTTGGCAAACACTGGAGACTTGTAAAGGTTATTTCCTGGGAAAACGATGCAATTAAATGTACACCTCTCAATGGATACCTTGCAATATCTATCTAGGTCATTGGCACTCAGCCTAGGTTTACTAAGGCATGTGAACAAATTAATTTGGAACAGGTAACAATGCGGAGTAACAATTACAACTGAGGATGACAAAGCCTGTCAGCACTCTTTTAGGCGATAATACAAGGAAATTTTGTGTTTTTATGGATCAGCACAAATGGAGTTAAATTAGCTTGAACAGTGACATTTAAAGTATATAAAGCAGGAGCTACCCTTTGACTACAGGTTCCTTCCCAATTCATGTCAATTTGAATTTCATGGTAATACATGGTAAGAACTGATAAAAAATCTCAAGAGTTCATATCCGTATTGTCATGACAAATGATTGATTTTATATTCTAGTGGTGAAAAATAAGAAAATATCATTGGTGAGGTCAGCATTTTAACAGGGGGAAATCACAATTTGTTGCAGCAACTGAGCCATGAGGACATTGCCAACGGGGTATAGAAGGACACAAATTAATGGGTTCTACAGTGTACGACATGTAAATAAAATTTGGAATTGCAACACGTTAATTACGATGAATAACAAAAAAATAACACAATTTTAATGACAAATTTCCAACAGCACAGAACCTTTTCCAGTGCTGTAGTTCCTAAAATACCAATTACACAACCACTTGGAGTGTTCGGCCTTTCAAATAACTTTGTAACAATCTAGTTGCTTTACCAGAAAAAGAAAGATGCACACTTCAAGCCGAATTGTTACTGTTTTTGTTGTTTTATGATTCAAAGGCAATACTGTCCTGTGAGGTAAAAAAAATTCCTAAAATGGCACTTTAACTTTGGTTACGATTGGTTTTGACAAGCAGTAAGAGGCAAAAGGGTAAGATGCAAACTTAGAGTCCAGATTTGAACCCACAGCCATAGAAACATGAGTCAGATGTCCCACCAAATCATTCCTTATCTTACCAAGACATTTAGGACACATCTATGTATCCAACATTTAACAAGAAACATTGACGAACAGTAACCACAGAGGAGAAAGTAGAACTGCGACGTAAAATATTGCCGCATCCAAAGCTAAAGCATAACGACATTTTTAAATCGAATGCCATTGTGATTATTTTGGTCATTTTTTACTTCCATTTATGTCCAGCTCGGATCTTTTACATTCATCAAAAAGTGAGCTAAATTGCCGAATGACACCCATGACACCCATGACATCTGTCATAAGCATTCATTAATGCTCATGGCAGTGTCACGTCATAATTATGAGGGCCTTATGACAGTCTTATGGCACCCCTATCAAATGAACCGTTACTAAATACCATAACTAGCAATTAATGAAACAAATGGAACAATAACTGAAGAAATCATTTGCACAGAACATGAATTTTTATTGTTATTTTCATCTGTAGTGCTGCAATGCATGCTATGAGGCATGTTGAATGACAACAGTGTTGACAGCAGGTGGCAGCAGAGATTGACTGTCTCCCCCAAAGGAGCAGTGATGGCCAAATGAAGCTTTTTGAAGCAATGAAGCTTTGCAGCCAATTGGTTCAAGGCTTCATGGTGGTTTCTTTGTTGTTATGATGCCGGTGTCAAATAAAGTGTTATCAGTCAATATCTTGTGGTATAACTATCCCATAATACAGTGAGGACAGCTGCAGCTTATAGTCCAGTGCGGTTTATCTATGAACAAACGCCATTTTCGTGTCAAATTTGGCGGCGGGCGGCTTATAGTCTGAAAAACACAGTAATATAACATACTTATAGCGCTTGTTTCACTTTTTTGGTGTTATATTTGGCGTTATACTTATATAGCGCTTTTCCACCTTTCAAGGCGCTTTGTTCACTTAGTAACCCAAGCACATTCATATCATTTTCTTAAACAAATAGCCATAGAACTCTCAACCGTGTTCACCTCTTGGACTTCAAGACCACTTAATAGCGCCATAGAGCAAACGAACCACCAGTGAATCAATTGACGTAAAGAATCGTTGCTTCAAGAAGCTGCATTTGGCCATCACTGCTCAATGTAATCCCTCATTTCCCTTCGGAGAGACAGACAACTTCTGCTGCCAGCTGCTGCTAACACTGTTGGCATACAACATACTGCCACTAGTGCCTCATGCCTCCCAGCATGCAATGCGCCGCTGTAAATAACGTTCATAGCTCATGTTCGCTGCGAATTATTTCTTCAGTTACTGTTCCAGTTGTTTCATGAATTGCTAGGTATACTATTTAGTTTGCTTTTATATGATAATTTTAGTTTTGTTCTGAAACCATGAGTCTGAATGCCCTTTGATATAATCACCTGCCATTATTTGTCATTAGTCATGAAGTGCATCTGCTTACATAATGTAAGTGCGAAATATTCCTCCTATCTTCGCTATTGTCGCAAAATAGCTGCTAATCAGATTCAGGTCTGAAATCGCATATATTTGGTCATACGTTACATTTTGAAATGTACTTGATAGGTAAAATGTTCGGGAAGTGTCGCATGAGATTTTTTTTTCCAAAGTATTTTTTTTCCCCTCAAAGCAATTTAGCACCCCCTTCACTAGATGACGTCCCAGGCAACCGCTCAGCTCGCCTATGCCCTGATCACAATACAAACTACCAAACAGGCAGTCGACCAAAGTCCCCAGCTGTACAGAAAAACTGGTCCAGCATAAAAAGTCCTACAAATCCATTTTCGTGCCTAAATCAGCAGCAGAAGTGTATTAAAAATAGTAGAGTACAGTAATTGATTGTATCCGATACATCCATTAAAGGTCACTAAAACACTGTTTTACTGTATGTGCTCTAACAACACTAAGGCCAGATTTAATTTCTTCAGCCACATAAGGCATTTTCAAAGAAACGCCCCTAACTTGTAAAGTTAAAAGGAAAACAGTTCAAGTAAGGTGACACCATGGTGTTCAATAAAAAAGCTGGTTATTATTCCAATCCTGGCTTTCACACACACAGGCAGATACTGTCTCAAGCCTTTCAAAGCACTAATGATATCTTCTATTAATGAGAGATAAACAGAGGAACACATGATCTGGGAAACTCGAGAGGCAGTGGTGTCAAATCCTTGAACGACGACAACACAAAAGTAATGTAACCCGAATCTTTGTAATAGCACCCAAACGATGACCTCATCCATCCAAAGAGGGACACAACGTAGCATTATTCCACAAATGATTGCCAAGCGGGTGCGCATTACTTCACGTTAGAAATACATAATGTGCATATTTTCATTTTCAGAGGCTTATAGGATGTGACATGTGAAAGCTTTTGTCATAATAATGTAAACACATTCAACACAGCTGCATGTCTGACATCACACAACCAAACAGCTGTTGCCTAGCAGAAAACATTCCAATTTTATTATGGGCAGAAAAAGAAAAAGAAAAAAAATCACAATATTAGCGATTTTGTGTTATTTAGCGTTCACATTTTTTAACATTGTGTAATATTTGCAGTTCTACTCCTCCGTCATTCGTGCACCGATCGTCTTGAAACTTACATAAAGTTGTATGAAAACGTATCTGAACCTTTTGGAATTTCTCACATTTTTGCATAAAATCGCCATCAAATGTGATCTGCTCTTTGTCAAAATCACACTGATGAAAAAAAAGCGCTTTAACTAAAACCAGCCAAACAATTATAGATTTTCATATTTTATTGAGGATAGTATGCAAATTACACTGAAGGGGAAAATAATTAAGTGAACCATCACATTTGAATATTTTGTGCCCTCCCCTCCTTTTGACAGCAATAACTTCAACCAGACGCTTCCTGTAGCTGTAGATCAGTCTGGCACATCGATCAGGACTAATCTTGGCCTATTCTTCTCTACAAAACTGCTGTAGTTCAGTCAAATTCCTGGGATGTCTGGCATAAATCACGGTCATGCCACAGCATCTCAATCGGGTTCAAGTCTGGACTTTGACTTGGCCACTCCAGAACGTGTATTTTGTTCTTATGAAATGAAGTTGATTTACCCCTGTGTTTTGGATCATTGTCTTGTTGAAGCATCCATCCTCTTTTTAGCTTCAACTGTTTGAAAAACGGCCTTGGGTTTTTCTGCAAAACATCCTGATAAACTTATGAATTCATTCTTCCATTAATGATCTCAAGTTGTCCAGGCCCTGAGGAAGCAAAACAGCCCCAAATCATGATGCTCCCTTTACCATGCTTCACGGTGGGGATGAGGTGTTGATGTTGGTGAGCTGTTCCTTTTTTCCTCCACACATGACGTTGTGTGTTACTCTAAAACAATTCAAATTTGGTTTCATCAGTCCTCAAAATATTTTGCCAAAACTGCTGTGGAGTGTCCAAGTGCCTTTTTGCAAACATTAAATGAGCTACAATTATTTTTTTCTAAGACAGCAGTGGCTTCCTCTGTGGAGTTCTCCCATGAAAACCATTCTTGGCCATTGTTTTACATACAGCTGATGTGTGCACAAAGATATTGGACTGTGCCAGTGATTTCTGCAAGTCTTTAGCAGACACGCTAGGGTTCTTTTTTACTTCTCTGAGTATTCTGCGCTGAACTCTTGGCGTCATCTTTGGTGGACGGCCACTCCTTGGGAGAGAAGCAACAGTGCCAAACTCTCTCCATTTGTAGACAAGTTCTCTGTCGATTGATGAACATCCAGACTTTTAGAGATGGTTTTGTATCCTTTCCCAGCTTTGTGCAAATCAATAATCCTTGATTGCAGGTTTTCAGACAGACAGCCACGATGCAGATCAGACAATGCTTCTCATCAAGATGATTCTTACCAGGTGTGTGTTTTGTAGTAGGCAGGGCAGCTTCAAACCACTCATCAGCACACGCCTGACTTAAATTGCTTGGTAAAAATTGGTTTCAATTGCTCTTTAAGTCTCCTTACTTATTCATTTTTTCCCCCTTCTGTCATTGTTTGTATGCTATCCTCATTAAAATATGAAAACCTATAAATGTTTCGATGGTTTTAGTTAAAGCAAACTCTGTATTTTCATGTGTGTGATTTTGACGATCAGATCACATTTGAAGGTGATTTTATGCAAAAATGGGAGAAATTTTCATATCACTGTAGCATGGGCCAGTATCATTGATCCCCGGATCCTTAAAGCAACATTAGGTAACCTTTCAGCTTTGGTTGATTTTAGCGACGCCTGTGGACAAAAGCGGTACTGTTTTGCTTTAAGGAAGATTGCGTTTTCCATGAGGACCAGCGCACTCCTGCACAGTGTCATAAAATCATGATCTCCCAGTCGCCTGCAGATGGATTAAATGACATTTCTGTTTCTAGCGGCTGTGTGAGGGCTGAATAGTAATAACGTCACGAATCCAGGCTAAGGAATTTGGCTAAAGAATAGCATATGACGGTTAGCAACTGTGTGGGTAGGTCCCCCACCCCACCTGAACTCGTCAGCGCTGACAAGTTCAGCTGGGGGAGTGACACGCCAGCGAATGAAAGTCGGGCCAATGTTTATTCTTGGGTATCCTTTTATCCCTGGTAGCCTTTTTTTTCCTCCTCGGTCAAAACTTTTTGTCTCTTTGTTGCTCTGCCATCCTTGCAGAATTCACGTGAAAGCATTCGCATCGACTTCTGTCTTTATTATGAAAGAGGGGAAGTAACGTATGGCGTAAAGCAGCCAGCACATTTGTAGTTTTTTTGTGTGGCCAGGTTCCTGCCACCCTCCTCAAAGTTAATTATTGCCTGTGAATTTAGACCACCTCTAGATATTAAAGAGGTGTCATTAAATTAATTGTCTGTCGACATATCATCACAAATGTTATGAAAATATTTTATAAAGGTCAAAAGTTACCTAGTGTTGCTTTAAAGGGACTATAGAAATTTGGTTGTATCGCTATATTTTCTGGCAAAAACTAGAGGTCAATACCGATACAATTAAAAAAAAAAAAAAAAAAAAAAAAAAAATTCAGCCCAGTGCCGATATCTAAAGCCAATTTTATAAGCCGATGTTTGAGGCCATTTAAGCAGATTGATTATGAAAGGCAAATGAAACACTCATTGTATAAATATACTGTATGTATTTCATAACAGTGAACATAAGTTATCCTATTATATCGGCTGAGCTTAAAAAATATCGGCCCGATATATCTGTCGACCTTTATAAGAAAGATTGTTACCCAAACAGTGAACATAAGTTATTCTATTTTATCAGCTCTAAACTGGCTGATGGCCAATCTTCAAAAAAAGTCCATATATCGGCTTGCCGATATATCGGTCGACTTCTGGTAAAAACAATCCGATTTAGTTTGCCTTGATTTTGTGCATTTTTTTGATGCGTGAAAATGATAAATGTGGGACTACATACTAAGATTTTTTTTTGCGGTGAAAATCCCTTGTTTTTGGGTGAACCGTGACTTTTTGGTCAAAATTAAAAGTTTTTGGGACATTTCAGAGTCAGAACAGTGTCAGTCAAAACAAGCTAATTTAGCATTTAACGTTTCCTGCCACCCTCCTCAAAGTTAATTAGTGCCGGTGAAAGCGATGCAGACCAACTCAAGATATAAAACAGGTGTCATTCAACTAGTTGTCAGTCGACATATCATCACAAATGTTATGAAAGTATTTGATAAAGGTTGAAACGTTTCTTAGTGTTGCTTTAATTTTTGATTATTTTTGTATCAGGTATTTGTATCAATTAATTGTGGTTTTATCGTTGCTACAGGCGTGCTCTTTGTCACAGCTTTCAGCCTGTAGTGTGCTGTGGCACACTTGTGCTTTTTTAAATTAATATTAATTCCCTCAAGCCTTCTTTTTTTGCTTCAATCACTCTTTGCAGCTATTGTTGATTGTGTGTTTTCTTAAAAGTACAAAGTACTTTTCTGCCTTTGTTGCTTCAGTGCCTCATGGTTCATAATGTGTATTTCTTAACACAAATTCTTATTCGCCAGTTTACAGTAATGGTAAAAGATAATAAATATATTTTAAAATTTAAAACAGATTAAGATAAAAATAAAGATTAAGAAACCTGTATGGTTAACTTACAAGGGTTATTGTCATTTACTATATGTATTTGGAGCAATAATGGTAAAGACATACACCATTGAAATTAAGTTTGAAAATCAATAAGTGTTCCTGATATGTGTTTATTAGTAGTTATTGTCAGTCAAAAGGTAAGACAACAAATTGTTCGTAATATTTTCAACAGATTTACTGTCTTTACCTTGAGTGTCACCAGACAGAACGTCACTGTTGTTGCAATACACCAGAAGGATGGCTGATCTGAAGTGACAGGATGTGGTAAGCCATTGTGCATTCGAACAATAGCAAGCAGCAAAATAGATGGTATTATATCTGAGGTATGAAGTTGCGTAAGCGTCAGAATAATTGCTTTACTATGCTTTGTAATTAATGTACGAAGACAGCGTTTAAAGAGTGAAATTGGTTTAAACAGTGGTTACATACACTTGTGTATGCAGAGCTGGAATGCAAACGTAAATTATGCAACTGACATGTTATTGAGCTGCTTATATTTCAGTGGGTTAGAAACACAGCACTGTTTTTTGCTCAGTTCTATCAACAAAGCAGTGCCAAAATCGTCGTTATTATGGTTTATGATTTTTCTTGTTGTTCACATTACATTAGTTAGTGTATTAACTTTTGATTATTATTACTATTAGGGCTTTCGTTCATTCCTAGCCTATCTGAGTTAACTTTGGGCACGAGTCAGAGTACTGTGATATGAAAAAGTATCTGAACCTTTCCGAATTTCTCACATTTCTGCATAAAATCACCATCAAATTGGATCTGATCTTTGTCAAAATCACACAGATGAAAGAACAGTGTCTGCTTTCACTAAAACCACCCAAACATTTATAGGTTTTCATATTTTACTGAGGATAGAATGCAAACAATGACAGAAGGGGAAAATGAGTAAGTGAACCCCCTGCCTAAGGAGAATTAAAGAGCAATGGAAACCAATTTTTACCAAACAATTTAAGTCAGGTGTGTGCCCAATAACTGATGAGTGGCTTAAAGCTGCCCTGTCCACTATAAATCACACACCTGGTAAGAATCGTCTTGATGAGAAGCATTGTCTGATGTGCATCATGGCTCAGTCAAAAGACCTGTCTGAAGACCTGCGGTCAAGGATTGTTGATTTATATAAAGCTGGGAGAGGATACAAAACCACAGAAGTCTTATTGATGCTTGTTTAATGTTCACAAAAAGGCACTTGGACTCTCCACAGAAGTTTTGGCAAAATATTTTGTGGACTGATGAAACCAAAGTTGAATTGTTTGGGAATAACATCATGTGTGGAGGAAAAATGGAACAGCTCACCAACATCAACATCTCATCCCCAACGTGAAGCATGGTGAAGGGAGCTTTATGATTTGGGGCTGTTTTGCTGACTCAGGGGCTGGACTACTTGCAATCATTAATGGAAGAATGAATTCAAAAGTTTATCAGGATGTTTTGCAGGAAAACCTGAGCCCTTCTTTCAGTTGAAGCTAAAAAGAGGATGGATGCTGCAACAAGACAATGATCCAAAACACAGAAGTAAATCAACTTCAGAATGGTTTCAGAAGAAAAAAATACACGTTCTGGAGTGGCCAAGTCAAAGTCCAGAATTGTACTCCATTGAGATGCTGTGGCATGACCTAAAGACAGTGATTCATGCTAGACATCACAAGAATATGACTGAACTACAGCAGTTTTGTAGAGAAGAATGGGCCAACATTCATCCTG
This sequence comes from Corythoichthys intestinalis, assembly GCF_030265065.1. Classification (NCBI taxonomy): domain Eukaryota; kingdom Metazoa; phylum Chordata; class Actinopteri; order Syngnathiformes; family Syngnathidae; genus Corythoichthys; species Corythoichthys intestinalis. The sequence goes on along the minus strand of NC_080403.1, from coordinate 48,031,680 downwards.
ATCCATGTCCCAGACTGATCTGCAGCTACAGGAAGCGTCTGGTTGAAGTTATTGCTGCCAATGGGGGGGGGGGGGGGGGGGGGGGCTACAAAATATTAAATGTGATGGTTCACTTATTTTTCCCCTTTCTGTCATTGTTTGCATTCTATCCCCATTAAAATATGAAAACCTATAATTGTTTGGGTGGTTTTAGTATATGCAGATATTGTTTTTTCATCTGTGTGATTTTGACAAAGATCAGATTACATTTGATGGTGATTTTATGCTGGAATGTGGGAAAGTTTCAGATACCTTTTCATACCACTGTACATTTTGAACTGGTTACTAGTCAATCATAGGACACACATGAACAAATGACTGCTCACGCTCAGACCTATGGAGAATTTGGTGTGTTCAATCAGACTACCATGCATGTTTTTTGGGATGTGGAGAGGAAACAGGTGTACCCACATAAAGCCCTGCTAAAAAAAAAAAATGCTGAATTGGAGAAAACATTTTTACAAGTGTTTTAGTAGGATTGTTCCGATCATGTTTTTTTGCTCCCGATCCGATCCCGATCGTTTTAGTTTGAGTATCTGCCGGTCCCGATATTTCCCGATCCGATTCCTTTTTTTTTTTGCTCCTGATTCAATTCCAATCATTCCCGATAATTTTTACCGATCATATACATTTTGGCAATGCATTAAGAAAAAAATGAATAAAACTCGGACGAATATATACATTCAACATACAGTACATAAGTACTATATTTGTTTATTATGACAATAAATCCTCAAGATGGCATTTACATTATTAACATTCTTTCTGTGAGAGGGATCCACGGATAGAAAGACTTTTAATTCTTAAAGGATAAATGTGACTTTGTATATTGTGACTAAATATTGCCATCTAGTGTATTTGTTGAGCTTTCAGTAAATGATAATGTAGCCATTTAACTGTTCTGCCCAAATGCATGATGGGAATTGCAACCATGACTGTGCATAGTGGCACCAATTGATATATCTTCTCTGTGTTGGGAAATAACATAGGGTGTTAAGAAAAAGATCAACTTCTACATTACTTCTCCACATTGCTTCCCATGTTATTTCTAATTGTTGAGAGAGGGATTTTAAGGCTTTAGCTAATTAAAAAAAGGCTCCAAAGGCTGCCAAAATGCACTCTACTCATTTTACGCTGCCTTTTAGCTCTAAATATAGGTAAAATGGCGCCCTTATAGGTTGAATGCGACAATGCAAGAGTGGGTCGTGCAGCGCATGCGTTAATGGCGTTAAATATTTTAACGTGATTCATTTTTTAAAAAAATAATTAACGCCATTAACGCGATAAATTTGATAGCCCTACTTTAAGCCAAAACTAAATACTCTGGATGAGTGTAAGACATATTGTCTGTAACGTTAAATACAATTAGAAAACAATTTAATTAAAAAATATATATATATATATTTAAAAAAGGCATGTCCGATATTTTTTTGCCGATTCCGATACTTTGAAAATGACGTGATCGGACCCGATCGATCGGGACATCTTTAGTTATTAGTACTGCTTTGATATAAATAATCCATATTATGTGTTTCCATTGCATTGATTGCAGGGGCTATGTGATCGATAAAATTAAAGTTAGATTAAAGATACAGTATCTCGGACTCGATGTGCAGTATCTCCAAATTCTCATTGAGCACTGGTTATATTTAATGAGTTAATTGAGCAAATCAAAAAGATGTTTGGTGTTACAAGTCATTGTTCACTGCGTAACTGACTTAACAGGTTTGTAGTTTTGCCCACTTGTTGTTTGTGTTCGGTTGTGTCATCAAGTAAGGTTGCCAATGGAATAAAAGGACCTTTTTAGAGTAATCAAGTGCACGCCTATTTGTGCACACCTATTTGGTGTACTTGGCAAATTGTCAAGCCATTGTATAATGATTTTCTTTTCTTAAAGTTTGGCATTTGGTTATTGTAGCATAAGAGAGTGAGTAAGAGTAAACCCTTTGTCATATTTGTAGCGAGTTTCCTACCGTCCTTCGTATGATGTCACCTACTTTACAGTACAGAGCCCAAACAGTTTTTCGGCTGTTAAAGGTGGGTGTAGCATGATGTAAAACCTACTTAGTTGCAGTTCGGCATTTGCTAATTCTGCAATTTGTGGATTTATTTGTTTATTTTTAAGAAACTTTTACTCTGCTATTATCTGAAAGGCAATGGTGCCCTATTATCCCAAGTAGCATTGCTGAAGTGTGTTGTGGAGCTCTATTAAAATTAGGGGTGGGAGCTAGGGTTGTTCCGATCATGTTTTTTTGCTCCCGATCCGATCCCGATCGTTTTAGTTTGAGTATCTGCCGATCCCGATATTTCCCGATCCGACTGCTTTTTTTTTGTGCTCTCGATTCAATTCCAATCATTCCCGATAATTTTTCCCGATCATATACATTTTGGCAATGCATTAAGAAAAAGAATAAAACTCGGACGAACATATACATTCAACATACAGTACATAAGTACTGTATTTGTTTATTATGACAATAAATCCTCAAGATGGCATTTACATTATTAACATTCTTTCTGTGAGAGGGATCCACGGATAGAAAGACTTGTAATTCTTAAAGGATAAATGTGACTTTGTATATTGTGACTAAATATTGCCATCTAGTGTATTTGTTGCGCTTTCAGTAAATGATACTGTAGCCATCTGTTCTGCCCAAATGCATGATGGGAAGTGCACCCATGACTGTGCGTAGTGGTACCAATTGATATATCTTCTCTGCGTTGGGAAATAACATAGGGTGTTAAGAAAAAGATCAATTTTTACCTTTCTTCCCCACATTGCTCCCCACGATGTTTCTAATCATAGGGAGAGGGATTGTAAGGCTCTAGCCAATTAAAAGAAGGCTTCAAAGACTGCCAAAATTCACCCTACTTATATTATGCTGCCTTTTAGCTCTATATATAGGTAAAACAGCATCATTACAAATTGAACGCGACAACGCGTGAGTGGGCTGTGCATTATTGCGTTAAATATTTTAACGTGATAAATTTAAAAAAAAATTAATTACCGCCGTTAACGGGATAAATTTGATAACCCTACCCTAAGCCTAAATTAAAGACTCTGGATGAGTGTAACATGTTATGTCTGGAACGTTAAATACAATTATAAAACGATTTATTTAAAAAATATACAGTATATATATTAAAAAAAGGCATGTCCGATATTTTTTTGCCGATTCCGATCCTTTGAAAATGACTTGATCGGACCCGATCGATCCCGATCGGACATCTCTAGTGGGAACCTCTTGGTACCTCAGGATACGATACGATTTCCGATATGAAGGTCACGATAAAGATGATATCACAATATAGCAATACAGCGATTATCGATACATTGGTCAGGAAATCATTCTACAAAACAATTAATAAACATAAAAACAAGCTATCTTCATCCTTCTGCTTTATGTTTACGTCCAATCCATTTGAACTGGGAGGGTGGCAGCAAATGAACCCCTCCCACTTCAAGCAGACCCCTCCCACTTCTATAGCCATGAGTGGCAGCCAATTAATGCCAGGCAGAGTCATTTTGCTGCAACCCCCCATGCAGCCTGATTTAGAATTCCCCTCAAGAATGATGGGGAAACAAAAAAATGCTCATTGTCAACTTATTATTGTAAATATTCTTGTAAGTTAATTTTATGGCTGACACTGCGTTTTGAGGTCATCAACATGTTGTGCCCCTCTGCAAACTCCGCCTATGACCGAGACCCACGATTTTTGAGTGGACCAGAGTTCGGTTGTTTGAGAAAAAGAACTCTGGTCTGTTTAAAACAGACCAAAGAGCTGCCTTACTATAACAAACATTCACATGACTATAACTGAAAGTGAATTGAGCCATTTTTTAAAACCATTTTGTTGGACCCAGACTGACCCTGCAGATCACAAGGTTTAGCATTGTGCAGTTCAATTGTCTAAGGAGAAAATGGTGGCTCGATGATGTTAGAAAACACTGTCATCTTAACAACCCGTCCTTCCAGTCATGAGGTCAACTTTGGCCCAGATAATTGCAGAGATATGTTCAAGTAAATTGAATTTCATGGCAGTTCTTCCAAATTGAACGATAAACGTTTGACACTGAGTATTACGTTTTTCCATCCGGTAGGTTTGGTAGCTTGTTGCTTCATGTGAAAGCTAAATTTAATTACAGTTAACCTAATATGACCTGAAGGGAATTGTTTTGGTGATTCCTTAGGCTAAATGCTAAAGAAGCTAAAAAAAAACAAGTTCTTGATATAGCAGTAGTATTTTTTTATGCAATATTGAATTGTGTAATAAAAGCCGAAATCATATCATGATCGGCCTGTTGTTGTTGTAATGCAGAATTCCAGTCTAGGGGGCGACAGAAGCTACACACTTAAAATGGGCTGAGTCTCCAACAAAAATTTCCAAGAAAAATCTGAAAGCGAAGAAGAGAGTACAGTGGTGCCTCGCCATACGATCGCATTGGCATCCGATCCTTTCAACATCCGACGTTAAATTTGACTCGACGTATGACAACATGTGAGAAGTTTGCCGTTTTATGACAGCGTCGCAATTTCCTTGTTTTCCCGCATGACGGACGCATGGGGGATTTTCTTGTGAGAGAAATTAGCATGGGTCCCAAGAAGGTTTGTGCAAGTGGTCAAAAAATAACTAAGATGACGATTGTCATTGAAATTAAGATGGAAAAATATGAGTATGGTTTGCATCAGTGAACTGGCTCGACAATAAGGCCGGAATATGTCTATGATCTCGACGGTCCTCCTCCTACTTCAGTTCGCCATACTTTATAACATAAGGTCACAGTTATTATTATTGTAACATCGGCAAGCGAGGGTGGACCCAAAAGCAGGGAAACGGGGAGGCGAGGCAAGGTGGAGATGAACTCAAAATGGTTTTAATGATAAACAAAAGTCTGGGAACCAAACTTACTTTGAGACAAATCAACATGAGGGCGTCGACAGTGATATCAACATACGGAAAGACAATGACCGAACAAGAACACAGCACATTGGGAACTTAAAAACAGACATGGGGTAATGAGACAATTAGACACAATTGGTTGATACAAAAGGCAGCGGATTGGTCCAGACACAAGGAGCAGGCCTCAAGAGGTGAAATCAATGGGTAGTCACATAGACAAGAAACACTAGGGCACAAACTGAACACAACTTTACTCAAGCCATGACATCGCCAGCTTCATCAGGTTTCTTAATCATTTATTTGACAACTTTTGCAACACAACACGTCTCCTGCCCACCGTAGTTGACGCCAACAACAAAATTAAAACAAAATAAAAACACTACCTGCACCTCTGTAACCTTGTTGTCAGTCACACGATGCGTTCAGGAACAGCATGCAAAACACAACTACAGCAAACCCTTGTTTTTCACGGTTAATTTGGGACCAGAACCCGCTGCGATAAGTAAAAAAACCGCAAAGTCGTGGTTTAGATTTAGCATTGGAAAGAGATACATATAAGACATGTTTAATTTAAAGAAGAAATACAAAAAAAAAATATCCACTTTTCAATTTGGTCATTGTAGTTACAGGACCTTTTGTAATACTACATTTTAAGACCCATATCCACATGCCTCTGTCTGTTGCCATGACGACTCTCTGTTCGCCATTAAAAAGAAAGACGATTTTTTTCATGGACTTAGGCAGCTTATAGAGCCACAAAATTTGGCACACTTGGTTGAATTGGCCCAAAAACACGATAAATGAGGGAATACAGAGAAACATTTTTTTCCACTGTATTCCCGCTTTATTACGAAAACCATGAAAAACAAGGGAATACAGCGAAAAAAAAATCTTCACTATACTAGTATTCCCACGTTTTTCGCAGAAATGCGGGGGAATACAGTGAAAAAAAATTTCACTGTATTCCCCCGCATTTCCACAAAAAAACGTGAAAACCACAAAAAAACAGGAATACAGCGAAAAGGATTTCATTATATTCCCCTGCTTTTCCGGCAAAAAAAAAAATTTCACTGTATTCCCCCGCTTTCCACGAAAAAAATTCACTGTATTCCCCCGCTTTCCAGTGAAAACTGCGAAAAACGAGGGAATACAGCAAAAAAAAATTCACTGTATTCCCCTGCATTTCCACGAAAAGCGCGAAAAACGAGGGAATACAGCGAGAAAAAAATACGCGTTTTCCCCCCGCTTTGCCGCGAAAAAATTTTTTCATTGTATTCCCCCGCTTTCCCGCGAAAAGCGCGAAAACCACAAAAAAACAGGAATACCGCGAAAAAAATTTCATTATATTCCCCTGCTTTTCCGCAAAAAACGTGAAACCCACAAAAAAATGAAGGAATACAGTGAAAAAAATGTAATTGTATTTTTCCACTTTTCCGCGAAAAACGAGGAAAAACAGCGGGGGAAAAAAATCTCTGTATTCCCCCGCTTTCCCGCGGGAAAAAAATATTTCACTGTATTTCCCCGCTTTCCTGCGAAAAACGAGGGAATACAGCGAAAACAATTTCACTGTATTCCCCCGCATTTCCGCGAAAAACGAGGGAATACAGCGAAAATTTAAATGTATTCCCCCGCTTTTCCGCGAATAACGAGGAAAAACAGCAAAAAAAATGCCACTGTATTCCCCGCTGTCCTGCAAAAGACGAGGGAATACAGCATAAAAAATCTTCATTATATTCCCCCGCTTTTCCGCTAAAACTGCGAAAAATGACGGAATACAGCGAAAAAAAAATTCACTGACCAATTTATTCCCTCATTTTTTGCAGTTTTCACGGTTTCACGGTTTTTGTGGAAATACGGGGTAATACAGGGGAATTTTTTCCCCCTGTATTCCTTCGTTTTTTGCGGAAAAGTGGGGGAATATAGTGAATGTTTTTTCGCTGAATTCATTCGTTTTTCGCGGTTTTGGCGGGAAAGCGAGGAAATACATTTTTTTCCCGCTGTACTCCCTCGTTTTTCGCGATTTTCGTGAAAAACGCGAACACCCTGAAAAGCGGGGGAATAAAAAAACGAGGGAATAATGCGGGGAAAAAAAAACACTGTATTCCCCGGCTTTTCGCTGTTTTCGTCCGAGTTGCGCCAAACTATGAGGGCCCGTTCAGTCCTGCTTGCAGGCTTAGTTACTATTTGTAACTGTTCAAGCAGTATTAAGAATTTAGCGTAGGTTTTTTTTTGGCTGTGGAACGAATGAATGGAATTATAACGTATTCTTATGGGAAAATCCCGCTCGACATACCACCATTTCGACTTACAAACCTGATCCTGAAACAAATTAAATTCGTATGTAGAGGTAACACTGTCTAGTCATGAAATACATGGGTAGGACTTTAAGGTGGAGTTTTGTGGCCTGCACTGTAGGTAGGGCTACTCCTCTTTGAGTCACAGGAAGCTAGTAGGAATGGGAGGAATGCAGTCAGGCAATACGTTGATGGAGGGAGCAGCGCTTGAAGGGCAGATTGCCAGAAAGTTTGACGGAAGAAAACGGAGTGGTTAAGAAGATGATAATAAATATAGCTTCATTAATAACAGTCATACTCTTCAACTAAAGACTATTTAATTGGTGCCTATTTAAACTTTGAGTGGATGATAATATATAAGAAAGTCGTACATGCAAATGACACCATAACAAGACTTATAGATTAATAGTTTTCTTTCATACTGTGGCGGTGAAAACACTTCTTGAAGGGTAGACCACGTGTTCAGGAAACCAAGCCGAGCGAGGGACTGCATGGTAATGCTGAGGCAAGAAGGTAGCAATCGCTGCACAGTGGTAGGGTAGCCTCAAAAAGGCTCTCCATTCCCAATGGCAAAACAAAGTCAAGCCACTTCAGGGGTAGATAGCATTTGGTGTAAACTCTGCAAACTGACTATGACGATGGAAAGTCCATTACAATGCTGTTTGCTTGAACCTCTGACATTACAACTTCATGCACCTCTTTAAAAAGGTATGCAATGCAGCAACGGAAACACTCAAGTGTCAAAATGAACTAATATTTGATGGCAAGCTAGTTGATTGATAAGTCAAACCGAATTTGGTGAATCACGATTAAATATGAGAAGCAGTCCAAGCTTCACAGGGCAAATATAATGGAGAAAATCATCTCCAAGAATATATGTATATACTGTATATATATTACTGTACTGTGCTATTATCCCCTTTGAGGATAGGATGATTGTGTAAACAGAGATGAATGTGGAAAGGGTACAAATATATCTATGACATTTATGATATGTCCAAGTTTCCTTCACTGGACAGAAAAAAAAAGATCCACAAATATTTAGTTCAACGACTTCCACCATGACAAAATCCTTCTGACAGTCAATCCCAGTGCAATTAGACCTTCCTTGGCAGTCTCACTCAAATGAGATCAGATTCCTGAAAAGAAGCTTTTTTCCAGCAGGGGGTGGTACTTGAATAAGTAGCATATTTTGCTACCTAAACATACATTGGGAATATTTTGTGTCATATACAGCAGACCAAGCGGAATCACGAAAAGGGAATTTCTGCGAATAATTTAAACCATCCTTATTAGCACATTATTTGTGATTGAAGTTTGATTTGCTACTATAAACAGTGTTGGGATGATGGATCACAAGGAGGAAAGACTGGCACTTCAATTTCATTAAAGAAGAGCTTTAAAGACAACCAATAGGGCATTTTAACAAATGTAACTTTAGAAATTTTGTCCCTGAATACATCCCAGCCATCCCCAATGAGCAACGCCCACAAGAGCAAAGTGTCTGGCCCTCTTACTTGTTCCATTGGCATTTACGTAATAAAGAAGTTTAAAGAGGAACGGAATACAGTATATGTAATCGTGTTAAGTTATTTGGGTTAGTGATGGGAATTCCGGCTCTTTCTTTTGGCTCGGCTCACTAAAAAGAGCCGGGTTTTTTTTTTGGTTGCTTAAATTAATTTACTACCAAAAATAATGTGACTTTATGTGTAAAACGAATTACTAATGTAAAAAATATACAGTATATCAAATATTTATTATGTATATGGCTTTATTTATATTCGTCCGAACATATTCAACATGGAGTGCTACAAAAAAGAAATTATAAAGTACAAAAAACAAAGACCCATCTCAAAACAAGGTCAACAAAAAGTTCCAATCTCTGATTGTGTATATTTTAGGGCTGTCAAAATTATCGCGTTAACGGGTGGTAATTAATTTTTTAAATTAATCACGTTATAATATTTGACGCAATTAACGCACATGCCCTGCTGAAACAGATTAAAATGACAGCAGTGTCATGTACACTTGTTACTTGTGTTTTTGTCTACCTCTGCTGGCGCTTGGGTGCGACTGATTTTATGCACCATGAGCATTGTGTAATTATTGACATCAACAATGGCGAGCTTCTAGTTTATTTTTTGATTGACAATTTTACAAATTTTATTAAAACGAAAACATTAAGAGTGGTTTTAATATAAAATTACTATAACTTGTACTCAAATTTATCTTTTAAGAATTACAAGTCTTTCTATCCGTGGATCCCTTTAACAGAAAGAATGTCAATAATGTTAATGCCATCTGGTAGATTTATTGTTATAATAAACAAATACCGTACTCATTAACAGTATGTTGAATATATAACCGTCTTCTTTGTGTCTTCTTCCCATTCCAACAATAATTTACAGAAAAGTATTGCATATTTTATAGATGGTTTGAATTGCGATTAATTACGATTAATTCATTTTTAAGCTGTGATTAACTCGATTAAAAATTTTAATCGTTTGACGGCCCTAGTATATTTATAAGCTTTTAACTATTTACAGTAAACAACATAAGAAAGCTTTGATTACCACACAACAAATTATAAATTAAAATTTGTAAAACAAAAAGAAAAAAGCAGCATCCAGGTAAAAGTTTTAGCTAGTCTTTAGCGAAGATTGGCATTGAGAAAAACCATATCATAACCATATATTAGCTAAGTATATTAAATATTTATTTTATATATAGATTAGTACATATCTAACCCCTCTCCCTTCTCCTCACTTCAGTGTGTGTGTGTGCAACCTTCCCCTCCCTCTTCTACCACGGATCTTGACCAATCACGTGCGGCTTTAACCGAAGGGGGGGGGAAAAAACAGGAGAAAAAAAAAATAGGAGCCGGCTCCCGTCGTTCTCTTCAAAGAGCCGGTTCTCAGAGCTGGTTCGTTCGCGAACGACACATCACTAATTTGGGTGCATTCCGAACAATGTAACCGTGTTTTGTTACAGCTAGAAAAAAAATACTAATTTTTTTCAAAAGTAAAAAGGTACAACCCAACCACAACTGTGGGGAACACTCAGTCATCAGTGCGTCATTCCTTGAGGCAGTGTTGTTTTTGTCAACGAACAATTTTTCGTGACGATGACGAGCTAAAAACGTGTCTTGGGAAACTAAAACATAACGAGATGAATGCCAGTTGTCGTCTAACTAGACAAAAAAGATGTAAATTCGCCATAGTTTAGTCATAAGTTGTGTGGCATTATCTTACCGTATGTGTAGTTAGCAAGCAACCTAGCAGTGTTTGGTTGTGTCACTCATGTGACGTGCTCTGCCTTCCCCCCACCCTACACACACGCTCTTACTCACGAGCCAGTGAGTAAGCTTGTGCCCACTCCAAGCCCCTTTTGCGAAACACGTGTGTCAAGTTTTGCTTTCTTATCTTTGCTAGATATGCTAAGTTGCTTTAGCCTTTAAAGGTCTGTGTTGAGTGCTCATCAGACAATGCGTAACTTGTAGCGTTAGCATTAGCATTTAGTGTGGTAAGTGTCATCTTAAACGCTTCGAAAACTTTTTACATATAGTGTGTGGCGTCCAGGTGAGTTTAATCAATTGAAAATAAGTTGCTGTTTTCCTGCTAAGTGTGTATTATCATCACGAAGATGGCGATGTCTTTGTAGACTCTGCAATTGTGTGCTCGTCTGTCAATGTTCATTCGAAAATGTTGGAAACCTTTGATTGATTGATTTATTCATGGACTAAAACTTTTGAAGTTTATAGACGAAAACATTTTAAGTAGGGCTGTCAAACGATTAAAATTTTTAATCGAGTTAATTACAGCTTAAAAATTAATTAATCGTAATTAATCGCAATTCAAACCATCTATAAAATATGCCATATTTTTCTGTAAATTATATATATATTCTGTAAAATAAATTGTTGGAATGGAAAGATAAGACACAAGATGGATATATACATTCAACAACATACGGTACATAAGGACTGTAGTGGGCATTTCACTCTACTGTCATTTAAATCTGTCTATGCTCACCTCTGGAACAAGTTACCCGAACGTCTGAAGTATGCTCAAACTGTTAACTCTTTTAAATCAGGGCTAAAAACGCTTTTGTTTAGCACTGCATATCTATAACTGTCTATATATTTCAATCTACCTGCGTTCTATTCCTCTTGTTTTTATCTCCATTGCTGATTTCAATTATTATTAGTAGTAGTAGTTTTTGTTTTATTTTTATTTTATTTATTTATTTATATTCTGTGATTAAATGCGATCTTTTGTCTTCGTTTCTACGTTGTGTTAATTTAAATGTGATTTTTATGATCTTCATGTGACGTAAAGCACTTTGAATTGCCTTGTGTTGAATTGTGCTATATAAATAAATTTGCCTTGCCTTGCCTATGCTATCCTCAGTCCGAAGCATCTACTTTTTCCAAAGCTAGACAGCTAGTGAACGACGCCTTAATAATCAGACTTCTTCCTTTTTCATCTGATTTATTAATAAAATGGCCTCAAACCATTGTCCTCTTTAGACCGTCGTAAAACTACAAAAAAAAGTACACAAGCATTAGCAACAACGTTAGCTTAGCACGCTATACAGGTTCACTAAACTTAAACAAAAAGCGTCTCATACAAAAAATATAACATTTCGCTTACTAACATAATATGTACATTCCTTACAACAACCATACTTACGGACAAATCTTGTCCAAGGATCATATAAGCACAACATTACAACGTAGGCGTCAGCCCGAGACGTCGTGCAGCCATATTGAACTGGAAAGAAAACAATAAACCATGTCGCAAAGCGACCACAAGAGTTTGCTGTTAGACAGCACAAAAAGCCTTGCTGTAAAACTTACCAAAAGGCAGAATATTGTCTGAGCGGGACATGTGCGTTAATTGCGTCAAATATTTTAACGTGATTAATTAAAAAAATTAATTACCGCCTGTTAACGCGATCATTTTGACAGCCCTAATTCTAAGTAATTGTTGACTAAAACAAGGAAATTTGAGTTCTCCTTGACTAAAACTAGATGAAGACCAACACATTTTGAAATGACTAAAACAGGGTTGCCACCTTTCAGAAATAAGAAATACGGAACGCCCCCCTCACGCCCAAAGCTGTACAGGCAGAGAAAGAAAAGGACATTCCCAAAACTCCTAAAATGCATAGAAATGTATCTATTCCAATACATTCTGTATTAGTCCAATACGGAACGCAACATTTAATTCCCAATTTCCGATCGTTCCTTTTTTCAAGGGGCAGGTGGCATCCCTAGACTAAAATGTAACTAACACTAAAAAGTATTTTTGTCCAAAAGACTAAGACGAAAATGAAAAGCTGCCGAAAACAACACTGCCTTGAGGAAATTATGCTAAAATCACCGAAACACTTGATTTCCCATGACGTTCCCTGTAGAATCAAATTGGTGGTGAGAAACGTATACATGCTAACCTCAACAGTGGTTATAAATTGGAACTTAGTAACAAGTTGGCTCGCCACAGAACATCTTCCTAACATCAGCTGTTTCACATTAATATTAGAATTACACCATCGAAGCCCTTTTTAAAGGTGTGTGATGTGGCGTTATAGAAAGACGCTGAAAGATACTACAAAAGAACATTTTCACCTACATTGCACATTTTTGCAATATTTTCTTTAAAGAGTACATTGTACCAATATAATTCTAGTCTTTGAAATCAGAAAACTTATCAAAGAAGATAGTTAAATGTTACTTGTTTAAGACATTTGTATCGACTTTAAGTATACTTTCCTTAGGTAATCTTCACAAAATACTTTAAACTCCAGTCCTACCTGATTTAAACTGCTTCCACCTGGCATTTGAAACCAGACAAACAGACCATTCACCTGAATTAAGCAGTGTTCAGACTGCAGGCGTATGTCATTTCATTCGGATTTCTCCTCAAATCTGATTTTTGGGGCTGACTATTTTTAGCAAGTGTCTGGGACACTTTATTGACACACCTGACCAGTGTTGTTAATCTTACTGAAAAAAAGTAATTAATTATAGTTACAAATTACTTCTCCCAAAAAGTAATTGCGTTAGTAACTCAATTACCTGAATGTAAGAGTAATTAGTTACTTGGCAAAGTAATTGGTGATAATTACTTTTTTTTTTTCCCCTCAAAAAAACACTGGCCACACTATGTGAAGTTTTTTGTGAAGGTTTTTGGTACAATTGGCCCGAGCCCAATTCTTTACCCTAATTTACTCTTTACCCTGGATCAACTGTTAAAAGTTGTTAGAATTGCTCCCATTATTGCATTAGTTCCCTTCTCTCTACTTTCGACATATGAAAGTTTTAAAACTGTTTCATCATTTAAAGATAGATTCAAGTCAAGATTTTGCCGATTTAGAAGTATTTTATATAAAAAGTTACTTAGGTTCGCTAGGAAGGTTCTCTACAACAGAGCCGTCCTAAAAAGTATACTGCTTCAAGATGGCGGCTGTCTACTAACGCATTTAGTGCAATGTCTGTCATTTTGCATCTAGTTATATCTATATACAGTACATGTGATATCTACCATGTCTACCATATCTACCATAACATGCGGGTGTAGTTTGTAGGCTATCGGCTACAACATGTATTATTGGAGCTACCTAGCATCGCGTCTGCTCGGCGTCACAACTTTCTTGCCTCTCCCCACTCCTGCTCTGCTCTGTCGTCTCGGTGAGTCCGTCTCCCTCAGACTTTTCAACCAGTATAGTAACGCATAGTAACGCATGCCTTTCCGTCCTCAGTAACGGTAACGGCGTTGCCACGATGAGAAAAGTAATTAATTAGATTACCCACTACTGAAAAAAATAACGCCGTTAGTAACGCCGTTATATTGTAACGCCGTTATTAACAACACTGCACCTGACAGGTTGCTGTGGCAGAGAAGGTGTCATCCAGGATAGTGACGTCGCAAACACTCACTCCTATTTGAGCTGTTCAGACTGAGAAGTACTGTATCTTGTCCATATCTGGTTTCAATCTGTTTCGCAAAAATCAGATTTCTGTGCTTTGTGACTGTTCAGAAAAAGCTATACAGTTTCAACCTGAAAAATCAGATTTTGGCTGCTAGTCTGAAAAAGGCCTTAGTTTTGAACTTTGGCTAAGACACATCCTGTTCTTTTTCTTTCCCCTAATCATTTCTATATAAAAGTAGTACAGTACTATAGTGGCAATATAACATCATAGCAAAATTGGAGTATGTTGTCAACCTTTTTTTTTTGACTGAAATGCCATCCCTTGCGTGAAATTGAGGCAAAATACGAAACTCCACTAAAATGAAATGATCAGTGATGCTGTTGATTTGATTCTTAACATTTAAACAAGAACAACAAGATACAGGTAGTCCCTGATTTACGAACAATTTCCGTTCCTGCGCTGGCGATGTCACCCAGATGTAATCCGCGTAATTCGGAATAACGATTTAAATACCTCAGAACACCCGCTAAATTAAAAAAAAAAAAAATCCAAAAACATGTATTGTACGTCATTGTACTGTCCTCGCCAAGATGTTGGAGCTAAGTCCTAGCTAGACAGCTAACACTTGCAGAATGAAACTAAAATAAAATTAAATCAAATCGGTCTTCAATAACAGCAATTCAAATTTGTGTTTACAAGTAGCTGCTGACACAGCAATAACAAACGATTAGCATGTATCAGTTAGCGTCCGCAAGACTGTCACCTCCTCACTCGGCTGCTTCCTCATGTGTGCGTCACTGCCATGTGTGGGGTGTGTGTGTAAACGCTCTCGTGTGCGAAAGTACAACCTGCTCTAAACTTCCTGCGCCAAAATAAAAGCATGCATCACAAAACAAAAGTCAACATAAAAAAAATAATAATAATCAAATAAAATGAATAAATAAACGAGGAGTCTCAGGCGTCGAAAAGTCAAAATCGTGTAAATTGGGTCCATCGTAACCCGGGGACTACCTGTATAAGTGATGGGAAGATGCACTTCATCCATGAAGGCCTCCTCTGAAAATACAACAACGGAACATTCCGAACTCACTGGAGCTAGACGATTCTATCTCATTAAAAATATTTTCTTAATCCAAAAATATGAAGTATTGTAATTTTCGGACTATAAGTCGCTACTTTTTCCCCCCCTCATTTTGAATCCTGCGTTTTATAGTCCAGTGCGGCTTATTTGTTGATTTTTTTGGGATTACTAGATAACATTTTATTTGACAGCGGCGTCATAATTAACTGCCATTAGACCGTCATAATTATGACATGACACAGTCATGGGAATTAATGAATGCTTACGACAGATGTCATCAAGTGTCATCTGGAAAATTATGTCACTAACTCCATTTATGTCCAGCTCGGAACTTTTACATCCATTCAAAAATAAGATAATTTGCGGGATGACACAAAGTAACATCTGTCATAAGCAGTCATTAATGCTCCTGTCACTGTCATATCATAATTTTAAGATGGTTTTATGACAGTCTTATGGCACCACCGTCAAATAAAGTGTTACCAAATACCATAGCTAGCAATAATTGAAACAACTGGAACAGTAACTGAAGAAATAATTAGCTTAGAACTTGAATTTGGACTTATTTGCTAGGAAGCATGTTGGACAACAGCAGTGTTTACAGCAGGTGGCAGTGGAGGTCTTCTCCTCCAAGGGAGCATTGATGGCCAAATGACGTTTCTTGAAGCAATGAAGCTTTGCAGCCAATTGGTTCGAAGCTTCATGGTGATTCATTTAGTCTTATGACATCTCATGATGCCGCTGACAAATAATCTAATAATCTTTTGGTGTAAATATCCCATAATACAGTGAGGACAGCTGAGGCTAATAGTCCAGTGCGGCTTATCTATGAACAAATTCTGTTTTCATGTCAAATTTGGTGGGTGGCGGCTTAGAGTCAGGTGTGCCTTATCTCTGTTGAGCCGTTGTGGCATTGCAGCGCATCTGGATTTGCACACTGCGCACATAAAAGGGTTAAAAAATTATGTTGTTAACATAGTTGATTTTTTTATAGCTGTTATTATACTGTTTAAGTCATTTGGTAGAGTTCCACTGGTCCATGGTGATGTGTCATACCACAGAACTATGATCAGTTATTTTTAGCAAATGAAATGGTGGAAATGTGATTTATTAAGCCGGGGTCAGGCTTCCTTCAAAGATATATATTCATCTGGAAAAACAATATGCAGGATAACTCAATACTGTTTTAATGTCCTTTGCTTGAAAGATGTAGTATCTGGTTTTAAGACAACTGCTTCCGTACTCCCGGCCTCTTTCCGGTCTTTTACTATACATACAGCCTTTGTGTTTTTATCTATATGCCTGTCTCCTGCAACTCTGCATCACTAATGTTCTGTTTCTCATTTTTAGCACAGATCTGAGTGGACGCTCTACAGGGTGGGTGGGTCTGTTTCCAATTTTCTCTCCTTCCTCATCCTGAGGGACAACACTTCCAAAACCAAACAAATACAACTAATACAAAAAAATATTTTCTTTTGAGATCTTAAATAGACACAAAACTGAATTTTTTAGGTGCTTTTTTCCCCAAGTAAAAACTCATTTAACATCAGCAAAACAAGCAGAAACTCCATTCATTTGATTACAGTGTATACATGATTGACATTAGCAAATGCACCGATTCACTATTACGATCAGATTTGAACGGTGTCTTAGTTCCTACCGGTTTTGAGGTTCCTCAAGTCAATCAGAGCAGCGGCAGTCTGGGAGCTTGTGTGACAAGACGGATCCCGCTTTGACTTGGGAGTGGTGCTGAAGTGCACTGACTCACTCGCTTGACACAACTGGCTCTGAAATGTCTCTCGCTTCCCTTCATATGAGTGCAAGCAGCTCCTCTCTCTTCGTTCACCCTCTCTCGGCTAATCACTCCCTTCAGCGTACTTTTTTCACAGGCGACACAGTTGCCGTGACGTACCAACCTCCTGTAACTTGTTAGTGCCGCCCCTGCACCAGAAGCCACATAGAGCTTGTGTTTCTGTTTGCGTGTGTGCACGCATGTGTGTGCGTTGTAGAGACCAACAGATTGCGCTTGTCTCAGACAGACAATAGCAGGAAGTGTTCATTTAGTGCTCACAAAGCATAGAAGAGGGAATTATAGCAGCTCGTGCTTTACCTGGTTCAAGAGTATTTGCAGTCATATGCGTCCAAATGATAGGGAGGACATATACAACCCCTACCACAAACTATGGAATCACGAGCACTCACTCAGACATTTTATCTTGTAGAACAAACTCAGATAAAAAGCTTGAAAAAATCATGTTAAGAGTCAAGAATCTGAATTGGACAAGGTGATGATGCTGGAACTTTGGTTTGGTGCTGTTCCAGTGAGATTTACAAAGATGACTGCCTGAAAAAAACATCAAAATTCCCTCAGTCCTTGTTGATATGGGGCTGCATGTCAAAGGCACAAGTTTACGTTGAAATTTTAGACTGCTTTCTTATCCCTTCAATTGAAAATATGTTTGTCATTTTCCAAGATGACAATGCATTAGGGTTGTTCCGATCATATTTTTTTTGCTCCCGATCCGATCCCGATCGTTTTAGTTTGAGTATCTGCCGATCCCGATATTTCCCAATCCGATTGCTTTTTTTTTTGCTCCCGATTCAATTCCAATCCTTCCCGATAATTTTTCCCGATCATATACATTTTGGCAATGCATTAAGAAAAAAATGAATAAAACTCGGAT
Source organism: Corythoichthys intestinalis (assembly GCF_030265065.1). NCBI lineage: Eukaryota > Metazoa > Chordata > Actinopteri > Syngnathiformes > Syngnathidae > Corythoichthys > Corythoichthys intestinalis. The sequence continues at coordinate 48,013,746 of NC_080403.1, read as the reverse complement.
GAATATATACATTCAACATACAGTCAGGGGTCGCGTTAACCGAATATTTTCCGTCGTTGACCGGTTTTTCAAAACGGTGACGGAAAAAACTGAAGTCCATCCGTCATTTGGACAGGTTGCAATTCACACCCCAGACCACAGGGTGGCGAGTGAGCATATTAATTAGCTATTGTCTCTCTTGATGCATGATGTCGTTGACCTTACTCTGAAAAATGTCAAGGCAACTGAGCATCCGAACTAAGGCTACGTTCATACTACAGGTCTTAATGCACGAATCCGATTTTTTCGTGTTTTTCCGACTCGAGTGAGGCATTAACTTGACGGTCCGAACATGACAAGTCACATAGAACGGGACCATTTCAAATCCGATCTGGGTCACTTTCGTATGTGGTCTAAATCCGATCTGGGCCACATTTTCCAGACTGTCGCGGCGGTCTGTACTGTCCAGTCCCGCAAATCGGATTTAATGCAGCAATTACGACATCAAAAAGCGAGAGACGGTAAGGTAGCTACGGTAGCGATGCAGCAGTGCGTTTTTAGCACCTAGCTTGCCTTGAACACGGCTTTTAGGAAGGGTCAGACTTGACAACAGTCATAAAAAAATTAAAAATAGGTTTGAGGATAAGCCTGACAATGATCGGTTTTCTCTCTGCTCCATATAAGCAATATTTCAACATTGCTTACACGGCCGAGAGTCGGGGCAAACTGCCCGTATGTGTGTGTGACATGCACAAACAGTGCGTGCGTGCTATCGATCCATATACTTTGAATATAAGCCTAAACGGGGATTATATATGCTTGTTATTTGTGTCCTCTTTTTAACAGCAACAAGCCTATGGCTACGTTCATACTACAGGTCTTAATGCACGAATCCGATTTTTTGTCATATCTGCGCACTAATTCGCAGTCCGACATGCGCTGAGCAAGACGACCCGCATGCGCAGAAGCATCAAAACAAATGACCATACAATCACACATGCTGGCTGTCATCCGTCATTCCAGGGATATCATATTTTGCTTATTAAAAAGAGGACACAAATAACAGGCATAAATAATCCCTGTACAGGTTTATAGTCAAAGTATGTGGATCAATAGCATGAACGCACTGTTCGTGCATATCACACACACATACGAGCAGTTTGCCCCGACTCTTGGCCATGTAAGCAATGTTGAAATATTGCTTATATGGAGCAGAGAGAAAACCGATCATTCTCAGGCTTATCCTCAAACCCCTTTTTTTTTTTTTTTTTTTTTTTTTTTAATGACTTGTCAAGTCCGACCCTTCCTAAAAAGCCGTGTTCAAGGCAAGCTAGGCGCTAATAACGCACAGCTGCTTGATGTGTCATGGCGCGGTGTGGATTCTCTGTTAAGCTTGTTCGGACAGAATATTTATTAAAGATGAATGAAAACTAAATACTATTGAATATGTCATTATTAACATTTAAAAAATTTAAGTGACGGGTAAAAATAGATTATGACCGGATTTTTATGACCCTGTCAGTCAAAATGACAGACAACGAAAAAGTCTAGCGCAACCTCTGCATACGGTAGTACATAAGTACTGTATTTGTTTATTATGACAATAAATCCTCAAGATGGCATTTACATTATTAACATTCTTTCTGTGAGAGGGATCCACGGATAGAAAGACTTGTAATTCTTAAAGGATAAATGTGACTTTGTATATTGTGACTAAATATTGCCATCTAGTGGATTTTTATGAGCTTTCAGTAAATGATACTGCAGCCATTTAACTTCTGCCCAAATGCATGATGAGAAGTGCAACCATGACTGTGCGTAATGGTAACAATTGATATATCTTCTCAGCATTGGGAAATAAAATAGCCCACAATATTTCTAATCGATGAGAGAGGGATTGTAAGGCTTTAGCCAATTAAAAAAAGGCTTCAATGGATGCCGAAATTCTCTCTACTCATTTTACATTGCCTTTTAGCTCTATGTATGCGTAATACGGTGCCATTATAGATTGAAAGCGACAATGCGTGAGTGGGTAGTACAGCGCATGCGTTAATTGCGTTAATTATTTTAATGGTATTACCGCCGTTGATGCGATGTATTTGACAGCCCTTCTTTAAGCCAAAACTAAAGACTCTGGATGAGTGTAAGACATTTTGTCTGTAACGTTAAATACAATTAGAAAACGATTTAATTAAAAAAATATATATACACAGTATATATATTAAAAAAGGCATGTCCGATATTTTTTTGCCGATTACGATACTTTGAAAATGATGTGATCGGACCCGATCGAACGGGATGATCGGGACATCTTTACAATGCAACATGCCACAAAGCTGAAACTGTTAAAGCATTGCTTGGCGAAAGACTCATCCAGTCAATTGCCACGTTTACATGGAGCCAAATATTCCAATTACAATCGGAATATTTGTTCAAACCGAATAAATGTGTTCCATATAAACACCTCATTCGGAATGAACAGGCCCAAACCGAATGGAATTTCATTCCGATTCACAGGGGTGGAATATTCCTTTTCCCAAACCGATTAGAAGTAAAATTATATCATGTAAACAGGGAAGCGGAATGGTGTCTGGTTGCGTTCTTTCTGCGCATGCTCCGTACTGACGTGGTGACGTCACTTGGTGACGTAAGTAACGTCACTTGCAACATGGCTTCCAAGCACACGCACAGCGCACCCACACAACTTTTTAAATGAACGGCGTATCATTCTGAAGTTTTGTTTCCACTCGAAAAGTTAAAACAGCAGCTGATCTGACGATCGATCTCCATGTTTTGCAACGTGACGCTTTGTTTTGATTAATCGGCGCATGTCAGACGGCAGTTGTCAAACGTCCTTTCGGAATAAAGGCAGTCACATGTAAACGCTGGATCGGAATAGATGAAGTGACATGTAAACAGCTGATGTGAAATTTCCATTCGGAATGATTTGAATTGATATGAATAAAAGTCAGCATGTAAACGTGGCTATTGTCATGGCCTGCAAATAGCCCAGATCTCAACCCTATTGAAAACCTGTGGTGGAAATTGAAAAAAAGGTATATAATATAGCATTTTCACTTTTGTGCACTGTTGGTCTATTGTATATAACATTTTGACCATAGTATGTGTAAAAACGTTTTTGCCTATGACCATACCTGCTGTTTGTGTTGAATTGTTAAATATAAAACTACTCAGCCTTTTTTTTTCTGTTGAATGTTTAGCCTAACAAGTTGAATAAATATTATCAAGCTTAAAAACGGTTCTTCAAGCATGTTTGGATGTCGATGGGACATCAATAGTACAAATTTTGACAAAATGTTGATTATAATTGGTCAGTGAAGAAAACAAAAGTTTGGACATGAAGGTTATGGGGTCCTGAAAAAAGGGACCCAAGTAGGCTATTGTGAACATTTTTTTCCCTTTGAAATATAAAGGCAAAATCAAAGGCATGCCAATTCGGACAAAATAGGCTTGATAGGCTAAATGATCAATGTGAAATAAATCTATATTGACTTATACTATCTTTCTTGCATATTGGTTCAGGTGATACAACGTTCGACTCAAACCTTTGTTTTCAAAAACTACTAAAGAAACATTTTGGAGTGCAAGTCCCTGTATTAAAAAAAAAACTGGGGAGCTATCCAAGAAAGGGTCCACTTCTGGGGACTCTTTGGCGCACCCCTAAACTCAAAGTATTGTAATATAAAAGTAATATGGGAAAGAAATAATGAAAGAAAAATCTGAGATATTCAAGGACTGATCATCATCTGAGGTATACTAGACTACCCCAAGACTCGAGGTAAAGTACTCGCATGAAATTCTGATGTGTGATTTTATTGCACTGATTTTTTCCCCCCATATCAGTTCATATTCATGTTCGTGTCAGTGTCCCCCTGAAGTGGACCTATTCTTGGACAGCTCCCGGTTTTGTTTTTAATAAAGGGAAATGCACACTGAAGCCACCGTGTTGCATTACTGTAATGCATATAATGCAAAAAAATGATCCAAATGAGAGCTTGACTTTGTTCCTTGTGCAGGCTGGCCTGACCTCAGTAGTTCTGCAGGTTAGCAAGTTCACACAGTTTAATGTTATGACAACTCTGATGCAGGTCGCACTTTCAGTAGCAAAATTAGTGGTGTTCCCTCAACTCCACAACATTGACATCTTTTTACATTACTTACAGTGGCTGCTGCTGACTGAAGAAAAACTTCTAATATTCCTCCTCTTCGAAAGGGGTGGAGGAGGCGGGATGTTGTCGACATGGATCTGTCGGGGCTGTGTGAGTGCGTGTGCGGCGGGGGCGAGTCATCAGCCTATCAAATGTGCATTTTAGGGGGTAAAAATGGACTGGCACATTCAGCAAGTGAAAAGAGATAAATTTGAGTCTGACCAAAATGAAAATAATTCACTTAATAATGGTAAGGTCCAGCGGTTGCGCTAGACTTTTTCGTTGTCTGTCATTTTGACTGACAGGGTCATAAAAATCCGGTCATAATCTATTTTTACCCGTCACTTAAATTTTAAAAATGACTTTATCTTGATGCAGTCACTATATGTATATACACAATAATACAATAATACTTTATAATATAAAGTAACTAACATTAGTGCAGTCATGGATTACAGTAAGCAGGCCAGTACTGTGTTTCCATATATATTTTTATTATATTATGTATATACAGGATATATATATGTATATATATATTTATTATTTTTTCCCCCAAGTGGGACCTTCCATGATACCAATACATTTAACAATAATAAAATATATAATTCCATTTATATATATATATATATATATATATATTATTTAATTAATTTATGTATTTATTTATTTATTATTATTATTATTATTATTAAATAAAATGCACGTTGATACGACGCACATAAAGGCAACTTCCAATTTTTTAAAAAAATCGTTAGAAAGTTGTACGGACTTCCACGAGCTTGTTGTTTCCTGTTGTCTTCCGAAATACACCTGGGTGACGGCACGTCAAGTGTTCGTTCATAGCCGACGTGCTACCGTGGTATGCGAGCTCAGCTTAGCAAAAAGAGTACACACATTGGTGGCACCCTCTATATTTTCCTTGAAATAATTTCAGGCTCTGGCTAGTCTGGTCCGCTTTTTTGGCTTTATGCCGCTTTCACCGTGTTACCAATTCTGCCCTTCTTGGTAATTGGCGGCGTTTTCAACTGCTCGCCGCAGTGAGGAGGGAACCGGCGATTCACTTGATTCGTTGTCATCCTTCACTGCATCAGTCCCTCTTTTTTCACCTCTTTTATCAACACCATCGTCATTTTGGGGCTTCTTGAAAATACTTCGGACACTCAGTTGCCTTGACATTTTTCCGAGTAAGGCCAACGACGTCATGCATCAAGAGAGACAATAGCTAATTAATATGCTCACTCGTCACCCTGTGGTCTGGGGTGTTAATTGCAACCTGTCAAAATGACAGATGGACTTCATTTTTTTCCGTCACCGTTGTAAAAAACCGGTCAACGACGGAAAATATTCGGTTAACACGACCCCTGGTAAGGTTTGTCTTCCCATATCTTGAAAGGATAGAATAATCTAAATCGACTATATAACTGAGCTCATTATATAATGCAAATATGGTTACTTAAAAGTTGGTGGGGACAATTTGAGCATCCTGAAAAGTTGGTAGTGTTATGCCCCTACTGTCCCTATGCAAACCTACGCCCTTGATACAGAGTGTCCAAAAGAATTTTCAAAGCATATCTCAGAAACTACCAAAGCTATCTCAATGAAATTGAACAATTTAGGTATTTCGTCAATCTAAGTTTAATTCATTTGCATTTGTAAATTCTGTGACTGATTTCACAAGTGCTCATTATCTGGCATGGCACACGTCAAGTCAGCAGTCAAGTTCTTGCCAAAATATAGCCTTCATCTCTAAATGTTTAGTACATTGAAGGCAAGCTGCACAGGGGCGGGTGACTACGCTCCAACATATTCTTAGATGCAAAATAGCTTTTCTTTGTGCATGAACAGCATTTCCCCACCTGAAAATAGAAATGTATCCAATATCAACTATACATTTTTGTTTTCTATAAATTAAATGAAAATTTGATGTTTGTTATTTCAACCAAAATGATGTGCATTATTTTGAATGGGGCACCCTATAGATTAACATTTGCATAAAGGCTATTGAAAGCATTAATGGTTAAAATTGTATAAAAACACCAAATGAAAGAATATACAAACTACCTTTATAATTGTTTATGAAGTCCCCTCCCCCCCACCTGCTCAGTATTCACATTCACCTCGTGACAGCATATAAACCATGAATATTTTTCACCCTCACATTTGATTTGTGTTACTGGTGGCTTTGGAAAACAAGTGTAATCACTCAGTCGAGAGACTATAGGACCAACATCATAAAGTCAGCTGTTGCTTTTACTACTGAGCATTTAACATAATTACTTGCACAAGGCCACTTGTTTATTCCTGGAAATTGCATTTCAGCCTAAGGGAAATGAACATGGGAGGGCGGGAGCACAATGCTGGATATTTAGCAGTCCCACACATTATTATCAATCATAATTTAATTGTATTTTTCATGTGAGAAAACCTACCCACTATAATTTTCATTTGACTCAAACAATTTTGAAAAGTATTTAATTCGTTCAGTAAAGTTCTATAACACATTGATTACGATTATGATTACAGTTGAGAAGGCTATATGCACCACCAGCTCAATTATTTGGAAACTAATTTTCATTTTTCGAAGCAGACGCATAAGCACACAGTCCAACCATCAACACACACAAAGTTAGTTATACAACTAGCACCTGATTTTCATCATGCTGCCACTTACACCCACTTACATCCATATACCCAAATATGTGTATACACTGAATGTGTCTGAAATGCCTTTGCAATTCCGTTGAATGTTCCAAAAAGACAAGAAAATTCATGCCGCTAACAAGTCAATAGCTTACAGTATTTTTTAAATACTGAATAAAATTAGAGTTTCATCAGGTAGCCGATAATATCGGCCGCTAAAAAGCATTTTAAAATGATATAGGATAATATCGACATCGGTTTTTCCATTATCGGTTTTGAGCTAATATGCACATGGCAGTTTCTGCTCTAGCACCCCTCTTAAAAATAAACTGCTGTATTTTAAGCCAAAAGAACTGTTGTGTTTGATAGAACAATATGTCTGTATGCTGCCATAGCAGCTTCATAGTGCATTAAGACCCCGAACCATTTTTAATTTGTCCGTTTTACCCTGGAGACCCCCGTTTACAGTCGTCGCGCAACCGCTTTTGTTTCAACCCAGCCATAAAACCAAAATAATTAATTATATTTATTTTTCAAAATGTCTGTCATTTTTAGCTTAGAATCATTAATTGATGTCTAATATTTCGTTTAAAAATATATATATATATTCACTTGGATACTTTTAAACAAATTACGTCACAATGAAAAAAATGGTGTCTGTAAAAAAAGTCACGGATATCTACCTCATAACTATCGCTTAATTGTATTTTTTTTTTTTTTTGTTACTGTCGCATTTTCTCCGATGTGTTAAATGGTAAATAATTGATCGAAACAAAGAAAAATTGAAAAAAAAACGTGTAAACTGGTAAATATATGAAAAAGAAAATCTCGACCACTCCTTGATGTCTGCGATTTCTGCATCGCGACCCTTGTTATATGACCATGTTTCACCCATAAAATCCCAAAGAAATCCGGCTGTAGCCATTCACAGCTGTGTCTTGACACGCAGTGATAATAATAATAATAATAATAATAATACATTTTATTTATAACGCACATTACATTTGAAAAACAAATATCAAAGTGCACATTGAAAAAAAAATAATAATAAAAAGACTAAGAAGAAGAGAGTAAATGCAAAGCACGCTACATGGAGTTTTGGGATCTAAACAAGGTAAGTACGCAATTATATTTCGTTAAAGTCATTAAGACAGGGCCCAAATACACCAGATGCATGATCGTTGCGGTTCCGGTCCGGTTCAGTGTTGACTGCGTGCCACGCAATACGTCAAAAACAGGCAAATCATACCGGCTGCGCACGGCTGCAGTCCGCCAACTCCGTTCCCTCGTGAGCGCTCGCGTGATCGCGCGCTATAATGTGCCATTTAAAACAACGAAAAACACACGGAGTCTATACTCATCAGAGAAGCAGAGAGAGAGCACATTTTTTCTTTGCATATTGATATTCTAGTTATGTCTGTCTCTTAATTCCAGATTGACTGCATCATGTTGAGATCAGGGCTCCGTGTGTGGGGAGAAGGGGGGCGGGGCCCTATTATGCCCTTGGTTGTGTCGGGGGGTTTATATCTTTGTGCACATTTAAAATTTATGGCAAATAACATCTCATAGAGCTGTTATAAACAACTGTTAAATAATCTGTAATATTTATAAAATGGATAGCGAATTATATACTACACGAACTAAAAAAACAGCGTACTTGGAAAGGGCGTCTCAACACTGCAGATTCCTGTGCCCAGCGCAAACTGTTGGTTTTTCTATGAAAAGTCAACGTCTTGAATAGACCACCAGGTCGAAACTTGCGGGTGTCTCTTTATTCTCTTTCGTACTTTTCCCCCTCGACTCTCTATGCAAACCGACATTGTGTGTGCGCCGGGCATGAGAATTTCTGCAGTGGGACTTCCAGATACGCTGCTTTTTTTTCGCTCAAAGTTGTCAGCACGTCGTGTGTTTGATATCATTGCCAGAAAAACACACATAATAGGACGCCTTGCAGCTTCGCTTTTAATGCTGTCCTTATAATAACGATCTGCTGCATCGTATATCACTTTGTGACTTTCCACCTCCATGATGAAGCGCTCATCATCCATCTTTGCTCGTGTTTAAACCGTGATTAGGCACCTGGGCTTTTGACGTCAGGCCTAGCTCCGCCCATTTCGTCGGATGCGTGTCCGGCAAAAATAGAAAATAGCCTATACCATCCGGCGGGCATGCGGCACGCCGGAGGTGGTTTGCAGTCAATCCGGAGCACTGACGTGGCCGGTATACGTTGAACAATAGGATATAATGGGAATGGATTGACTCCGGCGCTATTTTTTTACCGGAGTCGGACCGGAACCGCAACGATCATGCATCTGGTGTACTTGGGCCCTTATTCTGCTCTCGCGTGCTCTCACCTCCAGTTAGGGTTTAATTTCTTTTTTTTTTAATTGAGCTTTTAAGCTTTCCAATGATGTATCACACATGCATATCGGACAATTTTGAAATTTGGCCAAATTGGGGATCTCAGAGCGAAACTTCAAGTCACCTGAGTGTTTTCCGCCATATATTGGTATCAGCATCGGATTTTTGGAGTTGGATAATATGGGGATATCGTTTTAAAAGTCACAATCCGACAACTCTTGTTAGGTTTCGTTTCCTCCGAGTGTGGCTTGTCCCCATAATTACCCATTGATTTCACCTGTTGTGCCTGCTCCTTGTGTGTTGACCAATCCGCTGCCCGTTGCGTCACCCACCTGTGTCTCATTGTCTCGTTAGCCCATGTCAACAACAAAATGGGAATGTTTGTTTTCTCAAAACACCACAAACTTTTTGGTACTGCATAAAGTCTTCAGGTATCCAAAATTAGAATATCATAAATGTCATAATATTTGCTCACTTGTTATATTTTCCTCTAGGTGTTTTTGTCATTTGTACACTTATATTTACTTTTCTGGCCAACAACACATGATACAAGCTAAATGCTGGCATGTGGTGGCTAACATGCCCCTGATATCACATTACAGCATACACAAGGTTAGTCTGACTTAATTTTCTGCACAGGATTTGGTTCCAGCATTCAGTCTTAAAGTTGTATTATGTCTTCAATTTCTTTATATCAAGTTTATTACACACACACAATTACAAAATAATGACTACTTAATGCTGCTAATGTACTGCCGCTCATGTTTGTTTCTAGACCTGAATGAAACATGCTATTTGCATTTTATTTCTTTTGTGACTATTGCGACCGAATAACCATTTTCACAACAGCGACTATGTTTGTAGTTCCTCTCTATTCCGAGATATAATGTTGGTTTAACAGTGAGCAACAGCGGGGAGGCACTTTGAACTACCAAACATGATAAAAACTAAAATTGATTTAAAAATAAATGTGAAAAAAAGTCCAAACAGACCATAATCAATTGATTAATCAAGTCCTTGACCTTTAACTTGTTAAAGGCAGAACTTAAAAGGAAAATTAATTCTTTGATCCACACCCCCTCAAATTTCTTTTGATGTTTGAATCTCGAAGCACAATTGGAATGTTTGTCAATGTAGCACAAGTTCCCATATGACCAAAAGAAAGTTTTTCACGAGAGGCACAGGTCAGCAACATATCAGCCATGTTAGTTGAATTAACCTGTCGGTCTGTTTTGAAGGAGTGTATACGTCTCCTGTCCGTTGTAGTGAATTCTGCCTGAGAAGGTCAATAACCCCCTGACCTCAGCTGCTGTGTGGTCTGCCACTATGCTAACTTCCTTGTGGTTCAAATGTAACTTCATCCTTTGGAAAAAACACACTGACCAAAGGAAAGTCATGTTTGGGGGTCGAAGACCTTTGTATTCATTAAGCGTGAAGGGGAATTATTTGGTCTCAGTTTCTTGAGTACCTTTTTGGAAGAATAGTACGAATACATTTCTCACAAGCACACACAGGATCACTATTATGTAGCGATGGTATTTTTAGCAAATGAATGAATGGTGACATTGTGCCATTTACAGTACTTGGGGATGTTAAAGTACGGTGACTTTTAAGGACATATTGACACCAGAACAGTCCATAGTTCGTGATCTTTGGTCCACATGTGCTCCACACTTTTTTTTGCAGAGGTTCATTTTCACCTAAGGGGTAGGTTTGGTCTCAACATTGGTAGGGACGATATTACCGTAATGCACATAATGCAAACAACGATCCAAATAAGGGACTTCTAGTTTGACTTTGTTGTTCCTTGTGGAGACTCGCCTGACCGCAGTAGTTTTGTAGGTTAGCAAGTTTAACGCCGTAGGAAAATTAGTGGTGTTTCCCCCACTTCCACAACATTGACGTCTTTTTACATTACTTACAGAGGCTGCTGCTGGCAGAAAAAAACAACCTAGTATCCCTCCTCTCCGAAGGGGGCGAAGGAGGCGGCATGTTGTTGACATAAATCTGTTGTGTGAGTATGTGTCTTCGTGGCGGGATGCGGGGGGGGCTTCAACTCATCAGCCAACCAAACGTTCACTTGAGGGGGTAAAAATCGACTGCCACATTCAGCAAGTGAAATGTCACTCACAGAAATGTGAGTCTGAATATAATGAAAATAATTCACTTAGGTAGGGTCTATTCTATCATTACAACATATGGGAAGACAATCTAAATTACCTATATAACTGAACTCTTTATATAATGCAAATAAGGTTGATTAAAAGTTGGTGGGACAATCTGTTATGTCCCTACCGTCTCTGTGCAAGCATGAACTACCATGAACTTCACATTGTCATTTTAGCAAGCGACCCAGGACTTGACAACAAACCTATGTGTAACAGAGTTATCATGGAATTGTGTGGTTCCACTTATCCAATGTGTACAATGGTGCTGATCTGGCTCTGGTGTGTCAGTGCCGTATGGCATTCCACTCCCACCTCTGACGCGAACCCACGCGCCACAATGCTTCCACTAAGCAGGTAGGGACGCTAACCACTGCGCCATACAGTTCAAGCCAACGGTACATCCGCCAGCGTCCCCACATGAAGGAATCGGCAGGGAGGTGTCCACACTCCACGATGAATCCGCGTGTACCCGTTACACCACAGGTGTCAAACCGATTCCAGAAAGGGCCAAGTGGGTGCTGGATTTTGTTCCAACCGATACCGTGCATAGAGTTTAACCAAGGAACTTCCTACTGAAACAAGCAGCACCTGACAAAGTTTAACTGATTACACATGTAAAAGATCTGATTGGTGAAAAGGTGTCCTCTTCATTGGTTGGAAAGCAAACCTGCACCCACTTGGCCCTTTCTGGAATCGGTTTGACACCTGTGCGTTACACTCACCCCCCGAAACCTTCGCTGTCGATCCGGGTCACGGCACCAGTGTAACCCCTTTTTCTTTGTCTGCTGCGATTTGGAGCTTTGAATTCCTTGACTCTGCGTTGTGTTGTAGCATAGTTCCAGGAGACGTGGATGGTTTCGACTTTTTATTGTCTGCGTAACACACACACACGATGCGAGCTGGTCACTCTCACAGACGTGCTTAAAAATGATTGAAAATGATGAGCTCTTTGGCGCTAAGCTAATAGCAACAATGCTATCCAACTCACCTTTGCTGATGACAAAATACAACTGTCGCCATCTGCAGCGCGGCCAGCTATTTACAGTGGGGCAAATAAGTATTTAGTCAACCACCAACTGTGCAAGTTCTCCTACTTGAAAAGATTAGAGAGGCCTGTAATTGTCAGCATGGGTAAACCTCAACCATGACGGACAGAATGTGGGAAAAAAAATGAAAATCACATTGTTTGATTTTTAAAGAATTTATTTCCAAATTAAAGTGGAAAATAAGTATTTGGTCACCTACAAACAAGCAAGATTTCTGGCTGTCAAAGAGGTCGAACGAGGCTCCACTCGTTACCTGTATTAATGGTACCTCTTTTAACTCATTATCGGTATAAAAGACACCTGTCCACAACTCAGTCAGTCACACTCCAAACTCCACTATGGCCAAGACCAAAGAGCTGTCGAAGGACACCAGAGACAAAATTGTAGACGTGCACCAGGCTGGGAAGACTGAATCTGCAATAGGTAAAATGCTTGGTGTAAAGAAATCAACCGTGGGAGCAATTATTAGAAAATGGAAGACATACAAGACCACTGATTATCTCCCTCGATCTGGGGCTCCATGCAAGATCTCACCCCGTGGCGTCAAAATGATGACAAGAACGGTGAGCAAAAATCCCAAAACCACACGGGGGGACCTAGTGAATGACCTACAGAGAGCTGGGACCACAGTAACAAAGGCTACGAGCAGTAACACAATGCGCCGCTGGGGACTCAAATCCTGCACTGCCAGACGTGTCCCCCTGCTGAAGCCAGTACACGTCCAGGCCCGTCTGCGGTTCGCGAGAGAGCATTTGGATGATCCAGAAGAGGACTGGGAGAATGTGTTATGGTCAGATGAAACCAAAATAGAACTTTTTGGTAGAAACACAGGTTCTCGTGTTTGGAGGAGAACGAATGCTGAATTACATCCGAAGAACACCATACCCACTGTGAAGCATGGGGGTTGGAAACAACATGCTTTGGGGCTGTTTTTCTGCAAAGGGACCAGGACGATTGATCTGTGTAAAGGAAAGAATGAATGGGGCCATGTATCGAGAGATTTTGAGTGAAAATCTCCTTCCATCAGCAAGGGCATTGAAGATGAGACGTGGCCGGGTCTTTCAGCATGACGATGATCCAAAACACACAGCCGGACGACAAAGAGTGGCTTCGTAAGAAGGGATTAGAAAGTCAGTCCGTGTTGCCCAACGACAGCCCCAAAACATCACTGCTCTACAGGAGATCTGCATGGAGGAATGGGCCAAAATACCAGCAACAGTGGGTGAAAAGCTTGTGAAGAGTTACAGAAAACGTTTGGCCTCTGTTATTGCCAACAAAGGGTACATAACAAAGTATTGAGATGAAGTTTTGGTATTGACCAAATACTTATTTTCTACCATGATTTGCAAATAAATTCTTTAAAAATCAAACAATGTGATTTTCTGTTTCTTTTATTTTTTCCACATTCTGTCTCTCATGGTTGAGGTTTACCCATGTTGACAATTACAGGCCTCTCTAATATTTTCGAGTGGGAGAACTTGCACAATTAGTGGTTGACTAAATACTTATTTGCCCCACTGTATAGTCACCACATTAGTTGGGGGCGCTATTGTGCCTTCTAATGTGGACAAGTGGAATCACACAATTCCATAATAACGCTGTTGCATATGCATGTGAAAACATCGTTCAGTCATTGGACAAAATGGGCGGGGCAGGGTAACACGCTAAAATATGGAAGTAAACAATCATGGCGCTTCAGTGTTCTATCAGATTTTTCACCTTTATCAGATTTTGCTCCCAAAGCATTTGTAGCGGTGAATAAGCACTCTTTTACATTCAGTTGGACTCTCAATATTATCCAGAGGTGCTTAATAAACCAGTTGTATCATAAACATACATGTGCAACATGAATACGGCATGAATAAATGCTTAACAGCACGGATAAGACGTTAAAAGGTGAGAGATCAGCGCGCAATCGAGTTGAGCGCAGCCATGTGGACGAATGTGTCTGTGGAGACCTTTTCTTTGTGTTCATGACCAAACGTAAGTAGATACTTCTTTCTTTATAGAAAATTTGTGGTATTTATTTCATACCTGATCCATTCGTAACATTAAGCGAATGCGCAGAACCGCACAGTTGCAATTTCTGATGGGGTGAAAAATCTGACAGAACACCGGCTTGCAACACTTGTGCTCATGATGATTAATTTGAGACATTTTAAAGCGTTTGCGGTAAATTTGGAGCTGTATAGTTTTGATGTTGGAATCCGCCTAAATATCTTATAAGACTTAGTCTCCTCATTGCTCCACGTTGAACCCAGATTCATGTTAGCTGACATACTGCTAACCACAAACTGGAATGCTAACCAAACAACATTTCTTATAAAGCCTGTGTCCACGGATGATAAGTGCGAATAGGTCTGTGATTTCAGTTTTGGTTGGGACTACGGTGCGGTCAAATTCATATTTCAAGGGAATCGACCACGGTCCGTGTCAAAGTGTACCGAGACCACCTCTCCGGCAAGGTCTCGGACCGGGCGTTTGGTTCGCACCGGAGCTCGCCGGTTTGTATTCACACCTGCCCAAAAAGTGCGCACCAGCAACTTTTGGGTTTGGTCTGGACCAAACAGGGCAGGTGCATGTGAAGACGCCCTAAGAATCTCTACAGTGCCTTAATACGACTTTGTGTTTAGTGATAAATGAAGCAATCCCGTCTATTTTTGAAAATCTGAAAGAGGCTTAGCGAGCACAAGAACAAAAAGATAGAAAGATTGCCACATTGATAGCAAGTTGCTTAGAAGTCCTTGAAGAATACAACGGGATCTACTGTATATCCTCTGAAAGCATGCAATGTGCAAACAGGGAGCTGAAGTGAGACCTTAAAGGAGGAACGTACAATTTTAACTGACTTTAAAGAAGGAGAGACCATGATGAATTGTCAGATTGTTTTCTTTTTTAGTAGTGTCAATTGGAGGCAACACGAGGTTGCGGTGTAACGACTTGGAGAGATGAGTCAGGCATGGAAAATTTATTTGTATAGGACATTTCAATAAGTTAAGCTATTTTCTAATGCTGATTTCAACAGAAAGGAAAAAGATATGAACTTATTTTTGTTTTCTGCTGAAAGAAAAGAGTCTAATCTTTCTTTTGGTGGGTTCCATGTTTATATAGCAATAGAACAGGATTTTCTGTGGGCCTTGCAAAATCAGTCAAAATCCAGTAAAACGGCTGGGAGCGAATGAGTTAATTATTTTGAGACTCTTTCAGTCAGCTGATCGTCGCCTCTGCCAGCTGGCTGCTTCCATCCCACTATGACGTAAGCTGATCGACGCCGGACGGGCCGCCGCCGCTGATTGGCCACGACAAAAGGGCGCCAAGCTTCAAAAACCTGCCGCCATCAACACTCTGGGAGGTCGTATTTGACAGCACTCGGCCACGGTCCTCCTCGCCAGCTGTTTGCTCGCCATTCGCTCTCGTGTGCGTTTCATCACTACTTTGTTACACTCCCGCTTTTTCGGTGAGGTCTTTTGAGTTTTGCCGTTATTGGATCGTTTTTGTTCACCACTGTAAATAAGAGCACCGAACCAGTAGGGGTAAGCTGCCATTTCTGTTCAACCCATTTTCTCTTGTTTTGTTTAGTGTAAGAAGCTCGGTTAGTGGCTGTTTTTTCTTTGTTCTTTTTCATGTTTAGTTAGCGGGTGGGGTTTAAGTGTAGAATCCTTTTGTTTGTTGTTTTGGCCTGGGCTTACCCTGAAGCCGCGCTTCATTCACATTTTGTATACCATAATTTTCGCACTGTAAGGCACACCTGACTATAAGCCACTACCCACCAAATTTGGCACGAAAACTGCATTTGTTCATTGATAAGCCACAGCTGTCCTCGCTGTATTATGGGATATTTACACCAAAGATATCAACCGGTAACACTATTTGACAGCGGCATCCTATGACTGTCATAAGACCAAATGAGCCACCATGAAGCTTTGAACCAAAGGCTGCAAAGCTTTATTGCTTCTAGAAGCATTATTTGGCCATCACTGCTCCCTTGGGGGAGACAGTCAACCTCTGCTGCCACCTGCTGTTAACACTGTTGTTGTCCAACATGCCTCGTAGCATGCATTGCAGCGCTACAGATGTAAATAACAATTAAAATTCATGTTCTATAGTAATTATTTCTTCAGTTACTGTTCCGGTTGTTTCATTAATTGCTAGTTATGGTATTTGGTAACACTTTATTTGAGAGTGGTGCCATAAGACTGTCATTAGACAATCATAATTATGACTTGACACTGTCGTTAGCATTAATAAATGCTTATAACAGATGTCATCTACTGTCATCCGGCAAATTATCCCACTTTTGTATGGATGTACAGTAAAAGATCCGAGCTGGACATACAGTGCCCTCCATAATTATTGGCACACCTGAAAAGGATGTTTTTTAGCTTATATATTTTTTTAATTCAAATAATATGGGACCTTAATGGAAAAAAAGAGAAAAATCCAACCTTCAATACAAGTGCATTCATTCAGTGGGGAAAAAATCCCACATAAAGAAAAAATTATTCTACATCAAATACTGTGTGTCACAATTATTAGCACCCTTGGTGTTAATACTTTGTACAAGCCCCTTTTGCCAACAAAACAAGGTCTGGGGATGGCTGAGATGGCCATGGGAGGAGCTTGATTTTGTGTCTGGTGAACCATTTCTGTGTAGATTTGGCCATATGTTTAGGGTCATTGTCTTGCTGAAAGACACGACCCATCTTCAGCTTTCGGGCAGAGGGCAACAGATTTTGATTTAAAATGTCCTGGTATTTCAAAGCATTGATGATGCCATGCACCCTAACAAGGTTCCCAGGGCCTTTGGAAGCGAAACAACCCCACAGCATCACTGACCCACCCCCATACTTCACAGTGGGTATGAGGTGCTTTTCAGCATGCGCATCTTTCGTGGCTCGCCAGACCCACTTAGAGTGTTTGTTGCTAAAAAGCTCGATCTTGGTCTCACACAAAAATACACATGGTCCCAGGCTTCAACTGGGATTGTGTGCTTTGGTCAATTATTAACACCAGGGGTGCTAATAATTGTGACACACATTATTTGATGTCAAATATTTTTTTCTTTATGTGGGATTTTCCCCACTAAATTTAATGCACTTGTATTGAAGGTTGGATTTTTCAGTTTTTTTCCATTAAGGTCCCATATTATTTCAGTAAAAAAGTATATACAGTGGGGAGAACAAATATTTGATACAATGCCGATTTTGCTGGTTTTCCCACTTGCAAGCCATGTAGAGTTCTGTAATTTGTATCATAAGTTCTCTTCAACTGTGATGGACGGAATCTCATACAAAAGTCCAGAAAATCACATTGTATAATTTTTAAATAATAAATTGGTATTTAACTGCATGAAATAAGTATTTGATACATTACCAACTAGTAAATATTTCGGCTCTTAGTTCTTTTTTAAGAACCCCTCCTGTTCTCCACTCATTACCAGAAGTAACTGCACCTGTTTGAACTTGTTACCTGTATAAAAGACACCTGTTCACATGCTCAAACAAACAAACTCCAACCTCTCCACAATGGCCAAGACCAAAGAGCTGTGTAAGGACATCAGGGATAAAATAATAGACCTGCACAAGGCTGGGATGGGCTACAGGAAATTAAGCAAGCAGCTTGGTGAGAAGGTAACAACTGTTGGAGCGATTATTGGAAAATGGAAGAAGTTCAAGTTGACGGTCAATCTGCCTCGTTCTGGGGCTCCATGCAAGATCTCACCTCGTGGGGCGTCACTGATCATGAGGAAGGTGAGGGATCAGCCCAGAACTACACGGCAGGACCTGGTCAATGACCTGAAGAGAGCTGGAACCACAGTCTCGAAGAAAACCATCGGAAACACATTACGCCGTCATGGATTAAAATCCTACAGCGCACGCAAGGTCCCGCTGCTGAAGCCAGTGCATGTCCAGACACGCCTGAAGTTTGCCACTGACCATCTGGATGATCCAGAGGAGCAATGGGGGAAGGTCATGTGGTCGGATGAGACCAATATTGAACTTTTTGGTCTAAACTCGGCTCGTCGTGTTTGGAGGAAAAAGAAGGATGAGTACAACCCCAAGAACACCATCCCAACCGTGAAACATGGAGGAGGAAACATCATTTTTTGGGGCTGCTTCTCTGCCAAGGGTACAGGACGACTGCACCGTATTGAGGGGAGGATGGATGGGGCTATGTATCGCCAGATCTTGGCTGACAACCTCCTTCCTTCAGTGAGAGCCCTGAAGATGGGTCGTGGCTGGGTCTTCCAGCATGACAATGACCCTAAGCACACAGCCAAGGCAACTAAAGAGTGGCTCCGTAAGAAGCATCTTAAGGTCCTGGAGTGGCCTAGCCAGTCACCAGATCTGAACCCGATAGAAAATCTATGGAGGGAGCTGAAAGTCCGTGTTGCCCGGCAGCAGCCCCGAAACCTGAAGGCTCTGGAGAAGATCTGCAAGATTTTTGTATTATATTCCGTCCCTCACAGTTGAAGAGAACTTATGATACAAATTACAGACCTCTACATGCTTTGCAAGTGGGAACACCAGCAAAATCGGCAGTGTATCAAATACTTGTTCTCCCCACTGTATATATTAGAAGCTAAAAAACACATCTTTTTCAGGGGTGCCAATAATAATGGAGGGCACTGTAAATGGAGTTAGTGACATAATTTGCCGGATGACACATGCATTCAGTAATGCCCATGATAGTGTCATGACCATAATTATGATGGTCATATGACAGTCTTATAACGCTGCTGTCAAACGAAGTGTTATCTATTAACCCAAATAAATCAACAAATAGGCCGCACTGGACTATAAGCTGCAGGATTTAAAATGAAGGGGAAAAAAGTAGCGGTTTATAGTCTGAAAATTATGCTATATTGTTCATTGCGAGTTTGACTGTGTAAATAAATTTGTGCCACTTGTAAACTTGTGTGGGACGTAAGATCGTAGTTTATGAAATTCGTCATTTGCATATTCAGGTTCATTGAGCCACAATTTTAATCAGGTCATTTATTCTAAACCTCGTTTTTCCTTACAAAACAAAGCAATGTCCTTGTGCATGTACGCCTTGCTGACCTCTTGAAGAGACAGGGTCACACACTTTTAAGAATGTCCAACTCCAATCAGGCTGAATGGCTCGCCGACCTCTCTCAACAGGAAAGCAGGGTTTCCTGAAAGGTCATGCTTGTTCCAGCCAGACCAAACACTGCTTAATTGCTTTGTTGTTCGTAGGGCCTTGCCTGTTTTTGTGTCGCACTTTTCCTTTGTTTAACATTCCCAAGTATATTACCTGCTCCAGTGGCCAAAAAGGTAGGGGAAGAGAGGGAAGGGAAGTCTGCGGAGTGGGACACAGAGAGAGGAAGGGAGAAAATATAAAGGCACGATGTGATGGGGGGTGGAGGGGTGGCTTCAACTTTTCCCTTCCTCTCTCAAGCTAAAAATAGCAAAAGTAGGAAGGTGGCGATGGGTGGACCTGAACGAACAGGGGTAATTGGCAAGAGACAAACAGCTGGGGGAGAGTGTTTCTTTTTAGGAGATGGCGGCCTGCCATGCAGCTGTACTCTGTCCTTCAGGCTCTGACTCCCGCTTACATTATTACATCGGCTCTTTCTTTCTCTCTCACACACATAAACTAAGCTGGAAGGCCAATCGTGGGCCCCTGACAAGCTTGATGAAGCAAAGAATGTGCAATTTGAGGCAAGAGAACAGCTGTATAGCAAGCGGAGGGCCTGGTGTTAGTCCATTCACAGAAGAGGTACAGCTGAAGAGGGATGGTGGGAAAACAGTTCAGAGAACCTTTTTGGAATTGGAATCAACAAATGTATTACATGTATTAAATCAAGCCCAGACTGTTCTGGCTAGGACGGCGGAGGCCCGACAGATGTTTCGCTCAGCTGTTGTTGCAGAATCGATCCTCTTGTGGTGGTTGTGTCTCTTATTTAGCAAAAGCTGTTTAATAAAACTTTATGAAGCAAGAGGAATACGAGAAGGTCACCCTGGTGACCAAGGTCCCGATTCTTTAGTGTTGACCAAGACATTAATATAAAATGGTTTTCCTAGTTGTATGTTTTGCTACTTACTTAGCACTTTAATAGGCAGTGTAAGCCTTAAAACAACAGTGTAGAGAAAACTTTTTTTTTTAATTTAAACCTAAATTTTAATCCTAAACTTGATGACCCTCTAAGGCAGTAGTTCTCAAATAGAGGGGCGTGAGTGCAGAGTCGAGGTAAGATCTTAAGCCTGAGCCAGGCCCAAAATGTCAATTATTACGTTCGGGTTAGGCCGGGCTTCTCTCTCGCTTGTTTTTTTTGTTTTTTTTTTCCAAATTAGTTTTTTAAAATATACAGTGAAAAAAGTATCCAAACTTTTTGGAATTTCTCACATTTCTGCATAAAATGTGATTGGATATTTCTCAAAATCACACAGAAGAAAAAACAGCGTCTGCTTTAACTAAAACCACCCAAACATTTATAGGTTTTCATATTTTAATGAGAAATGTATGCAAACAATGACAGAATGGGGAAAAATAAGTAAGTAAACCATCACATTTAATATTTTGTGCCCCCCCCCCAACCCCCCTTTGGTAGTAATGACTTCAACCAGACGCTTCCTGTAGCTGCAGATCATTCTGGCACATCGATCAGGACTAATCTTGGCCCATTGTTCTCTACAAAACTGCTGAAGTTCAGTCAAATTCCTGGTATGTCTGGCATGAATCGCTGTGTTTAGGTCATGCCACAGCATTTCAATAGGGTTCAAGTCTGGACTTTGACTTGGCCACTCCAGAACGTGTATTTTGTTTTTCTGAAACCATTTTGAAGTTGATTTACTTCTGTGTTTTGCAGCATCTTTCCTCTTTTTAGCTTCAACTGTCTGACAGACGACCTCAGGTTTTCCTGCAAAACATCCTGATAAACTTTTGAAATCATTCTTCCATTAATGATACAAGTTGTCCAGGCCCTGAGGCAGCAAAACAGCCCCAAATCATGATGCTCCCTCCACCATGATTCACAGTGGGGATGAGGTGTTGATGTTGGTGAGCTGTTCCATTTTTCCTTCACGCATGACGTTGTGTGTTACTCCCAAACAATTCAACTTTGGTTTCATCAGTCCACAAAATATTTTGGAGTGTCAAGTGCCTTTTTGCGAACATTAAACAAGCAACAATGTTTTTTTTTAGATAGCAGTGGCTTCCTCCGTGAAGTCCTCCCATGAACACCATTCTTGGCCATAGTTTTACATATAGTTGATGTGTGCTCAGAGATACTGGACTGTGCCAGGGATTTCTGTAAGTGTTTAGCAGACACTCTCGGGTTCTTTTTTACCTCTCTGAGTATTCTGCACTGAACTCTTAGCGTTATCTTTGGTGGACGGCCACTCCTTGGGAGAGAAGCAACAGTGCCAAACTTTCTCCATTTGCAGACAACTTATCTGACTGTTGATAGATGAACATCCAGACTTTTCGAGATGGTTTTGTATCATTTCCCAGCTTTATACAATCCAACAATCCTTGGTCTTCAGACAGCTCTTTTGACCGAGCCATGATGCACAACTGACAATGCTTCTCATCAAGACGATTCTTATCAGGTGTGTGTTTTATAGTGGGCAGGGCAGCTTTAAGCTACTCATCAGTGACTGGGCACACACCTTACTTAAAATGTTTGGTATAAATTGGTTTTAATTGCTCTTTAAGTTTCTTTGGACAGTGTGTTCACTTAATTATTTCCCCTCCTTCTTCTGTCATACGTTCCATGAACGTGATGATTCACTTGATGCTGCATGAATACGTAATAATTTTTATGCCTCTCCATGCATTTGATATGCTCCCCTTACTAATGTCTGTTCACGTTCATGCATTTAAATAATCAAATTTATCTTGATTAATTACCCGTTAGCATATTCAGGTAATGGATACATCTGGGTAATTTCTGATTAACGCTTAAAGTTTATACACAAGAAGTAAAGCTTGCTTCCTATGAAATCCCCTTACCATTTTTTCAGCTAAAAACACAACTCTTTGTGGTTGGACATCACACGCATCTCAGCATTTGTCATTTGTGTGTACACATTCTGTGTTTGTGAGACCACCTGCACAGTCTGTTCCGTAACCAAGCAGCTGAGTTCTAGCACACCTAAGAGCGCGGCTTGCCCATGGGTTTCCGTTTTTCAGTTTCCAATAAATTTAAAATCTTGTCTGAAAGTAGTTTAGCATGTCAGGTTCCTAGAATGCATTTTATGAACTCAGATTTTATAAGCTCTATGAGTGATGGTTTTCATAAAGAATAGCTCTATCTGACAAAATCCACTAATTGATGATTAATGTTCGATGTATTGCTAGATAAAACAATGTACTGTACTTCTGTAAAAGCAAAATGTTACATCTTGTGTGTTATCTGTATTCTGTGTTCGGTGCATGTAGGCTACAAGAGGGACCACAGACACCACAAGGTCGGCAGGTGTCCCCTGCATCCAGGTGCATGCACAAAAACACACAGACACAACCAGCTTGACAACATGTAAGACACACACACACACACACGACTACCTTAATACCACAATGTACATCCAACCACTAACATTAGATGACCTAAAATGATTTACTTTGCAAGCTCATTTATATTAATGTTCACTTGAGTTTAATACAACTCAAATGCATCTAAAGTACATGGCACTTTCACAACAACCGCAGCTACTGTATACCAAAGTGATCTACAGTACACATGACATAAACAAAAACAATTAAAAAAAACATTCAACACAAATACACCTTGTCCCAAAATACTGTACACATCATGTGAATGGTTTATACTGCACTACCGTATTTTTCAGACAAAAAGTTGTAACGTCATCCCAACCCCTAGCATGACGACAACTGCGCCTTATAGTGTGGTGCACCCTATACTGGTCCTTCTAAAAAAATTAGCATATTGTGATGAAGTTTATTATTTTCTGTAATGTACTGATAAACATTAGACTTTCATATATTTTAGATTCATTACACACAACTAAGGATGGGCGGATCGATACCAAAATATCGATATTTCGATCCAGCGCGTTAAATTTTAGGTATCCATCCCCAAGCAAAAGTATCGATATTTGGAATAAATATATTATATTGTCTTTGTCTGTTTTTTGGGTATATTTTTGTGCACTTTTTGTACGACTTTTGCCTTTCGCATTCTACACGCACGTAAGCAGTGCACGCACATAAGCAGAGCACCGGTGTCTACTCCCGCCCCCATTTACGTCCCTATCATATGTCGATCAGCATGCTTTTCCTCCGACCCTCTCACGAGGCACCAGCACAGTCACAACAAACAAACATTTGGAAGCTAGTGGTAGCATGGCTGCGGCATCGACGGCGGATCGTAAAAAAAGTCTGGTTTGGACATATTTCATTTTAATAAATAGCAACGAAGCTAAGTGCACAGTTTGTGCCGAAACTGTCAGATATTCTGGTTATACCAAAAGCCTCACGAAACACTTAAGAAACGTGCATCCCGAAGCACGCGACGAATTAAATGAAAAACATGCCGCTCAAGCCGAGGAGGACACGAGAAAAAAGAAGCAAAGCAAAGTACTTTAGAAGGGGCGATTGCGAAAGGCAGGACTTATCCAGGTAACGTAGGTGCTAATAGATAATCAGAGACAATATAAGCATTAGTGGCTGATGTGCAATATGAAACGATAAATATGGCGTTTTTGTCATCTCACATAAAAAGAACTTTGCAGCACTATTGAATAGACCCTACCCACCGACGTCACAAAATCACATGCTCGCTGTATGGTTCCGCCCCCTTGTCCGTCATTTTGTGTCTGTATTATCAATGGTCTCAATTGATCGAGCAATTTATAATGCATTTCATGGGAGACCCGGTGCTTTCGGATGCCGTAAACTCACTTGATACGTTGCATAAAAGGCGTTATGTGGAAAAGCTTCACTTTATCCATTCGCCAGATCCATATTTGATGCCTAAATCGATGTTTTTCGACCCGCTGTCTCCGCCGTATTTGCCTGACATCTGCTAGCTACCCTGATATGTACAACTATCTTGTCCACACAAAATCAGCCTATTCTCACGAAAGTTTGAAAAACTTTAAGAGCTTGGAGGCTTATAAATACTTCGTTGCTGGTTGGGTGAAACAGGTCCTCGTCCACGAAAATTCGGCAGGAATCTATCTTGTGCTTGGAAAGGTGAGTTACGAAATTTTCAATTCAAAATCTTTTGTTATTGCTAACATCCACTGTCAAGTCTAATGTATTTCATGTCGTTTGTCAATGGAGTTAGGGCTTTTAATGTTTATATGGTTTAGCGATAGCACTCTCACTACATACATACGTGTATGTTGTCGGCGATTAGCCTAGCAATGATCTTATTTGTGGTTGTCAGCCCAAAACCCTCTAAATATATATTAAATGCATCTTACCAGATATAAAATGACTACTACATAATCTGTGGTAATCGTTTGGAGCCCAGTTTTCTCGTCGAATTGCAGCAGCCCATCTCGCTCTCTTCTGTCCGGGTCTCTCGGAATCCGGTAGAACTTCAAGTCTCTCCGTCTATCTTCTCTGTTATTGCAACCGACCGCCACACACGCCTTCACCATTTTGATTATTAATGTTAACGACCAGAAAAACACGTCGTAAATAGGAGGAATGTACGTAGCCGTAACAGGGAAACATGATGTGTTGACGGACAATTGGGCGGCACCAGTCAGGAGGAAGGAGTTGTGACGTCACGTGGGTAGGGTCTATATGCTTTGTAATGGAAAGTTACAAGCTACATCTTGTTTGTGAAAAGCAAAGTTCATTCCGCATTATATAAAAAAAGTAAAATGACCATAGGGACATATTCAACAGTGAAGTATATCTAACCTAAATGTGAGTCTCCATTTTATTAATTTTTGATACAATGAGGACAAATAAGCCCACATCACATTCCATAGGTTTGTCAAGTGCACTACTAGCAAGCAAGTTGGGTATAAAAAATATATGATTTATTACTTAACATTTTAAATACACAAATCTCCCCTTACTGTATTTCTAACATGAGCTATTATTCCTTTTTTTTTGTTTTTTTTAAATTGTAAGTGACTATTGTTTATTGGATTTGTTTTTAATGATCGATCATTAGAAGGCGGTAACATGCTACTATTATTTTCCTTCTTGAATTAGATTCAAAATATTTAACTTAGATTAAAATTTGATCAAATACAACGTGTAGCAGGGAAATGTTCTGTGCATAGGAATTTAAGGGTCATGTTTAAAGAGTGAGACTGACTAATCAGATTTTGTTGTTGATGGATTGGTTTGTGAGTTTGTAGGGAAACTGCTTTGCTAGTTATTAAAAGCAGCAGTTTTTCCATTGCAATGCATATTTGACAGAAAGAGACTTATTAGTTTTTGAGTGCTTGCTGTTGTTGTACATTAGATATCAGAATGGCTGAGAACTCTGCAGGGTTGTGTGTGTGTATATATATATATATATATATATATATATATATATACATATACATATAAATACATATATATATACATATACACATATACATCAGGGATCGCGTTAACCGAATATTTTCCGTCGTTGACCGGTTTTTTAAAACGGTGACGGAAAAAACTGAAGTCCATCTGTCATTTTGACAGGTTGCAATCCACACCCCAGACCACAGGGTGGCAAGTGAGCATATTAATTAGCTATTGTCCCTCTTGATGCATGACGTCGTTGGCCTTACTCGGAAAAATGTCAAGGCAACTGAGTGTCCGAAATTTCTTCAAAAAGCCCCAAAACGACGATGGTGTTGATAAAAGAGGTGAAAAAAGAGGGACTGATGCAGTGAAGGATGACAACAAATCAAGTGAATCGCCGGTTCCCTCCTCACTGCGGCGAGCAGTTGAAAACGCCGCCAATTACCAAGAAGGGCAGAATTGGTAACACGGTGAAAGCGGCATAAAGCCAAAAAAGCGGACCAGACTAGCCAGAGCCTGAAATTATTTCAAGGAAAATATAGAGGGTGCCACCACTGTGTGTACTCTTTTTGCTAAACTGAGCTCGCATACCATGGTAGCACGTCAGCTATGAACGAACACTTGACGCGCTGTCACCCAGGTGTATTTCGGAAGACAACAGGAAACAACAAGCTAGCGGATTGTAAGTCCATACAACTTTCTAACGATTTTTTTTTTTAATTGAAGTTTCCTTTATGTGCGTCGTATCAACATGCATTTTTATTTAATAATAATAATAATAAATTAAAAAAAAAAAAAAAAAAAAAAAATATATATATATATATATATATATATATATATATATATATATATATATATAATATTTTATTATTATTAAATGTATTAGGATCATGGAAGGTCCCACTTGGGGGTGGGAGGGAGATATATATATATCCTGTATATACATAATATAATAAAAATATATATGGAAACACAGCACTGGCCTTACTGTAATCCATGACTGCACTAATGTTAGTTACTTTATATTATAAAGTATTATTTAGGGCTGTCAAAATTATCGCGTTAACGCGCGGTAATTAATTTTTAAAATTAATCACGTTAAAATATTTGACGCAATTAACGCACATGTCCCGCTCAGACAGTATTCTGCCTTTTGGTAAGTTTTACAGCAAGGCTTTTTGTGCTGCAGCACAACAGCAAACTCTTGTGGTCGCTTTGCGACATGGTTTATTTTTTTTCTTGCCAGTTCATATGGCTGCACGACGTCTCAGGCTGAAGCCTACGTTGTAATGAATGTTGTGCTTATATGATCCTTGGACAAGATTTGTCCGTAAGTATGGTTGTTGTAAAGAATGTACATATTATGTTAGTAAGCGAAATGTTCTATTTTTTGTATGAGACGCTTTTTGTTTATGTTTAGTGAACCTGTGTAGCGTGCTAAGCTAACGTTGTTGCTAATGCAATGCTTGTGTACTTTTTTTTTGTAGTTTTATGACGGTCTAAAGAGGACAATGGTTTGAGGCTATTTTCCTTATAAATCAGATGAAAAAGAAAGAAGTCTGATTATTAAGGCGTCGTTCACTAGCTGTCTAGCTTTGGAAAAAGTAGACGCTTCGGAGTGAGGACAGCATAGACAGATTTAAATGACAGTAGAGTGAAATGCCCACTACAGTCCTTATGTACCGTATGTTGAATGTACAGTGGGGAGAACAAGTATTTGATACACTGCCAATGGATTTTCCCATTGGCAGTGTATCAAATACTTGTTCTTCCCACTGTATATATCCATCTTGTGTCTTATCTTTCCATTCCAACAATTTATTTTACAGAATATATATAATTTACAGAAAAATATGGCATATTTTATAGATGGTTTCAATTGCGATTAATTGCGATTAATTAATTTTTAAGCTGTAATTAACTCGATTAAAAATTTTAATCGTTTGACAGCCCTAGTATTATTGTATTATTGTGTATATACATATCGTGACTGCATCAAGATGTAGTCATTTTAAAAATTTAAGTGACGGGTAAAAATAGATTATGACCGGATTTTTATGACCCTGTCAGTCAAAATGACGGACAACGAAAAAGTCTAGCGCAACCTCTGATATACATATACATATACAGTATATATATATAAAATATGAACTTCCGGTATTGATATCGGATCGGGATCGCAATATTTGGCCTTGGTATTACTTGGTATCGGATCGAATCCAAAATCACTGGTATCGCCCATCATTACACACAACTGAAGTAGTTCAGGCCTTTTTATTGTTTTAATATTGATGATTTTGGCAAAAAGTCAAGAAAAAACAAAAATCCCTATCTAAAAAAAAAGCATATCATGAAAAGGTACTCTAAAGAAGCTACTAACCAAATCATCTGAATCAAGAATTAACTCAAAACCCCTGCGAAAGATCCCTGAGGCTTTTAAAAACTCCCAGCCTGGTTCATTACTCAAAACCGCAATCATGGGCAAGACTGTCGACCTGACTGCTGTCCAGAAGGCCATCATTGACACCCTGAAGCAAGAGGCTACGACACAAAAAGAAATTTCAGAGCGAATAGGCTGTTCCCAGAACATTTTCTTAATGCATGGCCAAAATGTATATGATTGGGAAAAATTATCGGGAATGATTGGAATTGAATCAGGAGCAAAAAAAAAAAAAAAAAAGCAATCGGATGGGGAAATATCGGGATCAGCAGATATTCAAACTAAAACGATCAGGATCGGATCGGGAGCAAAAAAACATGATCGGAACAACCCTAATAGTAATAATAATACCTGTAATAATGTAACAAATCGGGTTCTAATGTGGCGGATGTGTTTTGCGTGGTGTACCTGAACGCACCGCGCGGCTGACGTGACAGAGTGAGAGAGGACTTTTTACTTTCATTTTTTATGTTCAGTTGCGGTGGACAGTAGGCATGTTGTGTTGCACAACATTTGAGATAAATGATTAAAAACCTGACGAAGCTAGCGATTTTACCTTAATAATAATCGTCACCTTAAAGAGTATTAAAACACCTGGGGAAATGCTAATATTCCATCATTTATCCATAAACGCATGCCTTTTGGATTCATATCATGCCATTTCGTGCAATTACACACATCGCAACACCAAGAAAATGATAGAAATTTGCATCGATTGTCAAGCTAAAACGACCGGCACCCGAGATCCCGGAAATCTAGCATATTGTGTGCGTGACGTCACAACGAGGAAACACAGTGCTGGGGTCCTGACAAAGTACTGAATGGCAGCGATGATGGCGGACAATTTGTTTCTAGTTGCAGCGATGAATCCAACGAAACAAACGTTCTTCTAACGGTGACGAAGAGAGTTATGAACCTTCCTTTGGTGTTTTGGGTTATCAATTTGAGCCCAAACAAAAGCAAATGCAGTCTAATGAAACGATCATTGAGGGGAGCAATCACACTGATGAAACACCGGCAACAGATCATGTGGGAAACACAAAATGGTTTGTTCTGCATTTTTTTTTTGTGTGAAGCTGATACACCGTGACCGCAAAATAATGTATAGAATAATTATCATTTATTGTCCTATCATAGGTTTTCGCTCTGCCAACAGACACAAATATGAATGGGATTAAAGGATTTGTTGCATATATTTTACGAGCGATAATTTATACATGTGTCCAGTCCTATATCCAATGCGTGATATGTTTTTTTTATTATAAAAGAGTACTCACTCTGGCCATTTCGAGCTTGGCTGCTCCCCTCCTTTGCTTTGCCTTGGGTGGTGGGGTGGTCTCATCAGTGCCAGTCACCGTCCTCTTTCTTGATATCTCGGGACATTTACAGTGCCTTGCAAAAGTATTCGGCCCCCTTGAATCTTGCAACCTTTCGCCACATTTCAGGCTTCAAACATAAAGATATGAAATTTAATTTTTTTGTCAAGAATCAACAACAAGTGGGACACAATCGTGAAGTGGAACATTTATTGGATAATTTAAACTTTTTTAACAAATAAAAAACTGAAAAGTGGGGCGTGCAATATTATTCGGCCCCTTTACTTTCAGTGCAGCAAACTCACTCCAGAAGTTCAGTGAGGATCTCTGAATGATCCAATGTTGTCCTAAATGACCGATGATGATAAATAGAATCCACCTGTGTGTAATCAAGTCTCCGTATAAATGCACCTGCTCTGTGATAGTCTCAGGGTTCTGTAGTGCAGAGAGCATTATGAAAACCAAGGAACACACCAGGCAGGTCCGAGATACTGTTGTGGAGAAGTTTAAAGCCGGATTTGGATACAAAAAGATTTCCCAAGCTTTAAACATCTCAAGGAGCACTGTGCAAGCCATCATATTGAAATGGAAGGAGCATCAGACCACTGCAAATCTACCAAGACCTGGCCGTCCTTCCAAACTTTCTTCTCAAAAAAGGAGAAAACTGATCAGAGATGCAGCCAAGAGGCCCATGATCACTCCGGATGAACTGCAGAGATCTACAGCTGAGGTGGGAGAGTCTGTCCATAGGACAACAATCAGTCGTACACTGCACAAATCTGGCCTTTATGGAAGAGTGGCAAGAAGAAAGCCATTTCTCAAAGATATCCATAAAAAGTCTCGTTTAAAGTTTGCCACAGGCCACCTGGGAGACACACCAAACATGTGGAAGAAGGTGCTCTGGTCAGATGAAACCAAATTTGAACTTTTTGGCCACAAAGCAAAACGATATGTTTGGCGTAAAAGCAACACAGCTCATCACCCTGAACACACCATTCCCACTGTCAAACATGGTGGTGGCAGCATCATGGTTTGGGCCTGCTTTTCTTCAGCAGGGACAGGGAAGATGGTTAAAATTGAAATCCGCCGTGCGTCCGTTTTGCGGGAAAACAAACTTTGGCGCTGTCATAAATCGTTGTATTTCGAGCATGTCGTCGGATGTAGAAACAAATGGCGAGTCAAATTTTACGTCAGATGTCGAAAAGATCGTGTTTTAAATAGTGGTGCAACGGTTTGCGGTTCAAAGCAGAACCGTATGGTTCGCCCTGTACGGTTCAATACGCCTTTATGAACCGCGTCTTTTCGGTTTTGCAATTAATGTATTCCGAATGCTTGTGGAATGAGTGATCGAGCTCTGTGTGCCTGTGTGTGACGTGAAGCACTGCTGTGGAAAAATTCCCGCCCCGCAAGTAAATGTCGGATCGCTGTCAAGCACCTGTGTAATAGAAGCCGAGTAACGCCCTCTCTCGCTTACGAGCGAAGTGAAAGTGAAACAAGAAAGAAAACAAATAGCTATGGCGAGCGGAGGAGTGGAGAGACTGAATTTTGAGGAAGCACCGGCTTCTTTCAAATCTGCGGTGTGGCAACATTTTGGTTTCCCCGTGGACTACAATGCGGAGGGAGAGAAAATATTGAAAAAAAAAATTGCAAGCATTGCTCAGCGCTTGTTCCTAATGCTAATGGCAACACTTTTATAACATGACTCCGGCACCTCAGCCGGCATCACCCACAGATATCACTTTCTCAGGGCAGGACAACCCCGAAGATGACACCAGTGAAAACACACGGCGGGCTTTGTTAATTTATTTGCAACGCTTGACCCGCGTTACATTGTTCCCTCGCTGACATATTTCTCCGACAACGTAATCCCCGACATTTATGAAATGGCACGCAAAGCCATCGAAGATGATTTCGCTAAAGCACATAGTTTTGCCCAGACCACTGATAGTTGGACGTCCCGGGCTACAGAGTGCTATTACCTAACTGTAACGATCCACTATAATTCATACCTGTCAAGTTGTACGGTCTCGTCGTAATTTGTACAAGTGAGCACAGATTTTTAAATGTGTACGCCGTACGTTATGTTCAAAATCTGCACGTTTTTCGTGCATTACGTTTTTTTTGACGCGAGAAAAGTCTCAGACTTGGAAAGGGAAGAGTGTTTGTTGAGATGCTGTAGCAAACGCGATGCTAGGCTAGGTGGCTCCAATATTTCCTGACTGTAGCCGACAGCATACAATCTACGCTTAGATATCTCATGCATATAGAACTACATGTGAAATGACAGACTCGGTAACGTTAGTAAACAGCCGCCATTTTAGAGCAGTAAACTTCTCAGAAAGGCTCTGTTGTAGTAAACCTTCCGAGCGAACCTGTCAGGGAGTGCTGGGCAGGCAGGTGTGTGTGGACCCAAACGCAGGAAACAAAAATGCAAGGCAGGAGGCAGGTGGCGATGAACTCAAAAAACGTTTTAATGATATCTAACAAAAACACAAAGTACAACCAAAACCACTGGGGATCAAAAGGGCAGGATTCAAACAAAACTTACTTAAATCGGCGGGACGGATACACGAGGGCTTGGAACGGACTTGACTTTGGCAGAGACGGACATAGACAATGACGCAACAAAGGAGTGAACAGAAAATGGGAGCTTATATACACACAAGCAGACAAGGGGTAACGAGACAACAAGGAACAGGTGAGCACAGGAGGATAGTCTAGGAGAAGGCACATCAGGTGAAATCAATGGGCAATCACAGGGACAAGTCACACTCGGAGAAAACAAACACAAAACCTAACAGTACCCCCCCCTCAAGGGACGGATCCCAGACGTCCTGAAGAAACAAAAAGTCAGAAGGTTGCTCGGGAGAGGGAGCAACACCAGCCCGTCAGGGCCAGTCAGGCGGGCGTCCAGGACGCCAGACATGGGTTGACCGCAAGGGTCGATCTGGAGGGCGTCCAGGGCGCCAGACGTTGGGCGACCGCACGGGCCGATCAGGTGGGCGTCCCAGACGAGGCAGTGCTCGGTCCTTCATGCCGCCAAGCCGTGGCAAGAAGCGGGGAGCAGCATCGTCGGGGCGAGGGCCAGGAACTTCGGCGTCTGCTGGCGGGACAGCAGCGGTGTCGTCTGCTGGCGGGACAGCAGCGGTGTCGTCTGCTGGCGGGACAGCAGCGGTGTCGTCTGCTGGCGGGACAGCAGCGGTGTCGTCTGCTGGCGGGACAGCAGCGGTGTCGTCTGCTGGCGGGACAGCAGCGGAGTCGTCTGCTGGCGGGACAGCAGCGGAGTCGTCTGCTGGCGGGACAGCAGCGGAGTCGTCTGCTGGCGGGACAGCAGCGGAGTCGTCTGCTGGCGGAAGCACAAGACTGCGGGGAGTCGGCGCGGGTGGCACTTGACTGCGGGGAGTCGGCGCGGGTGGCACTTGACTGCGGGGAGTCGGCGCGGGTGGCACTTGACTGCGGGGAGTCGGCGCGGGGGCCACTTGACTGCGGGGAGTCGGCGCGGGTGGCACTTGACTGCGGGGAGCCGGCGCGGGAGGAACTTGACTGCGGGGAGCCGGCGCGGGAGCCACTTGACTGCGGGGAGCCGGCGCGGGAGCCACTTGACTGCGGGGAGCCGGCGCGGGAGCCACTTGACTGCGGGGAGCCGGCGCGGGAAGAACTTGACTGCGGGGAGCCGGCGCGGGAAGAACTTGACTGCGGGGAGCCGGCGCGGGAAGAACTTGACTGCGGGGAGCCGGCGCTGGAGGAACTTGACTGCGGGGAGTCGGCGCTGGAGGAACTTGACTGCGGGGAGTCGGCGCTGGAGGAACTTGACTGCGGGGAGTCGGCGCTGGAGGAACTTGACTGCGGGGAGCCGGCGCTGGAGGAACTGCCGCACGCCGTCGGCGTTGATGACCACGCCGAGGCCTTTGGTGAGCGCCTTCAGGTGGCAGGGGCGGCAGAACAGCCTCATTAGGCCGCCTTGAGCCTGGGCGACCCCGTAGACCACCCCGGGGGGGTCCCCGATAGATGGCCCAACGGGATCCCAGGTAGGAGTCCTTGGCTATGAGCTCAGAATGTGACACCGAGTGCGGAGGGTGGTAAGAAAAATAATCAGGGGAGACAGAGGGCATGAAATCAAAATCAGAGTCTGAATCAGAGAGAAGATCATATAAATTATGATCTTCCTCAAAATCCGAAAAATCTGAATCCAAAAAAATATGTCGAGGAAAAACATAATCAGGGGAACGGGCAGATGGTCGTCGCCGTGCACGCCGGTGGCGAATTTTTCCCGCTGGGTCCACAATTGGTTGCGTCATTCTGTCAGGGAGTGCTGGGCAGGCAGGTGTGTGTGGACCCAAACGCAGGAAACAAAAATGCAAGGCAGGAGGCAGGTGGCGATGAACTCAAAAAACGTTTTAATGATATCTAACAAAAACACAAAGTACAACCAAAACCACTGGGGATCAAAAGGGCAGGATTCAAACAAAACTTACTTAAATCGGCGGGACGGATACACGAGGGCTTGGAACGGACTTGACTTTGGCAGAGACGGACATAGACAATGACGCAACAAAGGAGTGAACAGAAAATGGGAGCTTATATACACACAAGCAGACAAGGGGTAACGAGACAACAAGGAACAGGTGAGCACAGGAGGATACTCTAGGAGAAGGCACATCAGGTGAAATCAATGGGCAATCACAGGGACAAGTCACACTCGGAGAAAACAAACACAAAACCTAACAGAACCAAAGCAACTTTTTATCCAAAATACTCCTAAATCGGCAAAATCTTGACTTGAGTCTAACTTTAAAGGATGAAACAGTTTTCAAATTTTCACATGTCGAAAGTAGACAGAAGGGAACTAATGCAAAAACGGAAGCAATTTGATCACCTTTAACGGTTGATTCACAACATTAAATGACCTCCAAACATTGCAAAGGTTGCTATGTTTTGGGGTTTGTTTGTTTGTTTGTTTTTTTAATGGGAAAAAAAAATCATGAAAGTTATCACCAGTTACTTTGCCAAGTAACTTTTTTACAACTGTGTGTGTATTTCAGTAGTCAGTCACTACACTAGCCAAAGAGCTAAGAGGCATTTTAACAGTCGAAAATGTTTACATTTTAAGTGTTTATTTCATTTTCTTAAAAGCAAAATAAAGGCAGTTTTGTTTTGTTTTTTAAATGCAAAACGCAAACCGAAACCGAACCGAAACCGTGATCCCAAAACCGAGGTTCAAACCAAACCGTGGTCTAACTGAACCGTTGCACCGCTAGTGTTAAAGCGATCGTATGTCAAGGTACCACTGTACTTTAAATAATAATCATCAATCAATATAATTTGTCATTTGCTATTCTGAGATAAAAGATGAGAAAAGGATGATTCACACTCTTATCGTGTGTCAATTTTATTACGGTTCAGGTTCTATCAAAACTCATCTGTGAACTGCTGGAAGTATTTTGCCTCTCACTGTACATGAGTTCAATGTAAAATAATACTGAGAAGATGGTCAGGTGTGAGGTTGTTCTTTCCATTCATCTGTTGACTTTACTCATATTGTGAGAGTAACCCAATGAGACCTCTCAGTGGGACATTTTGAGATTTTCTTAGTCGTTATGTGGCAGATTTAGCAAGACATTCCAAGCGGTTCTGATCAGGGTGGACCCATTCATTGGCCATGAAAGGACAAAAAACATCTACATTATTGTTGCAGTGTTCTACTATTTCACTCAAATGCACACAAACACACTTCAAACTGGAATAATGTGCAGTAAAACTTAAGTTTATTATATATCTTTATCCGCATTGAGGGTACAGCTGCTAAAATACTACACTGTCTCCCATGAATAGAATGAAAACCACATTCTGAGTTCAAACTATGTCGCATGGGAATACCTTGGAAAAGTTCCACCCTAAACCCTATATACTTTAGTATGCATAGTGTCATCTCAGCCATTTTAGAACTCACATGACTGAAGTGGGTAGAAAGCGAGTAAACAAACTGGAATGGTGTGTGTGTCTGCGTGCACTATATTTGCACCACAAACATACTGTACACATGCAGTAGCATCTTCGATGTCTGTCGTTTTCTCAACCAGAAAATAGGAAGAGAGAGCACAAAACAACAACAACATATAAGGAGAGAAAAGGATTTTTTAAAAAGTTTTGTGTAAGAGAAAAGTAGCATTTATTTACTGTATATTACTATTTAATTGGCAGGTGCTTATTTTTAATTTGTGTTTTTCTACCAAGAAAATGTGCTGTATATGTGCTTTTCATAAGCGGATTTTAAGGGGGGGGGGGTCAGGGGGACCCCCCCCACCCCCACCCCCGGTGGCCAAAAAGTGTCATTGCATGAAATTTGATTTCCTATATACAGTGGGCAAATAAGTATTTAGTCAACAACTAATTGTTCTCTCACTTGAAAATATTAGAGAGGCCTGTAATTGTCAACATGGGTAAACCTCAACCATGAGAGACAAAATGTGTAAAAAAAAAAAAAAAAAACAGAAAATCACATTGTTTGATTTTTAAAGAATTTATTTGCAAATCATGGTGGAAAATAAGTATTTGGTAAATACCAAAAGTTAATCTCAATACTTTGTTATGTACCCTTTGTTGGCAATAACACAGGCCAAAAGTTTTCTGTAACTCTTCACAAGCTTTTCACACACTTTTGCTGGTATTTTTGCTCATCGTTCTTGTTATCATTTTGACGCCACGGGGTGAGATCTTGCATGGAACCGCAGATCGAGGGGGATTATCAGTGGTCTTGTATGTCTTCCATTTTCTAATAATTGCTGCCACAGTTGATTTCTTCACACCAAGCATTTTACCTTTTGTAGATTCAGTCTTCCCAGGTGCAGGTCTACAGTTTTGTCTCTGGTGTTCTTCAACAGCTCTTTGGTCTTGGCCATAGTGGAGTTTGGAGTGTGACTGACTGAGGTTGTGGACAGGTGTCTTTCATACCAATAATGAGTTAAAACAGTTGCCATTAATACAGGTAACGAGTGGAGCCTCGTTAGACCTCGTTAGAAGAAGTTAGACCTCTTTGACAGCCAGAAATCTTGCTTGTTTGTAGATGACCAAATACTTATTTTCCACTCTAATTTGGAAATAAATTCTTTGAAGATTTAACCATAGCCATCTCCCCAGTGCCTTTGCCTGACATGCAGCCCCATATCATCAAGGACTGAGAGAATTTTGATGTTTTCTTCAGGCATTTATCTTTGTAAATCTCACTGGAACAGCACCAAAGTTCCAGCATCATCACGTTGTCAAGAGTCAAGAATCTGCATTAGACAAGGTGTCAAGAGTCAAGAATCTGCATTGGACAAGGTGATGATGCTGGAACTTTTGTTTGGTGCTGTTCCACTGAGAGAGTCTGAAAGGGGTTTTAAAGTGTAGTATCGGGATTGAATCGAATCGTGACCTGCTAATCGTGATACGAATCATATCGCCAAATATGAAGCAATACACACCCCTACTCATTAAAGTATGAATGTTTTGTATTACTTGACCCTTAACCCTTATTTATGAATGTACTATTAAAAGATTTGCAAGGAATGAGATGATTGCTCCAAAGAAGAGAAAAGGGCTACACATGAATTGAAGGCTCATTTTCTATTTCCCTTCATCTTGTGAGAAAGTGATGTCCTCACAGAGTAGATCATGCGTTCCTCACATTCTGGACCAAAACCACATGCTTGCTTTAGCCATAATGACATTTGGATGACTCGCATAAAAAGGGCATCCAACTTCCAATTTGAACGGGCGCGCAAACAATGGACACGCAGTGAGGAAAAAGGTCAATCTGTGCTTCGCATTTCTAATGTGACACGAATTGTTTTGCTTCCCTTTTATTTTTTTGTACATTACCTTTTTATGTTTGGCTGTTATGTTTGAAACGAAACCCTTGACTATCTCCCTCTCACACACACAAGCTTGTTATTACTGGAAAGCAACACCCGCAAGTGGGTATGTGCCATTCCCAACAGTCATATCTCAAACTAGGATTATAAAGTAAAACACGCACACACATTGACGGTTCTCACAGAGACGTGTGTTGGCCTGAAACATACAATACTGTTGAAAACTCCACTGATCGGGTACCCAAAAAAAGTGTCCTCAAGTGACCCATGAAGAACGGCGGACGGGACACGCGTCGAAAGTCGAATTTAACAACATCAGTATTCTAGGTTTCGTGTCTAGAAATGAACAAAATGTACACGCATGATAATATTAGATTATCTTGTACACACAGGGTGACCATATTTTGATTTCCATATAGGAGGACACTCAGCCCAGCCTCGAGATACTTACGTTTTACTCAAAGATGCCTTATTAATTTATTATATATAAAAGTGTGCCTCTTCAGTCTGGATAGAAAATAATCAGTTTATACACACATATATATATATATATATATATATTATATATAAAACACTATAAATAAATAATAATAATAATAGCTATATAAGGCGGAAAACACAGACAAGGCTGAAAAAGCAGTTTCTGCTCTTGCACTCCTCTTTAAAAGAAACTGCAGTATTTTAAGCCAAAACAACTGTTGTGTTTGATAGAACAACATGTCTATATGCTGCCATAGCAGATTGATGGCGCATTAAGCCCCCAAACTATTTTTAATTTGTCCGTTTTACCCCGAAAACCCCCGTTTACAGACGTCGCACAACTGCTTTTGTGTCATACGAGCCATAAAAAGAAGGTAAGTAATTATGTTTATTATTCAAAATGTCATTTTTAGTTTAGAATCATTAATTGACGTCTAATATTTAGCTTAAAAAAAGAAAACGACTTTAAAAAATTATTCACTCGCATATTTTAAACTTTTAAACAAATCACATCATAATGAAAAATTTGGCGTCTGTATAAAATTCACGGATATCTACCTCATACCTTATCACCTTTTTTTGTAACTGTCGCATTTTCCCCGATATGTTAGATGATAATCGATCCAAACAAAAAAAATTTGAAAAATAACGTTTAAAATGGTAACTATATGAAAAAAAAATTTCAACCACTTCTTGTTGTCTGCGATTTCTGCATCGCGACCCTTGTTGTATGACCATGTTTCACCCATAAAATTCGAAAAAAATCCAGCTGTGGCCATTCACAGCTGTGTCTTGACACTCTGTGATACATGCTACACGATGTTTTTGGATCAAAACAAGGTAAGTACGCAATAATATCTCATTAAAATCGCGGCGGCTTTAATTTTGCTCTCGCGTGAGCTCGCCTCCAGTTAGGGTTTTGCTGTTTAAATTTTTTTTTAAATGCCCTCCTGTTCAACATTTTTCTTTCCCCAGAAAATGGAAATTTTAAGCTTTCCAATTATGTATTAAACATGCATATCGGACAATTTTGAAAGTTGGGCAAATTGGGGGTCTCAGAGCGGAACTTCAAGTCACCTGAGTGTTTTCCGCCATAACCAAAGACACAAATTCAAATTTGCAGAGGTTACTCAACAGGCTTTGTTGTTCCTAAAATATAATAATGCATCAAAACAAACACTGGAATTAAATAGTGGTTTTTAAAAAAGTCTCTTCTGTATTGGCGAATTGTTGAACAAAATGCCATTTTTTCCAATTCTTACAGTACAAATAAATGGTCTGAAACAATGTTCTAAATAATAAATAAATAAGAAAATCAATCTTTTTTTAGTGAAATAATGTTAATCAAACCGTAGCCTCAAGACTATCACTACAATTGTCTTTGACAAATTGTTATTCTCACTTAATTATTATTCTCATTCAACGTTCTGGATTGCATGCAAACAATAACCGAAATAAACTGACAAACAATTCAACCAGTATGTTTTTAAACGCAGCAAATTTGTATCCAAAGTAGAATACGGTGATCCCTCATTTTTCACAGTTAATGGGGACCAGAACCCGCCGCGATTAGTGAACAACCGCGAAGTTGCTTGTCTTTATTAAATGCTGAGTGAGTCCACTCACATACACCCCAGCTACTCAGTTAGAGGCCGTTTACATGGTGACACTCCAAGAAGACGAAAAATTTCATGTTTGCATCTATATGGTTCCGTCTCCATTCGACCAATGTCGCAATTCCGCATCAAAACGATGTAGTTATCATGCCAGGCCCTAGGGAGCAGTACAGATTTACAAGGCGACAGCGAATGATTTACTTTGACCCCAACAACCTCCTGAGCCTGGAAGACAACATGGCCACCCACTCCAAGCAATGGAATTTTTATTTCGTACAAATGGAAACATTCACCATATTTAAATTATAAATATTATAAAAACCATAAATTAAAGCCGACGTTCTGCCATATTTGCTGGTTTTAATGTTTAGTAGCACCGCTGCGGATGCCCAATTTGACATGTACGAGTGCTGACGTTATCTTTGGCGGGATCTTTTGATATGCGTGCGGAGCAAGTCCCCCCTCAAGCCCCCGCAATCGAATCCTTCCACTTTGGTAGGTAGGAATCCAAGGTTTGGGTCTTTGCCTTCCGTCTTTGCCGACACCATATGAATGCGAGGTCATTCCGCAACACAGTCATTGCGTCTTGGTGTCGCAGAGTCACCATGTAAACTGCCCCTTACACACAATGAGTTGCCACAGCAACTGTTTAACAAGTTTAAGGATGATTGAAGCATGTGACACTTTGAAGTTCAAGTCGCTGGCAAGATCAAAGCTTAACAGTCTGTCAATCATCGTTTACTTTAACAAGCAACTCCAGGTCACTCTCTGATGAACAAAGAGCAGGGAGAGGAAGGGAGGGTGAGTTGTGAGATTTATGCAATAGGCTCATCTGTATTTATTTAATTTTTTGTTGGGAAAAAAAAAATCAGCGATGGACTGAGGGCGCCAAGTTTGAAACTCGAAGTAGCGAGGGATCACTGTAAAGGTATTTTTGACAGTTTTAGGTACATGAGCATTTGTTTATATACGTATTGAACAAAACAAATGTCTCAACAACTAGGCAGGCTCTTTGGGAACACGTCATAGGCCCAACAGTATGGTAATATTCTGTGCAAATCGTCAATAAAAAAACGGACATTTTTATGAACTAATAAAACTCAGCCGGACGCCCCGGGCAGGATGTAAAAAGTGGACATGTCTGGGCAAAACAGGACGTTTGGTCACCCTATATACACAGAGGTGGCCATAGTTTAATCCACATTCTCTACTTTGCAAGAACCCAGTTGACAAATTTTATGCCGTGATGCAGCAAAATAAGCCTTGTGAGGACCAATGCAGAGTAAAGACGGGCAAATTAAGAGGAGCAGGAATTATTAGGGCCGAATTTCAGTGAAGGTGGAAGGATATTTCACCTGCAATTGAAATGAGCAGGATAGCCCACCCACAGCCATTTTGTACACATTCTTTAACTTCAGAGAAAGACTCAGACATTCAAGAGATTCTAGTTCAATTTTGTTTGCGGATGTACAGATGTCCGCCATCCTTGAATACTGGCTGACCTTTGCATACCTGAGCAGTGGCCGAGTGCGGCGTTAGTGGCTGATTCTTATTACATATGGACGCGAACGTGCTTTCAGGAATCTGTCCCACGTCAGAGCACTGGGTGTACTGTTTCTCTTGCTCTGCTGGGACCCGGGGCTGCCAAAACATGCTCACCTAGGGTCGCTGCAACCAGAGCCTTTCTTTTCCTACACCTAACCTCATGCGCAGATGCGACGGTTTGAGCAGACCGCAGGAGTGCAAGCTTATCAGCAGGCAAAACAAGCGCCTCAGCTCCGCACCATGCGTGACAATTAACTGTCGAGCTAGGACTGGATTTCTCTGATAACCTTTTATTTGTTCCCCCGAAACGCGAGCGCCCGTGCAATCTCACTCTTTACACAGCCTGCCAGAGATGCGCAATTGAGATGAGCTCAAATCTCATCCGGCATATTGTACACATGTCAGATGTGGCTTGATACCAGCCTTTAGAGGGCCTGCCTGTGTGTACCACCACAATTTTGTGGTCACGTGATCAGACACCACCCAACGGATGCCAACTGCTGCTGTCCGGCCTGTCACAGGTCATCAGGTCACCGATGGGTTGTTTGTTTTATTGAAACGAGACACTGCCCTCTAGTGGGAAAATGGTAGAATGCACAGATTTAAACCAGTCACAAAACCCTCATCCTTTGCTACATGTGTGCTTATATCCTGCCACTGATGGCAACAAAAATCCAATCATGTGATCTGGGAAACAGGATTATTACCACTTGCTATTGTTAATTACGAGTGTGTGCTGTTCATCTGCTTTTGTTTTTGCAGCATAAAACAAAAAACAAAAACAGACATTATTTTATTTTGTTTTGTTGCGTGGGCAAAACTGATTTAGACTTATTAATCCATGTACTACAAGAAGAAGAGATTGCATCAAAAAAATCAAAGTTTTTTTTTTTTTAAATGTGAAACTAAATATTATTAGTGAATGACCTACAGAGAGCTGGGACCACAGCAACAAAGGCCTGTAACACAATGTGCCTCCAGGGACTCAAATCCTGCACTGCCAGACGTGTCCCCCTGCTGAAGCCAGTGCACGTCCAGGCCCGCCTGCGGTTCGCTAGAGAGCATTTGGATGATCCAGAAGAGGACTGGGAGAATGTGTTATGGTCAGATGAAACCAAAATAGACCTTTTTGGTAGAAACACAGGTTCTCATGTTTGGAGGAAAAAAAATACTGAATTGCATCTGAAGAACACCATACCCACCGTGAAGCATGGGGGTGGAAACATCATGCTTTGGGGCTGTTTTTCTGCAAAGGGACCAGGACGACTGATCTGTGTAAAGGAAAGAGTGAATGGGGCCATGTATGGAGAGATTTTGAGTGAAAATCTCCTTCCATCAGCAAGGGCATTGAAGATGAACCGTGGCTGGGTCTTTCAGCATGACAATGATCCCAAACACACAGCCAGGGCAACAAAGGAGTGGCTTCGTAAGAAGCATTTCAAGGTCCTGGAGTGGCCTAGCCAGTCTCCAGATCTCAACCCCACAGAAAATCTGTGGAGGGAGTTGAAAGTCTGTGTTGCCCAACGACAGCCCCAAAACATCACTGCTCTAGAGGAGATCTGCATGGAGGAATGGGCCAAAATACCAGCAACAGTGTGTGAAAAGCTTGTGAAGAGTTACAGAAAACGTTTGGCCTCCGTTATTGCCAACAAAGGGTACATAACAAAGTATTGAGATGAACTTTTGGTATGTACCAAATACTTATTTTCCACCATGATTTGCAAATAAATTCTTTAAAAATCAAACAATGTGATTTTCTGTTTTTTTTTTTTTTTCCACATTCTGTCTCTCATGGTTGAGGTTTACCTATGTTAACAATTACAGGCCACTCTAATATTTTCAAGTGGGATAACTTGCACAATTAGTGGTTGACTAAATACTTATTTGCCCCACTGTATCAACCATTGGCAACTCTGTGCTGTGGGATTACATTAAAGTACAATCCAGTGATCCGTTTTCCGCGGTTAATGGGGACCGCCCTGCCCTCGCGAAAATCTGCGAAGTAGAGACGAGCTTATTTACATTTTGTGTGTGTGTATTCAATGTATATATTCACATTTGACAGCATTGGAAAAAGATACATATAAGACATGTTTTCCCCCTTTTTTCCCCTAAAGTATAATTAAATAACAAACAAACAAAAAACCTTATCTGTACATGGTGGAAAACACAGACAAGGCTAAAAAAGTAGTTTCTGCTCTTGCTCTCCTCTTTAAAATAAACTGCTGTATTTTAAGCCAAAAGAACTGTTGTTTGATAGAACGATATTTCTGTATGCTGCCATAGCAATTTCACGGCGTATTATGCCCCCAGACTATTTTTAATTTGCCCATTTTACCCTGGAGACCCCTGTTTACAGAGACTGCGCAACCACTTTTGTTTCAACCCAGTCATAAAAAGAATTATATTGATTAGGGCTGCCAAACGATTAAAATTTTTAATCGAGTTAAATACAGCTTAAAAATTAATTAATCGTAATTAATCGCAATTTAAACCATCTATAAAATATGGCATATTTTTCTGTAAATTATTGTTGGAATGGAAAGATAAGACAAGACGGATATATTCATTCAACATATGGTACATAAGTACTGTATTTGTTTATTATAACAATAAATCAACAAGATGGCATTACATTATTAACATTCTGTTAAAGGGATCCATGGATAGAAAGACTTGTAGCTCTTAAAATATAAATGTTAGTACAAGTTATAGAAATTTTATATTAAAACCCCTCTTAATGTATTCGTTTTA
Organism: Corythoichthys intestinalis; assembly: GCF_030265065.1. Taxonomy (NCBI): domain Eukaryota; kingdom Metazoa; phylum Chordata; class Actinopteri; order Syngnathiformes; family Syngnathidae; genus Corythoichthys; species Corythoichthys intestinalis. The sequence continues at coordinate 47,969,924 of NC_080403.1, read as the reverse complement.
ATAAAATTTGTAAAATTTTCAATCAAAAAATAAACTAGTAGCCCGCCATTGTTGATGTCAATAATTACACAATGCTCATGGGTCGCACCCAAGCACCAGCAGAGGGCGACAAAACTCCAAAAAACACAAGTAACAAGTGGAGATTACACTGTACTGTCATTTTAATCTGTTTGAGCGGGGCACGTGCGTTAATTTCGTCAAATATTTTAACGTGATTAAATTTTAAAAAATTATTACCGCCCGTTAACGCGATAATTTTGACAGCCCTAATATTTATTATTAGAAATGTGCATCATTTTTAGCTTTGAATCATTAATTGGTGTCTAATTTTTAGTTAAAAAAAAAAAAAAACTTTAAAAAATAATTCACTCGCATATTTTAAACTTTTAAACAAATTCTGTCACAATGAAAAAAAAAAGTAAATAGGTCACGGATACCTCATAACTATCGCTTAGTTGTATTTTTTTTTGTTTTGTTTTGTTACTGTTGCATTTTCCTGGATATTTTGGATGACAAATAATCGATCCAGACAAAGAAAATTTAGGAAAAAAAGGGTAAAAAAAGAAAATCTCAAGCACTCCTTGTCGTCTGTGACTTCTGCATCGCGACCCTTGTTATATTACTGTGTTTCACCCATAAATTCCTCACAAAAAACTGCTGTGTCTTGACACTTGATGATACATGCTACACAGAGTTTTTGGTTCGAAATAAGGTAAGTACGCAATAATATCGCGTTAAAATCATGGTGTCTTCAATTATGCTCTCTCATGCGCTCACCTTGAGTTATCGGAAAGCCCCAAAAAGACATACATTGCAGTCGAACACTCGCGCGAGAATTATGGACACCGCAGGCTAACTGTCCAATGCAGATTCTTGACTCCTTGTCCAATGCTGATTCTTGACTCTTGACAAGGTGATGATGCTGGAACTTTTGCTTGGTGCTGTTCCAGTGAGATTTACAAAGATGACTGCCTGAAGAAAACATCAGAATTCCCTCAGTCCTTGATGATATGGGGCTGCATGTCAGGCAAAGGCACTGGGGAGGTGGATGTGGTGGAATCTTCAATAAATGCACAAGTTTACATTGACATTTTAGAAAGCTTTCTTATCCCTTCAACTGAAAATGTTTGTCATTTTCCAAGATGACAATGCATCATGCAACAGAGATAAAACTGTTAAAGCCTTCCTTGGAGAAAGACTCATCCAGTCAATGTCATGGCCTGCAAATAGCCCAGATCTCAACCCTATTGAAAACTTGTGGTGGAAATTGAAAAACATAGTCCGCAGCAAGGCTCCGACCTGCAAGGATGATCTGGCAATTGCAATCAAAGAAAACTGGCACCAAATTGATGAAGAATACTCATCAAGTCCATGCCTCAGAGACTGCAAGCTGTCATACAAGCCAGAGGTGGTGCTACTAAATACTAGAGATGTTTTGTTATTTCTTTGTTTGTTTCACGATTCCATATTTTTTCCTCAGAATGGAGTGATTCCATATATATTTTCCTGCACTTGCTCTATAAAGTAACATTTATTGACCACCACAATGTTTTTATTCATTTCTTTTTGTGTTTCTGAATGCTCAAGAGTTGCACTTTTGAACTAATTTGTTATTTTTTTCAGTTTGTTCTACATGATAAAATGTCTGAGTGAGTGTGGGGGGGGGGGCTTGTTGATTGCTTGTTTGAGTGGTCTATTGTTTGACAAAGCCCAGTAGTCAGTTTGGTTTCGGGATCATTTTGATGCCTTTCTGGTATTTCTATTAATGTTGTTCAAGCAATGCAAATGAAACAATTATGATAAAAATGATATATATATATATATATATATATATATATATTAGTGCTGTCAAAATTATCGCGTTAACGCGCGGTAATTAATTTTTTAAATTAATCACGTTAAAATATTTGACGCAATTAACGCACATGTCTAGCTCAGACAGTATTCTGCCTTTTGTTAAGTTTTACAGCAAGGCTTTTTGTGCTGTCCAACAGCGAACTCTTGTGGTCGTTTTGCGACATGGTTTATTGATTTCTTGCCAGTTCAATATGGCTGCACGACGTCTCGGGCTGACACCTACGTTGTAATGTTGTGCTTATATGATCCTTGGACAAGATTTGTCCGTAAGTATGGTTGTTGTAAAGAATGTACATATTATGTTAGTAAGCGAAATGTTATATTTTTTGTATGAGACGCTTTTTGTTTATGTTTAGTGAACCTGTATAGCGTGCTAAGCTAACGTTGTTGCTAATGCAATGCTCGTGTACTTTCTATTTTTGTAGTTTTATGACGGTCTAAAGAGGACAATGGTTTGAGGCCATTTTATTAATAAATCAGAACTAAAAGGGAGAAGTCTAATTATTAAGGCGTCGTTCACTAGCTGTCTAGCTTTGGAAAAAGTAGACGCTTCGGAGTGAGGACAGCATAGACAGATTTAAATGACAGTAGAGTGAAATGCCCACTACAGTCCTTATATACCGTATGTTGAATGTATATATCCATCTTGTGTCTTATCGTTCCATTCCAACAATTTATTTTACAAAAAATATATATATAATTTACAGAAAAATATGGCATATTTTATAGATGGTTTGAATTGCGATTAATTACGATTAATTAATGTTTAAGCTGTAATTAACTCGATTAAAAATTTTAATCGTTTGACAGCCCTAATATATATATACACATACAGTGGGGAGAACAAGTGTTTGATACACTGCCAATGGGTTTTCCCATTGGCAATGTATCAAATACTTGTTCTCCCCACTGTATATATACAGTATATAAAATAAAACAATGTTTTGTACATGTATACAGGCATACAGTATATCTTAACATTTTAAAATCAAATAAGGTGTTTATTAATAGAAAAAAATCTGCGATGGACTGAGGGCGCCAAGTTCGAAGCGTGAAGTAGCAAGGGATCACTGTACAGTATGTGTACTCTAAAGCAATGGTTCTTAACTAGGGTTCGATCGAACCCCAGGGGTTCAGTGAGAAAGCCTCTGGGCCTTCACCTCTGGTGAAGGTTAAGAAACGCAGAACCCTATTTTGTACGCTGACTAAATCTAGGCAAAGTGGCGTTTTAGACCAGGTTTTGTACCGGTATGCCATTTTACAGACTTTATTCCATTTCTTTCAAATGCTAGCACTCTATCCAATGGGAGGAGAAATCTGTTTGCGCAGTGGAAGGTCAACTGGCACTTGGTATTTGGAAGTATAAAAGACCCACAGACAGCGTGAACTGCGTAGATAATTAGAAAAAAAAAAAAAATTGCGTCATCTTACGGCATGAAAATAGTATGTGATGCAAGGATGCAACAAAATGACAATGTAGTCATGAAAACAAAAAAAAAGGGAACCGTGTGAAAGTAAATGCTTAATTTCATTTACCAGTGTGAAAATCAAAGGCCAAATTATTTCTAGTAAATTTGAAATCTGGCAGAAATTTGAACAGGAATTCACTTAGATGTTAGCTTGTTAGGTTTTGACTTCGTAAAAACATGGCTTTGTGTTGAAATTCTGAAGGGTTCGGCTAATGAACCTGTGAAACTCGTGGGGTTCGGTACCTTTAGCAAGGTTAAGAACCACTGCTCAAAAAGTTGGGAAACACCATTTTCAAAGATTTGACACTGAAGCACACTGCACTGTACAAGTGTTTATTTTTGATTTGCAAAACATCAGACAAAATAATATTACATAAACACCAATTTATAATAGAAAAGAGATCTTTGAGGGAAAAAAAGAGACTAAAGATAAAATTGTCAATAAAATAGCATTTAGATGATTTAAATTTTTCTGGTAACTACAGCCAAGCGTGACCTATACATTAGGCCGTTTGTGGCGAATAGATTTCATCAGTATGCGCGCATTATATAAGATTACATTAAGTGCTTTTGTTGGTTTAGGCATTTTTTTTAATTGAATGTGGCATAATTTGGTTTCACAATGCAGGATTAGAATTCAATGCCATGTTCATAAGTACTACATAAAAGGTCAGAATCTCTCCAAGTCCCAAATGAAGCTGAAGAACATGTGTCCCTGCAGTCAAAAGGTCATATGGCACACAGCTCAGGGTAAAAGTCGCCATAGCAACAATGTTCCTCTTATTAAAAAACGAAGAAAAAAAAAAACATTATTTTATTCAGTGTTTACCTGAAGCAGTTTGACATGAGTACAAAAAGTGAACTCTCTCCAATGAGTACCACTGGGGGGGACACTTTGGACCATGCCTGCATTATGTAGTGTCACTAAATTGGTGAATATTAAAAAAAAAAAAAGAACAAAACAAACCAGCATTGCATGTATTATGTACTAACAATGACGCGCCTCCTAATACCCCTCATCAGGCCTAAAATGGGGCCGCGTATGACACAGATGAGGAATTAAAAGTACTACAATATGCATATAGTACCAAATGGCGCTAACACACCTCTCATCGTGAACAGTCGTTCAGACTCTTTCCTAACATGCTACATCGCCTCAGCAAAAGTTCCTGGTTTGCCTCCTAAAAATTGGCTTTTAAAAGTCTACACACCCCTGACAAATTACCATAAGGGGCCCAAAAAAATTGTAGACACGTAGCACGGTCAGTACAGTACTTGCCAGAAATTCTTGCAGCTTCTTCTCAACATCATTCATTTTCATGGGTTCGTTTTATAACTACAGGTACAAAAACTGACAAATATAATTTTTACCTATTTGAAATAGTAGTCAGTGCAGACCTGGTTGCTTTTCAATGACTATCTGATTTTCCTGACAAGAATTTCCAAAAGCACTAAATGTACCCTTAGAACACAGTGATGCCAGTCAAGTAGGAAAAAAAAATATGGCACAACAGCAAATTGTCTAGAAGAACAGAGATGAAAACAGCAACATTGTAAGTGTTACAGGATTTTCTGGCAAGTCAGATCTGTATCCTACATGTGATTTGCATATTTTCACTTGGTTTTCCTTGAATTAAAACCATTTTACATATATAAAACTGTACTTTTTTTTTGAGTATCATCATTCTATTCTCTATGGCACTTGCCTTTATTAGCATCACGAGCTGGAGCCTGTCCGAGCTGACTTTGGCCAAAAGGAAAGGTACACTCAGTCGTGGCTGGAAGTAAGCCAAGCCAACATTTCTAACAAAATTTCTCAGTAGGGCCGAGAACCAAAAATGGTATTTGACATTTGGCAAAATGGATTTTGCCATGTGGCATTTTTTTTGCCATGTAGCAAAATGGATTTTGTCAAGTAGCATTTTTTTTTGCCATGTGGCAAAATGTATTTTGCCATGTGGCGTTTTTTTTTTGCCATGTGGCATTTTTTTGCCATGTGGCAAAATGGATTTTGCCATGTGGCATTTTTTTGTCCATGTGGCATTTTTTTGTCCATGTGGCAAAATGGATTTTGCCATGTGGCATTTTTTTGCCATGAGGCACAACGTATTTTGAAATGTGGCGTTTTTTTGGTATGTGGCAAAACAGATTTCGTTTTGCGGCATTTGTTTTTTGGGGTAGAAAGTCACAGCCGCACATGTTTTTCTGCCATTTAATATGAATGGAAAAGTTGGACATGCATAGCCGTCAATGGCAAAGCCTGACTTGGTTGCCAGTTGAATGTCAATGCGCTGTAATGCTAAGTGTATGGTCAAAAATCACAGCCAGACATGTTTTTCTGCTATTTAATATCAATGGAAAATTTGGACGTGCATAGCCGTCAATGACATAGACGTGCATGGCCTGCAAAACTGCCATACACCCCAAAAAAATGCCACATACTAAAAAAAAAAAAAAAAAAAAAATGCCACAAACCAAAATCCATTTTTCCACATTCCCAAAAAATGCCAAATGTCAAAATCCATTTTGCCACATGGCAAAAAAATGCCACATGGCAAAATCAATTTTGCCACATGGCAAAGAAAAAATGCCACATGGCAAAATCAATATTGCCACACGGCAAAAAAATGCCATATGGCAAAATCCATTTTGCTACATGGCAAAAAAAAAATGGCACATGGCAAAATCCATTTTGCCACACGGCAAATACCAATTTTCGTTCTCCCCGTCTCTCAAATTTCTGTCCCCACAACCCCAAATTTTAAAAGGAGTGCATAGAGCATGCCAAGTTTGCCAAGAAGAGTGTAGCCTCTTTCTAGCCAGTGTGAGCCCGCTGGTGCAGGCACAAGATTTGATATAAAACAGAGTATTTTGTGCGCTGAGAAAAAAAAAAAAATAGGCAATGCCAAGTATGAGAAGATAAGAGTACAATGGAAAAACAAACAAACAAAACAAAACCATTAACGACTTCATTAGCTGGACTCTCCCAAAATCTGTGAGATATCTCTGAGGTAATCATTGAAGTATGACTAATTAGACAGCAATAAATACCAACATGAATACAAATATTACATAAGTAAAAACTGAAGCAAATGCTAAAGCAAAAAATTTGAGCTAAAAGAGGTAGGTATTTTCTCTCTCAATTAGGTTTACTATGGTGTACATCCATTGTGGACACTCCTCATCTGAAGAACTACATTAAGTTGATTCCATTACAATCCCTGTCGTAAAGGCGGGAACGAAAACACAAGAGAACACGTGGGAGAGGGAAAGACTTTTACAAGTGTGTTACTGACAGGATTTGTAATGGTTAGAGTTATATGAACAACCTTTCAAAAGAGCAAAATGTGAACTGTAAAGCTTGCTGGTGATAGTGTACCAAGATGTCCAACATATATTACAGGTATTATTTGACGTCGCCGATGTTGAGTCGAGCGCAAATCTCAACTAAGACGGACGCATGTGGTTGATCTTCGATGCAGAAAGATTTACAAGGTCCAGTATTTTAACAACCACAAAGTTATAAAGGTTTGAAGCAGCTTTTTTATGGTGAAAACAAACAAACAGGAAAATCTTGTGTTGGTATGAGGGCATCTAGAGATATGTACAATGCGTCGTAGTAATGAACGCCAACTTTGACATCACTTCCTCTAGAACAGGGATCATCAACACGGCTGCTGTAGAGTACCACATGAGTAACTTACGGACCAAAAATACTAGAGTTGTTCGATATTGTCAGGTAGCCGATAAAAGCATTTTAAAATATTGGATAATATAGACATTGGTTTTGGGCCAATATGCATGTTGCCTTCAAAGTGAATGCAGATGCCTATTACCTTTGTACAAGGGCTGGTCACAGCCTAGCACAGCAGTCAGTGGCGCGGGAAGTGGGGTGCTGAGGTTACTTCAGCACCCTCTGGTGTTGGAGAGAAAAAAAGTGTTTTGGTAGATTTTTTTTTCTTTTGTTAAAAATAAATAAAATACATTGAAACAACAATGTATAACTTTGGGGATTACAAAGTTTTTTTGTTGTTGTTGTTGTTGTTGTTAACATGGTCACCACCTGACAGCTTGTTTGCTACGAGGTCACATGGGATAAGGCGCTACTGGAATGGAAAAGTTTACTGTTGACAGAGGACGCCTTAACATGGCGCAAAAACAAATTAGCAATTTTTTTCTTTCCAAAAACAGCAAACATTTCTATAAAATTCAGTTGGAGATCAAAAATGAAGCTGATTATGATAGTTAATAATCGTGCTAGTGCTGCAACTATTAATCAAATAACTCCAGTAATTCGTTTAGAAAAAGGCTTCAAATCAAGTTTTGCTGCTTTGAGTATTTATTTGGTGTTGTAATGGTTTGTTTTGAAATTATTTGCATTGTTTTATTGATGTGGGTGGATACACTGCCCTCTAGTGGCAACAGTGAATATGACATATCTCATTTAACATGGCTGAATCCAGCTGCTCCCTGTAATGGTCAAAATAAGGTAGGTTTTTGTTTAAGCTAATGTTTTTTTATGCATTTCTAATTTAGTTTATAGGTGTATTTAGCCATTTTCTGTCAGAATATGTGTTTAAACGATTTGTTAAGAGCTTTGTCAAAAAACAAAACAAAACAAAAAAAAAAGTTTGCATTTTATAGCATTAACGTTAGCGGAATTTGCTGTGCAAGTTAGCTAATTGTTCGTTTGTTGTCCTGAGATCCTCCTTCATCAATACCGTTTGAGGCTAAGATTTTTCATTCATTCATTCAATTCCGCATAGTTTGAAGAAAAACCTGGGAATTTTATTATGTATTCGCTTTTAATGCTCTTTTGAAAGTGCAATCTTATCAAGCCTTTGTTTTAAATCTCCTACCATCTATTCTGCAAGGCATTAAATGTTTATTCCAATTGCTCGATTATTCAAACTACCTAGTTGATAGATTAATCGACTACTAAAATAATCGCTAGCAGCAGCTCTAAATAGTACGCAGCAATGAAAATTTAACTGCTGACTAAGACCGTGGAGAACTTCAAATAGCTTGCATTGTAGCCATATTACTGGGTGTTGTTGCTGTTGGCTGTCGCCGTGCAGAGCACTTTTGGATATTCGTGTGCAATTTATTTGAGTGTTGCGAAAAGTGGATGCTAAACCGAAGCGTATTGGACCTTTTAGTTTTCAAAAGTGTTTGTGTATCGTTGCGCTGTCTACCTGCGGGGATTTGCATTATAATACACGGGCACTTTTATTTCCAATACAAAAACTCCAACACACACTGTAGGCGAACTAGAACGCTGTCTTTATAGTAGGAGTAGTAATAGTATGTAATTTATCCAGCATGCGTGTGTACTGCCATTGGTCACTTCATATATGCACAAAAGCGGGAGCGTGACAAATTTGGACTGAAACGGCTGTTTTTGGATGGGGAAAACTACATCCTCAGCACCCTCTGCTTTGAGATGATTCCAACGCCCCTGACTGCGGTTATGCTTACTGACCATTAGATGTCTTCAAACTAAGATGCCTGGGATTTTTTATGTGAGCAGACCATTTGCATTCATGGTGCAAAAAAATTAATTAACAATAAATGATTGGAAAATAATGTTAAAGTGATCCACGGATAGAAAGGCTTGTAGTTCTTAAAAAGATAAAACTTGAAACCCCTCTTGAGGTTTTCGTTTTTATACGATTTGCAAAATTAGAATAACTAGTAGGTCGCCATATTTGTTGACGTCACAGGGTTACGCTGCCGGGCTTCCAGACTATGACTCTAGCGACATAAACATGACATCTGTTCAGCCCTTTCAATTTGAACCCAAGAGGAACATTAATGAGCATGAAAGCACTGTCGATATTTCACAAAACGAGCAGCAAAAGCAAAATGACCGGGAAAGACGGGATGAGACAAGACGAGAGTAGGGGGAAAAAACTGTTCCACATAAATGTGCTACACCGGCAAAACGTCCTACAAGAGGCGAATTTGACACCCAAAGGAGCACCTTGCGCTTTCAGCTTGGTTTGTTTAGATGCATACAGACAGAAGACACTAGAGATGCCTTAAGAAAATATTTAAACGTAGTAATATCAAATAAGGGTTTAAATATGCTACGTGACTTATGTGGTCAACAGATCAACAATCAGCTTTAAAGCAGACAAGAAAACACAATGCTGAAAAGTATGAGAGGGAAACGAGAGTGACAATCTACGTCAGCACCTCGCATGTCCATAAAACATGGCGCCCTCCTTAGGTCAAAACATGTACTAAATATTATAGATTTTTAAATCAATGTCAATATTTTATGTGCTTCTAGTAAGATATTTTAGTCAACGAGAACAATTGTGGCTTATTAGAGCCTATAAGTGTTTAAGTCCGAGGTTCCCTTTAAGTCCATTTCCGCATATATCAGTGTGATATTGGTATCGGATTTTTGCAGTTGGACAATATCAGGACATCGGTAAAAACAGTTATCGAACAACTCGAAAAAATACTGTAGCTCACCCGTGATTAAACATTGTTATTTTCTAGTAATATTGTAGAAGTGATTATTTGAAAATGTAAACGCTGGCAGATCTATAGAAAAAAAGTCTTAATTATTGATATTTATGCTGTTTGTAATTATAGTGTTGAATCAAAAAATTAGTATTCACATAAAATAAGTACAGAATGAAATTATTAAATGTTTTTGAGCAAATTTGTGGTGTCTCAAGTGAGCATCAAACTGGTAGCCCTTTGTGTTAATCAGTACTCAAGAAATAGCTCTCACTTTCACAAAGGTTGATGACCCCTGGTCTAGAATTTTCCCGTTCAGTTTCAGAAAAATCCCCACTGATGAACCTTCTAACCCTGTTCTTGAGTGGCGGGACGTCACCCTCTGGCACTTGCACATTCCTCAAAATACTCAAACAGACAAACCTACAAAGTAGTATTACGGCTGCACTGAAAAGAAACTAAACAATTAAGTCCTAACGTTACGACTCAAGTCGTGATTTTAAAAGGAAAAAAATACTACCAGAGAAAATTGGTATTTTGAGAGATACACAATTTTGAATAAATGAGTATCAAAACTCCCACAAAAACTTAAAGGCAACAATGACATTTGAGATAGTGAAGATCATTAACATTTCTTTAAAATCAACACACAAAAATTGAAATGACAACTAACCTCGCCACATCTTCTTGCTCATAATGACTTTTTTGTTGACTGTGTTGCCCGAAATTACTTTCTTTTCAGTGTCACCTTAATACTCCTTAGTACAAATCAACACTGCAATTCTATCTCAACTGAAAACAGAACAATACCAGAAGCAGGGCTACAGTACATACAGACTCAAATATATAGAAAACCCTCAATAGGTCAATGTTGAGAGAACAAAAAAGTTATGTATACGTCCATTACCTATCCTGACATACGCTACAAGCGAGTGGTACTGCCTAAAGACACTAGAACCTCACATTTGTGGATATGAACGTACTATGAGCACGTAGGTTTGCATACTGTATTGGAGATAATTCTGAATAAAATTCTAGAACGAATACAAAGTCATTACATTAAGAGGGAACCATCATGTACTGAATTCCCATCTGGTTGGATTGGCACAAGTTACCAACAGTAGAAATTAGACTAAAGCCACAGTGACGGAAAATGGTCCTGCTGGTGAGTCAGTTTAGGCTGCACAGCTTAAAGCGAGTGTGCTCTAAGGAGCAGCAAGATGGATCCAAGAGTCGCCCTGAGATGATGTCACTGGAAGCAAAATAGATCTGGCACAGTAAGCCTGCATAGCCAATCACAAAAACTTTTCGCAGATGTCAACAGTTGCTCAAGGCAAATCTTCTCTGGTAAAATAGCTCAAATGCCACGTTACGGCCGAAAGGCCTCTTATTGAATTAGACTACACTTGACAGGAAAGGGACTTGCGCTCATTTGTACGACCGACCGACCGACCTAAGAACATGTCAGTCGATCGATATTTTAGACGTACAATCAACATTCCTAAAACTTAAAAATACATCAATTATCTCATGTGCACCTTCCTACAATTACACATAATCATAGGTTATCGACAGGAAGAGAATGTTACAGTGGTATGAAACAGAATCTGAACCTTTTTGTCAAAATCACACAGATGAAAAAACAGTCTGCTTTACTAAAACCACCCAAACATTTCATATTTTAATGCGGATAGCATGCAAACAATGACGGAAAGGGGAAAAATAAGTAAGTGAACCCTCTACCAAAGGAGACAAAGAGCAATTGAAACCAATTTTTTCCAAACAATTTAAGTCGGGTGTGTGCTCAATCACTGATGAGTGGTTTGAAGCTGCCCTGCCCACTATAAAACAAACACCTGGTAAGAATTGTCTTGATGAGAAGTATTGTTTTATGTGCATCATGGCTTGGTCAAAAGAGCTGTCTGAAGACCTGTGATCAAGGATTGTTGATTTGTATAAAGCTGGGAAAGGATACAAAACCACCTCTAAAAGTCTGGATGTTCATCAATCGACAGTCGGAGAAGTTGTCTACAAATGGAGAGTTTGGCACTGTTGCTTCTCTCCCAAAGAGTGGCCTTCAACCATAAATGACGGCAAGCGCTCAGCGCAGAATACTCAGAGAGGTCAAAAGGAACCCTGCAGTGTCTGCTGAAGACTTACAGAAATCCCTGGCACAGTCCAATATCTCTGTGCACACATCAACTATGTGTAAAACTATGGCCAAGAATGGTGTTCATAGGAGGACTCCACGGAGGAGGGCAATGCTATCTAAAAAAACATTTTTGCTCGTTTAATGTTCGCAAAAAGGCACTTTGGACACTCAACAGAAGTTTTGGCAAAATGGACTGATGAAACCAAAGTTGAAATGTTTGGGAGTAACACACAAGGTCATGTGTGGAAGAAAAATGGAACAGCTCACTAACATCAACACCTCATCCTCACTGTGAAGCATGGTGGAGGGAACATCATGATTTGGGGCTGTTTTGCTACCTCAGGGCCTGGACACCTTGCAAAAATTAATGGAAGAATGAATTCAAAAGTTTATCAGAATGTTTTGCAGAAAACCTGAGGTTGTCTGTTAGACAGTTGAATTTAAAATAGGATAGATGATGATGGATTATCCAAAACACAGAAGTAAATCAACTTCAGAATGGTTTCAGAAGAACAAAATACACGTTCTGGAGTGGCCAAGTCAAAGTCTAGACTTGAACCCCACTGAGGTGCTGTGTCATGACCTAAAGGCTGCGATCATCCCAGACATCCCAGGAATCTGACTGAACTACAGCAGTTTTGTACATAAAAATGGGCTAAGATTAGTCCTGATTGATGTGCCAGACTGATCTGGAGCTACAGAAAGCGCCTGGTTGAAGGTATTGCTGCCAAAGGGGAGGCCCACAAAATATTAAATGTGATGGTTGACTTACTTCTTATTCCCCCTTCTGCCATTGTTTGCATACTATCCTCATTAAAATATGACAACCTGTAAATGTTTGGGTGGTTTTAGTTAAATCAGACAACTTTTTTTTATCTGTGTGATTTTGACAAAGATCAGATCAAATTTGAATGTGATTTTATGCAGAAATGTGAGAAATTCCAAAAGGTTCAGATACTTTTTCATTCCACTGTATCAACCAATAAACTAACCAACCAAATATGAACCAACTAACATATCAGAAGTCAGCACAATTTCAACAAACCAGCAAAAAAGAGCACCCTCTTAACCACTTGCTTATTTTAAAGTGTTCTGAAGCTATCCAAACTTTCATGTTGGACTTCACATAAGAACAGTCTGCTGACGATGGCAGGCTCATGGCTTAACAAGTGAAAATTGGTCACATACCAAACATCACTGACAACATTGGGTAGATGTTGAAAGCCAAACGAGCCCAGTCAATTCTTATTAAAATCAATACTAAATTCAAAAGGGCAATATTCTAAATAGCATTTACAAATGAGTTTAAATTACTTTTTAAAATTCTCCTGCATTTACATGTTAATATTAACATTACATTTGCTTCAGAACGGTACAATTGATATTTTTGCATTATGTCTTCTCAACACAACAAAAAATAAGTTAGTTTTAATTTCAAAACTGTATAATATCAAACTATATTCTGATTTTCTTATCGTAAATGACGTTTTCCTTAAAATTACAGGGCTTCATTCTTGCAATATTTTCTTTCTTTTTTTCTTTTTTCCATTTCAAACAGACTTATTACAACACTACAACAAACACTCAGAAATCATAATTCAGATTTTTCCCCTCAGATAGCTTTACATGACCAATCTTAATAATACATGACTACTCTATTGAATTCTCATTATAACCTTACAATTAGTCTGTAGTTTTCATTGTGTACTTTACCAGCTTCTTTAATGTTTTTCATGTTAAAATATTTTACAGGTCCAACGTTAATAAAATCCTGTTATAAGTACCCTATTTACCGGACTATAAGTCGCACTTATTCCAATTTTTCGATGCATTTTTATGCATTATAAAAGATATCTGTCTGAATTTTGGGGGGCTTGAAATGGATTAGGGCATTTACACGAAAAACGCGGCTCTACTCAAGAGAATTTTCAAGTTAAGAAACTACTTCCAGAACTTAAAATATTGCAGAGGTACCACTGTACTAGGATACAGTGTAATTGCGAATCCACTCAGTGGGTGGCAGTTGCGCTCACCTGCTCAGAGTATGCACAGTATTTTTGAACCAAATAAGAGCACACAGCAAAGAGCACTGGAAACATGAAGAGCTAAGACGAGGAAATTTGACGACGCGTATGTAGTGTTTGGCTTTTGGCTTTGACTTTTGATACAATGGGAGATGAGGAAAGACAAGTCTGTTTACTGTGTCTAAAAATGTTTCCAGCGGACAGCAGGAAGCCAAATCAATTAAGATGTTACTTAAAGACATTAGACTCCAATCACATTAATAAGCCGCTTGATTTTTTTTCAGCGAAAACGTGCCAACAATTGTCCCGTTTTGTCAGTGTTACATCAGTGAACCAGCGAGCACTGTTAGCATCATATAAGGTGGCATACCAAGTTGCTCAGTGCAAAATAATCCTCCACCATAGCAAAGGAGCTGATACTGCCTGCAGCAAAAATATAAACTGTCCCTCTGTCCAAAGACACTGTCGTTTTTGTTCTATTAATTTATGTTTTTCGCACATTGTCCTCATGAGTTAAATGTTAATAATTAATTTGGATTTAGTATTATGTATTGATTTTTTCATTTTTAGTTTGGATGCAAGTTAAATTCAGGAAAATTGATGCGCTTTAATGAAACACTTGGAAGCTTTTCAGTTTTGTGCAATTTTAGCAACTCCGGTGGACAGAAGCGGTAGTGTTTTGCCTTAATGAGGACTGCATTTCCCATGATGACCAGCGCACACCTGCATTGTTGGAAAATCATCAATCAATCAAAAATCAATCTCCCGGTCGCCTACAGATGGACTAAACAAAATTTCTGTTTCCAGCGGCTATGTGAAGGATGAATACTAATAAGGTAAAGAATCAAGTTGTGGCTAAATAACAGCATTTGACGGTGAACAACCATATGGCCTAGTGTGGCAGGTTTGGGGGGTATAGGGAGCACGCCAGCGAGTGAAGGCTGGGCCAATGTTTATTCTGTATATCCTGGTTGCCTGCCTTTTTTCCTCCTCAGACAAAACTTTTTGTCTCTGGTTGCTCTGCCATCTTTGCAGAATTTGCGTTAAAGCGTTCCACTTCGACTTTGGTCTTTATAATGAATGGGGAAAGGGGGAAGTGACGCATGCTGTAAGGCAGTCAGCAAAATTGTAGTTTTTTTGTGTGGCAGGAACTCTCCTCAAAGTTAAATAGTGCCGGTGAAAGCAATACAGACCTCCTCAAGATACAAAAGAGGTGTCCTTCGACTAGTTTTGAGTCGACATATTATCACAAAAGTTATGAAAATATTTTATAAAGGTTGAAAAGTTAACAAGTGTTGCTTTAAGTCTTTTCTGTTACAAACAAAACAATGTTAATAAAGTTCTACTTTGTTGTACATTGTGGCAGCAGAGAGTTGGGGGGGGCGCGCGAAACGTTTACGTCAGAAACAGAAAATAACTGAGAAGCACTGGATTTTTTTGTTCAAATACTGAAGATGAAGACTTAAATGGATTTGGTAGTGATTTGGAGTGAGATCAAGAGTTTTGCTTATCGTTAATCTGAGTAACTGTAATATTTCCAGATACCTAGTTAACACTATGTTCTCTGTTTTAATACAATTATAATGTATAATGCTTGTGATTAAATAAAAGGACCTCACAAAATTTGACTTATACTCCAGTGCGACATATATATATGGCGGAAAACACAGACAAGACTGAAAAAGCAGTTTCTGCTCTTGCACTCCTCTTTAAAAGAAACTGCTGTATTTTAAGCCAAAACAACTGTTGTGTTTGATAGAACAATATGTCT
The DNA here is from genome assembly GCF_030265065.1 of Corythoichthys intestinalis. Classification (NCBI taxonomy): domain Eukaryota; kingdom Metazoa; phylum Chordata; class Actinopteri; order Syngnathiformes; family Syngnathidae; genus Corythoichthys; species Corythoichthys intestinalis. The sequence continues at coordinate 47,954,177 of NC_080403.1, read as the reverse complement.
ATATGCTGCCATAGCAGATTCATGGCGCATTAAGCTCCCGGACAATTTTTAATTTGTCCGTTTTACCCTGAAACCCCCTGTTTACAGACGTCACACAACCGCTTCTGTTTCAACCAAGCGATATAACCAAGGTAATTAATTATATTTATTACTCAAAATGTTTGTCATTTTTATCTTAGAATCGTTAATTGATGTCTCATATTTCGTAAAAAAAAAAAAAAAATCGACTTTAACATTTTTTTCGCTCACATATTTTAAACTTTTAAACAAATTATGTCGCAATGAAAAAAATGGCGTGTGTAAAAAAAGTCACGGATATCTACCTCATAACTATCGCTTGATTTTTATTTTTTGTTACTGTCGCATTTTCTCCGATATGTTAGATCAGGGGTCCCCGAACTACGGCCCGCCTCCACATTTGGTCCGGCCCCTTGACAATACCAGAGACCATTTTTGATTTAAAAAAAAAAAAAAAAAAAAATTTAAACCAAGGTAATTATATTTATTACTCAAAATGTTTTTCATTTTTATCTTAGAATCATTAATTGATGTCTCATATTTTACTTAAAAAAAAATAAACGACTTTAAAAAATTATTCACTCACATATTTTAAACTTTTAAACAAACAACATCACAATGAAAAAAATGGTGTCTGTAAAAAAGTCAGATATCTACCTCATAACTATCGCTAAATTGTATTTTTTTTTTTTTTTTTGTTACTGACGCATTTTCTCCGATATGTTTGATGATAAATAATCGATCCAAACAAAGAAAAATTGAAAAGAAACGTTTAAAAGGGTAAATGTACGAAAAACAAAATCTCGGCCACTCCTTGATGTCTGGGATTTCTGCATCGCGACCCTTGTTATTATGACCATGATTCACGCATAAAATCCCCCAAAAATCCAGCTGTGGCCATTCACAGCTGTGTCTTGACACTCAGTGATACATGCTACAATGAGTTTTTGGATCGAAAAGAGGTAAGTACGCGATAATATCTCGTTAAAGTCATAGGATCTGCAACTCTGCTCTCGCGTGCTCTCACTTCCAGATAGGGTTTTGCTGTTTAATTTTTTTTTTTTTTTCTAAATGCCCTCCTGTTCAAAATTTTCTTCCCCCAGAAAATTGAGATTTTAAGCTTTCCAATGATGTATCACACATGCTTATCTGACAATTTTGAAATTTGGCCAAATTGGGGGTCTCAGAGCGGAACTTCAAGTCACCTGAGTGTTTTCCGCCGTATGTTTTTTTCCCCTCTTCACTGTGCATTTTTTGGGTGGTGCGACTTACAGTCCGAAAAATAAGGTATATAAAATATAACCTGTACTTCCAATGTTGTTTAAGGTCCAACTCTGGAAATATCACATCTGGTCTACCTCTAGGTTGAGATATTACTATTGTGAAAATCAGTTTAGTAGACGCAGCTGACACACAGGCTGCACAATACTCATGAATATGGGGGCAGGAGGGAGGTGCTGCCCACCATTATGACCAAACCTCGACACCTCCAAGACGTTCTAGACAATTCAGTTCACTGTCAAAAATGAAAAGGTGGGATAAGTACATAGTTGTGAAGCGGCTTGCAAAGCGCACGCAGTAACAATTCTTGGAATTGTTTTAGAAAATTTCTTGCCATAAAAAAATAAAAAATAAACTCTGGAGCCTTTTCTACACGAATTCCAAATATGGTATGCAGCTATATATTAACAAGTCAGGTCTCCTACATAATGCACTATTCCAGTTAGATTCGGCATTTAGCCCTTTAAAATCTGTGATATATAGTATACAGGCTTGAATAAATGGTGATATAACAGTGCTTAGGATACACATGGTAGCAATTAGCTATTTACAAGGAATGGGCTATATCAGAAGTTAAGCTTCTAATGAAAAACTAACTAAAGCGCAATAAGCCATAAGGTTGGCTCGGTTTGATTGACAGTTAGCAGTTAAAAAATATAGTAGCTAACACATTTAGTGGTCGATTCTCACCTCCAAAAACCAAGCAAACCAAAATCCAATCTGCTAAATGACAGACTACACTCTGAAATCTAAACCTAAATACTGACCGTTTTCCTTCATGGGCAGTGAGGCTAGTCAGAAAAAACATACACGTTAGCATGTCGCGGTTTTCCGAGACGGTGGAGGACCATACCTTTGGTGCGAGATGAAAGGTTGGTACATACACTTCCTTGGAGAGAAGCAGATGACCATTAAAATAAAAATGATAAAGTAATGCACAGGCACTGATATTGATATCAAATAAAACGTTGTCCGTCCTGTATCTAAAGCATCCATAGAGGTGATAGAAATATAAAACAACCCCAGTAAAAAAAGAGGTAGCTCAACGGAATGGCTAAATGAGTAACTGAGTGTGGTTGTTGTGCACTGTGTGCGTACACAATATGTCCAGGCATTTGAAGCAGCGTTGATTTAAATAGACAAAAAACACTGTAAAGAGGCAGAAGTATGCTTAGCTTAAATTGTACTGAATGTAGTTCCCTTGTTTACTGTCACTCAAACATCTGCTTGCTCTCCATATGGACTCCTTGAAGACACACACACACGCACACACGCACACACATATGCATACACGCACACTTGCTGTCCATCCAGGATATCTTCCTCATTATCTCTCTCCTCTGTTTTATACCCACATAGCCACCGTGTGCCCTTAAGAGACCTCGCTGCCAAACACCTCCAGCACCAGTGGGGTGAGCTGCATGCTATGCTCGGGCTGGAAGGAGAGCGAGCGGTACTGTTTGGAGTGCTCCTCGTTGAGGCTGCGTAGGTCGGCCAGTTTCTGGATCATTTTGGCATAGAGCAGGCTCCCTCCGGGGTGGTTGAGCTGGATGTAAGCCTGCAGGGTTACTGACAAGCGGTCTTGGAGGGCTTCAATCCGTGTGTGGTCTTGCACTCCTGGGCGGTCTGTTGGGAAAAAAGATTGCTTGGTGTAGGCTATAGTAATTCCAATTTTTTGGGATGTTATTAAGGGATCAAAAATGTCATGTTTTGAGAGTTACAGTGGGGCAAATAAGTATTTAGTCAACCACTAATTGTGCAAGTTCTCCCACTTGAAAATATTAGCGAAGCCTGTAATTGTCAACATGGGTAAACCTCAATCATGAGAGACAGAATGTGAAAAAAAAAAAAAAAGAAAATCACATTGTTTGATTTTTAAAGAATTTATTTGCAAATCATGGCGGAAAATAAGTATTTGTTCAATACCAAAATTTCATCTCAATACTTTGTTATGTACCCTTTGTTGGCAATAACGGAGGCCAAACGTTTTCTGTAACTCTTCACAAGCTTTTCACACACTGTTGCTAGTATTTTGGCCCATTCCTCCATGCAGATCTCCTCTAGAGCAGGGATGTTTTGGGGCTGTCGTTGGGCAACACGGACTTTCAACTCCCTCCAAAGATTTTCTATGGGGTTGAGATCTATAGACTGGCTAGGCCATTCCAGGACCTTGAAATGCTTCTTACGAAGCCACTCCTTTGTTGCCCTAGCTGTGTGTTTGGGATCATTGTCATGCTGAAAGACCCAGCCACGTCTCATCTTCAGTGCCCTTGCTGATGGAAGGAGATTTTCACTCAAAATCTCTCGATACATGGCCCATTCATTCTTTCCCTTACACAGATCAGTCGTCCTGGTACCTTTGCAGAAAAACAGCTCCAAAGCATAATATTTCCACCCCCATGCTTCACAGTGGGTATGGTGTTCTTCGGATGCAATTCAGTATTCTTTCTCCTCCAAACACGAGAACCTGTGTTTCTGCCAAAAAGTTCTATTTTGGTTTCATCTGACCATAACACATTCTCCCAGTCCTCTTCTGGATCATCCAAATGCTCTCTAGCGAACCGCAGACGGGCCTGGATGTGTACTTTCTTCAGCAGGGGGACAGGTCTGGCAGTGCAGGATTTGAGTCTTTGGCGACACATTGTGATACTGATAGTAGCCTTTGTTACTGTGGTCCCAGCTCTCTGTAGGTCATTCACTAGGTCCCCTCGTGTGGTTCTGGGATTTTTGCTCACCGTTCTTGTTATCATTTTGACACCACGGGGTGAGATCTTGCATGGATCCCTGGATCGAGGGAGATTATCAGTGGTCTTGGCTTCCATTTTGTAATAATTACTCCCATAGTTGATTTCTTTATACCAAGCGTTTTACCTATTGCAGATTCAGTCTTTCCAGCCTGGAGCAGGTCTACAATTTTGTCTCTTGTGTCCTTCGACAGCTCTTTGGTCTTGGGCATAGTGGAGTATGGAGTGTGACTGACTGAGGTTGTGGACAGATGTCTTTCATACCAATAATGAGTTAAAACAGGTGCCATTAATACAGGTAACGAGTGGAGCCTTGTTAGACCTCGTTAGAAGAAGTTAGACCTCTTTGACAGCCAGAAAGCTTGCTTGTTTGTAGGTGACCAAATACTTATTGGAACTAATTTGGAAATAAATTCTTTAAAAATCAAACAATGTGATTTTCTGTTTTTTTTTTTTTTTTTTTTTTTTCCCCCTCATTCTGTCTCTCATGGTTGAGGTTTACCCATGTTGACAATTACAGGCCTCTCTAATCTTTTCAAGTAGGAGAACTTGCACAGTTGGTGGTTGACTAAATGCTTATTTGCCCCACTGTATATTATCAAAATTCCTGGCAACTAGCAGTATGTTTAATGCTGGTAAGGCATGTTGCATTGTTGCTTCGTCAACAAAGACTATATCGAAAATATTTCGTTGATGAACAATATTTTTAAGGACGAAAATGTGCTATAGCTTCCGTCAAATGTTCACAATGTGTGACCTTTTCTGCTTGAATGTGTAGTTAGCCTGCATTGTAGCAGTGTTGTGTCGCTCATGTGACGTGCTGCACCCGCCCCAACTCACCGGTGTCCTCTCTAAGCTCCAGGCTTTCTTGTCTTGAAACATGGTAAGATTTGTTTTCTTATCTTGGCAAGAGAGAATATGCAATGTTGCTTTAGCCTTTAAAGGTTTGTGCTTAGTGATTATCACACACTCAATGTAACTTGGAGTGTTAGTAATGCATTCGCGTTCTCGTTAGCATTAGCATTTAGCGTGGTGAGCGTCATCTTAAACACTGGTAATTTTTATGTATTTTTTTTTCCATACAGTCCGTGGCATCCAACAATGTACTGTTTTCCTGCTGAGTGTGTATTATCATCACTAAGTTGCCATTGTCCTTGCAGACGCTACAATATGTGCTCGCCTGTCAATGTTTGTTCCAAATTGTTGGAAACCTTTATCTATTTACTTATTTTTGGGCATGGGACACAAGTGCAGGTGTGATCAACCTGTTGCTGGCAACCATCGATGAGAGTGTCTAGTGATAAAGGCCGAAACACCCATGACTAGTTGGAACACTGCTGGTGATGTGTCTCAAATTTACACCTTTCCCATCACGGAGACACAGCTCCCAAGCCACTCTCGACATCAAGGCTAACCTCATGTAAATACCATCTATTGGCACAATGGGCAGAATAACACCATGTCCAGTGTTTATGATTCTTTCGAATAAAACTTAAATTTAAGAGACGAAAATAATTTGACTATCCGCAACTAAAGCTCTATAATATGCCATATTTTTCCTGTAAATTATTGTTGGAATGGAAAGATAAGACACAAGACGGATATATACATTCAACATACTGTACATATGTACTGTATTTGTTAATTATAACAATAAATCAACAAGATGGCATTAACAATATTAAAATTCTGTTAAAGCGATCCATGGATAGAAAGACTTGTAATTCTTAAAAGATTGTTAGTACAAGTTATAGAAATTTTATATTAAAACCCCTCTTAATGTTTTCGTTTTAATAAAATTTGTAAAATTTTCAATCAAAAAATGAACTAGTAGCTCGCCATTGTTGGTGTCAATAACTACACGATGCTCACGGTGCTTAAACCCATAAAGTCAGTCGCACCAAAGCCCCAGCAGAGGGAGACAAAAAACACAAGTAACAAGTGGGTATGACACTGTGCTGTCATTTTAATCTGAGCGGGGCATGTGCGTTATTTGTGTCAAATATTTTAACGTGATTAATTGAAAAAATTAATTACCGCCCGTTAACGCGATAATTTTGACAGCCCTAATATTTAAAACCCCTCTTAATGTTTTCGTTTTAATAAAATTTGTAAAATTTTCAATCAAAAAATAAACTAGTAGCTCGCCAATGTTGATGTCAATAATTACACGATGCTCAAGGTGCTTAAACCCATAAAATCAGTTGCACCAAAGCGCCAGCAGAGGGAGACAAAAAACACAAGTAACAAGTGGGTATGACACTGTGCTGTCATTTTAATCTGTTTTAGCAGGGCATGTGCGTTAATTGCGTCAAATATTTTAACGTGATTAATTTTAAAAAATAACTACTGCCCGTTAACGCGATAATTTTGACAGCACTATTATTAATATGACTAAGCATTTTCGTACAAAAGACTAAGATGAAAAATAGAAGAGATGCCAAAAACAACACTGGTATGTTGGCTCACAAACTTCAGCAGTACATGGAGCCTTATATTCCAATTACCATGCGACCAGATTCTTAAATGAAATTGCTTTGTAACACCCCTGAATTGGAATAATAAGGCAGAAATAGAATGAAACAGGGGCAGTGCATTCCTTTTGCCAATCCGTCTAGAAAGTGTTATACGCTTTATGGGAACTGTCGGGCTGCGTCATTTCTACGTACTCTGTGTTCTGTGTTGACATATAGCAATGAGTAGTGACGCTTGGTACAATCTTATAAACATGGCGGATGCAAAGCAGAGCTGGTCTACGAAGAATGGTGTTGCACCAGGTGTTGATTAATAAATGTGCATAAATGTTCAGAGCTACAATCTATAGAGACAAATGACCAGCAGCTTGATGCATTCAGTCATTTTTACTCTGAACTGCCCATGTCACACATCTGTTAAAAAGCTGTATTGATGAAACTGAGTGACATATGGTATAGAATATACCAGAATGGAATACTGGTAGATCACAATACACACAGATATATGGGGGGGTCTACATGTAAACCGAGCTAGTGAACAGCATGCAATACCTGGAGAAAGCAAGCAGATGGCCATCAGCAGCACATGTTCCTCCTCGTGCAGGTTGAGCTTCTTGAGGCCCACCTGGAACTTAACCAATGGCTCCAGCAGCTCCAGAGTGTGGCCAGCTATAGCACAGACACAACGGTAACATCTATTTAAACCATATCTGGCATATTTCGATTATTTTCACCCTGCATATTCTGTGGAGATGCCAATATGTACCATTTATTTTTGACTGGTATGTTTTACTGCACTGCACAATATCACAGTGGTATCGCACCTAGGACTATTTGGACCCTCTTAAATGTACGTAGTCTCGAAAGTAGAGTGATCCCTCGTTTTTCGCTGTTTTTGGGGACCAGAACCCGCTGCAATAAGTGAAAAACCACAAGATCACGGTGGAGGACTGGTTGTCACGTCAGTCTTAGGTTACAGGTCAAGGGTTCAAATCAGGGCTCCAGCCTTTCTGTGTGGAGTTTGCATGTTCTCCCCCTGCCTCCATGGGTTTTTCTAGGTCATCTGGTTTCCTCCAATGTTCCAAAACATGTATTATGGTTTAATTGGTAACTCTACAGGTATGAATGTGAAAGTGAATGGTTGTTCTGGGTGTAAACCAGGGGTCCCCAACCTTTTTTGCACCACGGACCAGGCGTTATTTGGGTCTTTTTTTCACGGACCGGTTTTCTGACAAATTTTGCAACCCATCAAAAATTGCAACGATGCAGTTCTGCGCATGCGCGTAACGTTAAACATAGCCGCAAAATGCGCAAATGCGGCGATTACAAAGTAAACACTACTAACTTTCTTGAAAGAAAGGAATATTAACTTAGGTTTGATCATGGAAGGACTTGTAGAAAAGTTCTCCTCAGATACATCCTGCCATGTAAGCTGCACACAACTGCACACCGCTCTCACCATTAACGATTTAGCCTTGTCGTTAAACAGAAGCCCGCTTCACAAAGACGATGTTGGAAATTGTAGCAAGGTTTTCAATGCTCTTGTAGCGATGTCAGGATATTCCAGAATGTCTTTAATCCAGAACCTCGGTAGAGTTGTTGTCTCAAATGTACGTTTAATAAGGTCGCCGTCATTTGCGATCTCTACAAGTTGATCTTCCTGTTGCACAGACATGCTCGAATCACTCGATTTATTCACAAACGGGTCACGAATCCACTACTTCGCAGTTCGTGGGTCTTCGAGGTTGTAGGCTCGTCAGGTGCCCTTTTCGCCGTAAAAAATATCTCCAAAGACGTCGGTTTTTCAGTCATCTTCGCTCGTGTTGGGGCTAATTATTTCCAGGAACAAATGTGCTGCGCCCGCGGCCTAGCAATACGTTATTATCGAGGACAAGCGCACATAGATATATTATATACACAAACAAGATGTACTGCTAGCAGTCCAATCAATGGATTTCTATGACGACATTCTAATCTATCCCATAGTATTATATCTAGAATAGACAGGGATATTGGTGTGTTAAGCAGGGGCACAGGGTTAATTCGGCCAGAATGCGGTCGTTATTAAATTATTATTTCTGTGCGGCCCGGTAGCAAATGTGCCGCGGACCGCAGATGGGGACCCCTGGTGTACACTGCTTCCTGCCCCAGAATTAGGACAAGGTAGAAGCAGTACGGAGAATGCATGGCTGATACATGAACTCTGATGCTGCTGACGATGCTACAGGTTGTTCTGCAAATGGCATCAGTTCCTTGAGGCTCCCAAGTAAGTCACATATTTACAAAAAAAAAAAGTCAAGTGGCAAAGACAAATAACAGTCGTGTGATACCAATTACATATGTTGTAATATTTAAACTGACCTTTAGTGACATCACTGATCTGGTACTTAAAGTCAGGCGCACCACAGCTCCAGGACATGTCTTCCAGGTTGAAACTCTGATTTGACCGCAGCATGATCACCTCAATGGCACTTGACTTTAGCAAGGCGATCTGATCCTCTGCCGTCAGCTCTCTGCAAGAAAGATGTTTACATTTTACCATATGGCAAATTGGAACTGTTCAAGTTGAAGCAGAACAATTATTCCACATGTAACCACACATCTTACTCTCGAGCTTAATTAAAAATACAGTGGTGCCTTGCAGGCATGAAAATGGGTCAGGGGTTAAAAAGGTGAGAAAGGTGTGGAGGAAATATGTTCCGGCGTTCTGCCAAAATGTCCTCTGTCGGCGAAACGTCCTACATGTGGCGAATTTGACCATTTTAATTTTTCACATAAGGCTTAATATTCGAGGTATCGGGGGTTTAATTAGTTGAAGGAGTTGATTTCAACCACCATTGACTCGCGCTAGCTTAGCATCTCCGGAGCCCTGAAACTAACAAATAACTGGCAAACTGCACAGAATTTGTTCAAATCAACTCCAACGACTAATTAAACCCCGGCTAACTCAAAGATTAAAGCAGTAATGTGAAGTAATTTCTTCACATGCCAAATAGGGTCACAAGTAAAGTAATTAAACATTGTCCAAAAAAATAAAGCATAAAAAAATAATTTATATGTTGTATATTTGACAAAATAATCGCGTTTCCGAAGTTCGAGCCTGAAAGGGGACGAACCCGGAAGTGATACGTCACACCGGGAACGCGATGGCACCTCCGTACATACGGCCGCCATACAAAGCCCTTCAGACAGCGATATAAGCGATAGATCAAGCGCAAGGGAGGAGATCCAAGTTTTTGAAGAGTTGGAGGAAGAAGAGGAGATTGGAATTTCATGTTATTAGCCAGACGCTAATCAGGATGCAAACAATGTGCCTAGACTTCCTGACATGGAATGGATACAAGACCCATCGAGATTAGAACATTGGTAAGATATAGGCTGTTATTATTTTCATGATTTGAAGATGCAGATATTTGCACATAATTTTATGTTTTTGTCTATCTGATGACATTGTTAAAAAAAAAAAAAATCAGACTTCATGTTCATTTTGGCAGATCCGGCAGCTCCCGTGCATATAAAATAATAATATAGAAACGTTGGGGGGAAAGAAGGAGATGAGTCCTTGTTATATCTTGACCGAGTGACCCACACGACACCTTTATTGGCTTTTACAACTTTACTCAACGTCTTGCCAAGTGACTCTGAACAAGTTTTCTCTTTTAGTGAAGGAGTAAGGCACAAACAATAACACATCTAAATGACATGCGTACACTCTACTGGTGAACTCCCGTATTACAACTAAATAAAATCCATTATATCACAGTCGCCGATGGCTTTCTCCACTTTATTGTGGCAACAATAAGAAAACAAAGTGGCGTCTAATGGCGTGAGGAAATGTAGTTTTTTCACACAAGCAAACAGATTACAAAGCACCACTTCAGTGTTGTCCCGAGACTACATTTCCCATGATTCACTGCGTGGCCTGGGCGCTCGCTGATTCCAGACATTAAAAGCAACACTTGTCACCTGTCAGCGGCTCTCGCGAAGCGGCGAAACACAAACTAGAAGGCTTCAAAGCGATCACCGTGAAAGAAACGGTGAACCGTACAAATGCAATGCAATGCTTGAAGCATGAAGGTGGAAATACGTAATACAAATACAAATAAATAAAAAATAAATGTGCACAAACTCACCGGCGGTGTGTGTCTCTTACTACAACGTGACCGTGAATTACCGCGACGCCGACCCGCTTATGTGCACATCCACACCCCTTTCCCGATTGACAGTGGATTAACCCTTTCGGACAAGATCGTAGATGACGCACAATTTAAACGCGCTTAACCTAGCGAACGCCACAACAACTATGATCGGGAATAGCCTCGGTTAACGTCGCTAGCTTATACTGTTCATTCCACAACAGTTGGCAGCTCTGCTTTGACAAAAGTCATCAGTCATCTATCCAAAAATCACACTTACTTTTTGGCAAATCCTTGATCATAAGCAGACCAGTTAAGGAAGCAGGCATCTTCGAAGGGTTTGCAGCAGAGAACACTACTAGATGATGGCATGAAATTCATTCGCTTCGTGCGAATGAAAGATGTCCATTTACGTGCCCTGCTATCCTTTGGCCACTCATACAACTGTTCGTTTGAGTGAAAACAAAACATCGCCACACACCACCGTGGCATCTTACCGAGAAGCAATGCAACAAACAATACTGCTCTGTGGCGGACTTCCCTCGCACTTCCCGGTGTGACGTAATTTCCGAAGATTGCCGAAGAAAAGCATTTTGGTTGTCAAGGGCGTTGCTATGGGTTAAACAAAGAATCTGGAAGGGTTGCGTTAAAAAAAATCATGAAATTATGCTTATAATTGTTTAGCCATTGATATTATTCAAAAACATGGTTGGCCAACCTTAGTTCACATTTCCCCTTTAATCCTAATGTAAAAAATTCTGAACTTCCCCTTCAAAATAAAGACAATTGAACATGGCCATTAAAATGTTGTCTATAAAAGTTTTAGAGCAATAAAACAAACAACAAAAATGAATGAAATGAACAAGAATCCTTCAAAGTACTTCATAATGGGTCCAAATTATTTTTCGAACAGATCATGTGACTATAGCACCTTAGAGACAGCCGTTTGCATTGCTTAGCCAAAACTACAGCTGAGGAGGCAAAATGGATATCTAGAATTTCTTTAAACCTAAGCTTTCAAAACCTTCAACAACAACTGAGCTTGAACCGAGGATTGAGCACGAGCAGTATCAAAAAGTCCTGGCTGTCGTGTTACCTGTTGTGCTGTAATTCCAAGTGGTGCCTGAATTGGATGCTTATAGCGGTCGACAGTCTTTTTGAACCAGCGCAAAGTTCGCAGCGCACGGAGACATTTTGGTCATCTTTATTGGACAAAAATGTGAAGTAATGGCTGTGTTTCCAGTGTGCAAATGCAGCCATTTGTAGTATATCTCCTGCCTATTTCATTGCATCCTGGCGAGGTAGCAAGGCTATGTTGTTTGGCTGCAAACTCCCAGCGCTCACGGCTCACGAATCATGGTAATACACGTGACCCGTTTTTTTCCTATCCCCGATTAGAAAATGTGACATGTGATGTCACTCCCATGACTACAGTATTCTTCATTCTACATACATTATGGGGCAATAACAAAATAGTAACACACAGGCATCAAGGAAAGTAATTTTAATCAGATTACTGATTTAGAAAAATGAACGCGTTAGATTGTTTTTTACTGAAAGACAGTAATCAGATTACAGTTACGCATTACTCACATAATGCTTTACTGACAGCACTGCTTTTATATTACCGTTAAATACACAAGCTTGACGCTACCTTAACGGGAGCTATTTTTTCACCGGACGCTCTGGCAGTGTTCAACGCAAGTTGCAACGAACGGCAGTAACTTTGTCATACCGTAAAATATGAAAACGATCTATTACTCACCAAATTTAATATGCTGGCAAATGCATTCATCTAAAAAAAATTGGGAGTGAGACCTCACCTCGTCCAGCGAACGTGAATTTGTGCTTAGGACAAGATCATCTGTCGCTATTAGCGATCTTTGAAGCTCTTTTTTTTCCTCCCCGCATACATACTTGTTTCTCTCTCAGCGGCTGTGATTAACTTCAATGAAGTTGCTCTCCTAGTTAAGCCTTGTCTATCATTCGTCTTTGTAAGTTTTTAGTAACTTTGTGTATTGAATTTAAAAAGGAAAATGTGTGTTTTGTTTTTGGCGAACTTTTTCATGAAGCTAAACTGTTGAAGCTACTTACACGGGGAAAAATACGATTGTACAACGTTTTAAAAGTATTCATTTGGTATATTTCAGTTACCACGATTTAAGAGATCAATAAATTGAAGAATTTACGCCTTGTGTTTGGAGTGTTTGTTTTTGGGTTTGCTGGAATAGCGTCACTGACACACGCAGCATCAAACAGGGGAAGAGGTAAGCGCTGCCGCGCCAAGCCACTTCTGGCTGCATTTTCGACACATGAAAAATAGCGAATACGTACTACTGTATGACGGAAAATTTTAGTGGTTTTGTAGCCGCGACGTTTTCATAGCATGGTAAACCGTGAAGGCAACCGGCACATGCCTACAACCGACCCCCCACCCCCCTTAATAAATTTCTCCTCGGATCCACACGATTCACGTAGGTCATCCTTTTTGACTTCAAAACGGCGAATTTCGCCGAAAGGTGAGAGATTGTCATGCCTGGCCTTGAGATACATGCTTAATTTATTCCATTACCGGTCATGAGTTACTTTATGCGGGTTTCGTACCAAGTCACAATTTTCGTACTGCGACAACACTGACAACAATGCTTGTTAACTTGCTTAATAGTAATTCATAGCAATTACTCTCGTCGTGTAAATCTTGCAAGATGGCACAAACATGACGCGTTCATGTGACGCTTCAAGCCTCGCCAGTAAAACCCTGCCTCTAACAAAGTTATTGTAAGTGTAAAGGAATGGAAATGAAATGTGGACATAGGAGGATCCTTCCACTCCAGGCTTATGCTAGGAAAGCATAGGTGAACAAACATTCCAAAGGTAATCCAACCACATCCATCACTTTTAGCCAATGGCAATGACAACTTTCAAGAAATACAGGCCCTAGCTCGTTTTAGCCCTGACTTTAGGGCGACCCCAAATTGTGACATTTCATCCTGTCAACACACTGGTTTGTAAAGTGTGACAAGGGGCAACTATTTTAATCGATACGGTTGCGAAATTAAGAAGGCCTCTTGTCTCAAAGACGGTCTATAGGCACTAAAGTGGAAAAACCTTTGGGGTCACAGTACTGACACTAAAGGGTGCGTGAACTGTGAATTTCCGTTATGAACGGGACAGCTTGGGACATGATGTGCATTTAAGGTTTGTCGTCCGATTACTCGATTAATCAAACTAACTGCCGTATTTTGTAAGTCGCACCTGGGTATAAGTCGCACCTGCCAAAAGGGAAATAAAAGGGGGAAAAAAACATATGTAAGTCGCATCGGAGTATAAGCCGCATTTTGGGGCAAATTTATTTGATAAATCCAACACCAAGGACAGACGTCATCTTGAAAGGCAATTTAAAATAAAATTAGAATAGAGAACAACGGGATGAATAAGTGTACAGTGTGCTAATGTTACATGATACATTAGCAACTACTTGCAGCTTGTAATCTGCAGAATATGATTTTCTTTTCAGTGCCATTTTGTTCAGCCCTTCTCAGTTGTTTTTTGTTCTTTTAAGTTACCACCAATGTTGAAACACAGGCCTTGAGCGTCCTTTTGCGGTTTAACGTGAAAATAACATGTGATATGATATAATAATGTGTTAATAATTTTACACATCGCTCTAGAGTAGAGATAAACCGGCTGGGCCTATTATCAGCGTCGATATTTGAAGATTTGACGTTTATCAAGATTGGCCTTTTTTTAAAATCTTCAATTTAGTGCCCATTTGTTGTCCTCCCATCGCGGATGACGCGGAGATGATCATTTTTTACAGAGCTCGTCTCCCGCGTTGTAGGCTGGCACCTACCAACTCAATGCCAACCGAGAATGAGTATATAAAAATTTGTAGAGGGAAATTAAACCCCAAAAAGTGACCTGCGTGGTACCCGATCTCTAAGCCAATTCTTGACAGCAGTTTTCACTTCATTGTCATTGCCATATTGGTTGCCCTGGAGTCCTTCTTTCATTGGACCAAAGAGGTGGTAGTCTGACGGTGCCAAATCAGGAGAATTTGGCGGATGTGGTATCACAGTCCATCCAAGGGAAGTGATGACCTCCATAGTCCTGATGCTTGTGTGAGGACGTGCATTGTCATGCTGGAGGAGCACGTTTGCCATGTCTAAGTTGGGCCGAACACGTCAAATTCTTGCATTGACCTTCTTTAGAGTCTCAATGTACACCTCCACAAACCAAATCCAGAAACCCTAACCCTCAGAGGGGTTTCTTCCTCTGCAACAAGGAATTTGATTACAGCTCTTTGTTTCTGACGAGCTTCAAGAGGGGCAGCCATTTTGAAAGCTAGTTTAAACTTTAAAAATCTGAAAATAAGAAAAGCACACATAACAATCGCAAAAAGGTGTCTCCTATCATGTTTGTGCCAAATATGAACAAGATTGGTAAAATCCTGTATGAGCAATGCACTTGAGTGCATTACTTTTTGAATGCCCCTCGTATTTTCTAATGCTGATTTCTAAAGAATGGAAAAAGATATGAACTAACTTTTTTTTCCTGCTAAAAGAAAAGAGTCTACTCTTTCTTTGGTGGGTTCCATGGTCATATAGCAATAGAACAGAATTTTCTGTGGGCCTTACAAAATCAGTCAAAATCCAGTAAAACAGCTGGGAGTGAATGAGTTAAAAGGAACAATGCATCATGAATGTGCAAA
This sequence comes from Corythoichthys intestinalis, assembly GCF_030265065.1. Taxonomy (NCBI): domain Eukaryota; kingdom Metazoa; phylum Chordata; class Actinopteri; order Syngnathiformes; family Syngnathidae; genus Corythoichthys; species Corythoichthys intestinalis. The sequence continues at coordinate 47,938,813 of NC_080403.1, read as the reverse complement.
GTGACATACATTTGGAATTTTTGTACGTATGACGTTTTCTGGATTGAGCGTACGCCATGTTTCAGTAGCTATTTTATGTAATGTGAAATTTTTCAATGTTACCACCGTACTACACACCTGATCTCATCTAGTGATTTTTTTTTTTTTCTTTTTAAATTGGCTGTTAGTTTAGCTGACAGCAAATGAAGCATGCGACTGACCGGAGACCGTATAGTTACCTGAAGCCAGGGATCATCTTAGCAAAGCCAATGACTTTCTGAATGCTGTAAGAGACCAGGTCTGCCAAATGTGGAAGCATTGAGAAGCTGGATGCTTCTTCCTCACTGGAGTCAGGGCTGCTACCCTGATCGTGGTACATCATCATCAAGTTGCTCAAGTTCATTTTGGTGTCGACTGATTCTGTAAGAAAAAGGACCCAAAAAAAATACCTTGATAAGATAATAATATCTATAAATAAAAGTACTTCAAACTAAGTGACTGGACAGAAAAACACGAGTAACTTTGAGCAGAATAGAAGCTTGGATGACAGCTTTGAAAACACAAAGCCCTTCAACATCACTGGGGTTATTTTCAGTCATTTGCTGGCACTGCATGGAGGCCATGTGACCGTGCCTCTCGTTGTTTGCAGTGCATTAGTGACCAATGTATTAATGAACCCGTGTTTACAAGCAGGCGTAACATGTCTGCAGGATACGAGTCCTTCAAAGAACTTCCTCAGTATTCCAAGTAAAACAGTACAAACAACTTATATAAGCCAATTAAAGAAGGGAAAAACAGCTGACTTAAGTTCATTATGAATAGTACTCTTTTACCTTCTTTTCTAAATAGATTCGGTTACTTTAAGTTAACCTTTTTTAAAATGGCGCTTCCAAGCAGATTTATGGAGCCTTTTAATCGACATTTGCTTCTAAGGGCAACTGTGTGTGGAGGTCTGTTTAAATTATTTCATCCAGCAGCCAATGTTGATCTTGAGGGACGTTTGCAGAGAGTGAGCTTCTCACCCGGGGAGTGACTGAAGGAATCAGAGGAGGCGTCTGATAGAGAGTGGAGGGACGCGGCTCTGCTGGCACTGCGCGTCACTGGCCCCTCGCGCACAGGAGGCTATATATGGAGGAAGGGAGAGAAAGCATTAGGAGTGGGAACCTCTTGGTACCTCACGATACGGTTTGCGATACAAAGCTCACGATAATGATGATGTGACGATATGGCGATACAACGATTATCGATACATTGGTCAGGAAATCATTCTAGGATATTCTACAAACAACTAATGAACAGAAAAACAAGCTTCTGCTGTGAATTAGAATGAGTTTATCACTTGTAGACGTCCAATCCATTTGAACTGGGAGGGTGGCAGCGAATGAACATTCGTTCATTCGCTGCCATCCCTCCCACTTCAAACGGATTAAACGTCTATGGCCATCAGTGACAGCCAATGCCAGACAATAAGGTAATTTTGGGCCATTTAAGGTCATTTACTAGGGGTGTAACGGTACACAAAAATCTCGGTTCGGTACGTACCTCGGTTTTGAGGTCACGGTTCGGTTCATTTTCGATACAGTAAGAAAACAAAATGCAAAATATAAATGTGCTAGTTGTTTATTACACACTTTTGTGCGTTCAACAATAGGAACATTAGCCTATACAAAGCTAGAATTCTGCTCAAAAAGTAGCGTGTATTTAAAGATAATAATCCGACAACAATTTGCCTTTCAGACCCCGCGTATTGGTCAGCTTTCTTTCTGAAAGAAATAAGAAAAAAAGTCCTGTGCTAAAGAGAAAAGCAATCCCAATGACAAAGATTTTAACATGTATTTTACAAATGAAGTGCCACAATGAAACATTTTTTTTTTCTTATGAACGGTTTTCAAAAGCTTTATTGGTGGATTTTCTCACGTTAAAGCGCCACACAGAAATTAATAAATTTAATTGTGTAAGCAGGATCTGTGTATTATTCTTATTATTTAGTAACAGGTGTTTTAGTTCATTTCAATGTATTTTATTTAAATGGGCTATTATTTATTTTATTATGTGTTTATATTTTACAAATGTGATGCAGTATTCATTTATATTGTATATTTTATGTTGTGTAACTTTAGTTCCTATGTGAATATTAGTTCCTACTTATTTTGTTGTGGTAGGAGGGTTTTGTATTGAACACGCGGCTTTGTTGGTTATTATTATAGCAGAGAAGACGGCAGTAAATCAACAAAGACAAGTCAACTGAGCCCCGATCTACCACTCAGGAGGTCTGATGGACTCAAAAAGTGGGTTACGAATGCATATTAGTTTGAAAATCGACCGGATCCACCGTATTTTTACACAAGTGACTCCCGGTCTGCCCAACTCTAGCTACCGGTAGTAGTATTGACGCAGGAGGGTCATGTCTCGCGTCAAATAATAAACTGCCGTTCTTTTCGCGTGCGTCGTGTTGAGCCGCTTCTGGGATGCGTCTAACACGCGGCCGCATTGCGACTGGTGTGCATTGGCTGATTGACTTTAACGCCCGCGTTTCACTGCGTTGTCGCGGCGGCCACGTTGTCGCGCCGTTGACGTTTCTGGGTTATATACTGTCCTACTGTGTTGGTCCTCATTATAGGAGAGAAGACGGAGTATATATAATCTACACAAAGAAACTGTAACCCGATCGACTCACAGCCTCGAAAAGTAAGGGTTACATTATGTCAGAAAATCATTCGGGACACCTCTGTTCCGAACCGAGCACCCCGTACCGAAACGGTTCAATACAAATACATGTACTGTTACACCCTTATCATTTACCTGTTGATTTTCAGTTACTTCCTGTTGATTTTGGGTTATTTTATGGGTCGATTCCTGTTTATTTTGAGAACAGGAAGTGACCTGGGAATCACCCGAATCAATAGGCAGTGACTCAAACTCAACAGGAAATGACCTGTAAATGCCTCAAAATGAATAGCAAGTGACCTGTAAATGCCTTGAAAATTGGACAGAATGACTGTAAATGCTCTTGTTTCGAATGAACAAACGTTTCCAGTCTAAATGATTGGGCGTCGAGCACCATCAATGCAGCCTTATACTGTAGTTAACTGAGACACAATTATGGTGGAAGATTTTGGTAGCAACCTGTTGGTTCCCCCCTTTTTAAAAAAAACAAAAAAAAAACAGTGACACCTTTTTAAAGCGATATCTCGATTCTTGGCAGGAGCATATCGATAATCTTTTGGGATACAAAGTATCACGATATATCACCATTTTGATATATTGTCACACCCCTAGAAAGCATGGTGAAATATTACCGATTTGTCAGTGACAAACCTCAGGAAAATACAGTGCTGCTGATGCTCGTCAAGTCTACAATAACGGCGGGGTTATATAGCATCCGTCACAGATGAGATGTGTCGATTACACGTCAGACTCATGCATGCATGCATCACCTACAACAGGGGTCTCCAACCTATTCCACATAGGGCCACAGTCAGTGGCGCCTCCAGAAATTTTTCAAGGGGGCCAATTAAAATCTTGGTGGCACACCAAAACTAAAAGCCATAACTTCAGGTTTTTATTATGTTGTTGTAGTAAACAGGCCAGTAGAAAACTGTCAGAAATACTTCAGGACACGCCTACTGATACAGTCTTTCACAAAAGTGAGTACACCCCTCGCATTTCTGCAGATATTTAAGTATATCTTTCATGGGACAACACTGACAAAATGACACTTTGACACAATGAAAAATAGTCTGTGTGCAGCTTATATAATAGAGTTAATTTATTTTCCCCTCAAAATAACTCAAAATATAGCCATTAATATCTAAACCCCTGGCAAAAAAGTGAGTACACCCCTTAGAAACTACATCCCTTAATGTCCAAATTGAGTACTGCTTGTCATTCTCCCTCCAAAATTCAATTCCATTATATTATATTTGCATAGCCCTATATCAAAACAGGTTTGTCTTAGAGGGCTTTACAGAGTCATTTTGATACACAGTCAGATACAGTAGATCAGGGGTCCCCAAACTATGGAACGCGGGCCGGATACGGCCCGCCTCCACATTTGGTCCGGCCCCCTGAACAAAACCAGAGAGCATTTGGGGGATGGCGTGGCTCAGTGGTAAAGTAGTTGTCCCCCAACCCAGAGGTTGTGGGTTCGATTCTGTGCCCTGATGAACTTGCCTAAGTATCCTTGAGCAAGATACTGAACCCCACATTGCTCCTGGTGCTGCGTCACCAGTAGGTAGATGACGATGTAGTGTAAAGCGCTTTGAGCGCCTTAAGGTGGAAAGCGCTATACAAGTATAACACCATTTAACATTTTGATTTTTTTTTTTTTCCCTTTCAATCGTGTTATTCATTTTCTGGCTTTTTTTTCTGTGAAGAACCCAGAGAGGGTTATTTGGTTATTATCTATTTAATTAACAATGTTATTATTATTTTTATTATTTTCTATTATATTATTATTTTTATTCTATTTACTTACGTTCCGTGAAGAATCCAGAAAAGGTTATTTGATTGTGGCTTTCTGAAAAAAAATACATTTTTACATTTCGCCACCCTGCAATCGTCACACTTTTTCTTTTACAAACGGACCCCGGCCCCTCATCAGAGAAGGGGAACAGTTATGTGGCCCTCACAGGAAAAAGTTTGGGGACCCCTGCTGTAGATGAATGAGATGACTTCAAGTCCTGGGCATCCCTCATCCTTAGACCCTCCATGGCGGCAAGGAAATACTCAAAAAAAAAAACCCATGGGAAAAGAGAAACCTTGGGGAGAACCACAGATCTAAATCAAAATGTCATGTGACTCTTTAGTGTTGGTAGGTCCAGGTGTGCATAGGGAGCAGGTGTGTTCAAATTTGCAGTGCTGGTCACTGAAAGTTCCAACATGGCACCACATGGCAAAGAACTCTCTGAGGATCTATTGGTGCGCTACATGAAGATGGCCAAGGCTACAAAAAGATTGTCAACACCCTGAAACTGAGCTGCAGCACAGTGGCTAAGATCATCCAGCATTTTAAAAGAGCAGGGTCCACTCAGAACAGGCCTCGGGTTGGTCGTCCAAAGAAGCAGCATTTAAAGCATTAACAAGGCCAGTTTACTCTGCTTTGCTCTGGCTGACAAGTCATTACAATGTGAGGACTTTGCCCAGATGATGGCTTGGTTGTCTCGTAAATCGGCTTGGTTGTCTCGTAAATCTAGAGTTCCAGATAAGGTGCTTCAAGTCCATTTATCAGTCAAGAATTTGAGTCAAGCCGGAAGGGTGCCTTTATCTTCAATTACCCCCCATCAAAGACTTTATTATTTACTTCTCTGTGTTTGCAATGCTTCCTTGTATCCATCCCATTAATGTGCGTTTTTAATGGGTTTTATTCATATTTATGAGGAATATATTATTTCAGATTATGGGATTTTGATATAAATATTAAACTCAAAAGTCAAATTGCCACTGTGACTCTCAGGTACAGTATGCTATGGGATCCCTAGCTTCTGAAATCACCCTTCTCTCAAGCTCAGGTATGCTCATCCCCAAATTTACTGTCATATGTGTTAAAAAAAAAAAAAAAAAAGGTATTTAATATCTCTCCACAGCAATAAGACAGCGTTTTTTGCATTGAAATAAGACTGAAAAAGAGGGGGTCGTCTTATATTCGCGGTCTAGACATTATACCCGTTCACGACGCTAAATGGCGCCAGATATCATTGAACCGATGTTCTGTCATGACAGATCTCAGCTACTCTAAAGTTTAACCAGTTTGCATTGTTTTATTGCAATGTTTTTCCTTATTCAGATTTGTTTCAAGACTACAGTTAGACTTCACTTTGATGGTTAATGGAGTTATTGCAATTTTGTTGTTTGGTTTATTTACATTTAAAAAATCAGAAGCCATTCATTTACGAATGTGATTGCACTTTAGTTTACATATTTAAATGTTCAGATATTAAGATTTGAATGAGGCAAAACATGCTTTTTCTCTCAAATATATCGTTATAATCAGTTGTTTCAGATGTACTGTGATTATTTCCTGTATGAAAATTAATTTGGTGTTCAAAAACCCCCTTTTTTTTCCCAAACTTGAGTCTTGAAAAAGAGGGGGCTGTCTTATAATCAGGGCCGTCTTATATTCGGGCCAATACTGTAAATTCATATTGGAATGAAAATATACTTTTTCCCACGCTGCCTAAGTACTGGTAAACGTCTACCAAAAGTCAGTAGAGGTGTGCAGGCAGTCACAAAGTAGCGTCTAAGAACAACATGAACAGCCCCAAGGCCTGTTTCACAAAATAACTCGCGCTGATGGAAGTTATTTTCAAAGAATGTTTTTGAAGTGATCATTTTAGAAATCAATTCCTGAATATTAATTAAGATTTCTCAATTATAGTATTGAGAAATTGATATGATCAGTGTCTTTATACTGTGAATATCATTTGTTCATAAAAATAATATTAATGTGACAAAACAAGATTATAACAGGTAGTTTGACCTAATTTGGTATTTTCGGTTTATATAAAACTGTTTCACCAGTAAAGTTTTGTGTATTTACTGTGGTACATGGCAGAAGCAAACCCTACTAGTGACGTAGATGTTGGTATTAGGGCTGCAGCTATCTAATATTTTAGTAATCGACTGAAAATTCTATCGATTAATCGGACAAAACATTTTTTTTTAGGTAAAGAGCAATTATAGATATAGATGAGAAAACAAGACATTTCATCTAATATTGAACCATTTTCAGTCAATCAATGTCTTTATTTTCGATGTACATTGTTGAAAACAGCCAACAACCTAATTCCATCTCAAATGTGACTGAAAAAGGACTAATTCACTGCTTTCACTTAAAAAAACTTTTAGATCTTATGAAAAATATATATGTATATTTCTTACCTAAAAATGTCATTACGCTTGATAAAACATATCACTTAAAAGTTAGGCGTTTTTCCCACATGTTTCAATTGAATTTCCACTTGCGTCAAGCTATAAGTTCGAGTTATGTTTTAATTTGGTCTAAACTGTAAGTCCTGATAGGATTTTGAGTTTTTGCAGTGTTCAAAATGAATTAAATAAAGCCTGTATGTAAGAGTTAGCCACGCATCGACAGTGGTCATAATTAGTGATGCACGATAATGCATTTTTCAGCCGATACCGATAACCGATAATTTCCTCCTCGTTCCAACCGATAACCGATAATGTCAAGCCGATAATTTTATTTAAGATTTATGTAAAATTTTAAAGTATACACAAGAGAAAATATTGCTGTGCAAAAATAATATTGCTCTTTTTTTTTCAACATCAAATGTGAACAAGTAGTAGTAGTAGTAAATTCCAACATCTAAATAAAGACAGATTGTCTGACATTGTGTAATGGTAAACTTTTGGCAACAATTACTTACAGAGTAAATACATAAGTTGCACAAAAATGGCTTTAAAAGTATGCCATTCCTAAAGTATAACATTACTACACAGCAAAAACACAGCTCCTTAAGACTAGTTAAGGTCCCTTGTTTTCAGTGTAAATCTATTGGAAATAAGTTAAATTAACTGCCAGCACTTCAAGTATATTTCACTCAGATTTCTTGAAGAAAAATGGCCAGCTGAAAATAAGATTAACAGCCTTATTTTAAGCAATAAATTATTATACATAATCCTAAAAAAACAAAAACAAAAACTTGTCAGAAATGCAATATTTAGTTCAAGTAAGTGGAATAATCTGGCGCATTCAACTAGTCTTCAACACTCAAACAAGATGGGGAAAATTATTTGACTGGATTTAAGAAGAATGATCTGATTAAGACGTCATAAATTTAAAGCGTACTGAATGCATTACTGACTGGATGACTTCTTTGTGTCGTTTAGTGCATGTTACAATTATCAACTAACCACTGTGCCGTCATGATAAACATGGTTTGTTGACATCACCTGTGTAAATGTCCGTGGTAAAACTGATGTGATCGGCATGTCTTTCACGAAGAATCGTGGTCGTATAAACTGCGTTATTTTTTCATCCAGGGGTTTGGCTATCGGGTCATTTCGGGAATTTCCTCCCGCCTGTGCCCTTCAGTCCGCCCGGCTGCCAAATTAGCACCCGCGCCAGGCATCTGTCTTGAACTGGAGTGGCGGCGGCAGCTAAGTTCGTACCGTATATCCGCCCGCCCCGGCCGGCTTGCTGCGGCGCATTCGGTGCATGGCTAAGCTCTCATGCTCTACCCGCCTAGGGTGAGGCGGCGGCGGCCTGCCGGACCGGCGGGCTCCGTCGGAAGACAGCTACTTGTCAACTATCGATCTCGTGAGGTGTTTAGCCATAGATGGGAGTTTACCACTCGCTTTGGGCTGCATTCCCAAACACCCCGACTCCGGGAGGACCACAGCGTCTCTGTATCGTCACAAGCCCCGTAGCTTCCTTTATAGTTTATTTGTTAACAATAGCTTTAGCATTCGTGCTAGCAGCAGCATATTCGTTCCAAAAATCATTGTGATGCAGTTTTAAATGGCTGCTGGGTTAGTGCTAGTGGTGTTCAATGAGGACGCTTTCTTTAGGCCTTGAGGAACTGTTTTGTAGATGGCGAGAGCGTCGTTTATTTCATTTCACACACGGGAAAAGCAACGCACGCTAGTGAGAGCGCCTCAACACTGATGTGTAACACCGCCTCCTCTATGGCTACGTTCATACTACAGGTCTTAATGCACGAATCCGATTTTTTCGTGTTTTTCCGACTCGAGTGAGGCATTAACTTGACGGTTTGAACGTGACAAGTCGCATAGAACTGGACCATTTCAAATCCGATCTGGGTCACTTTCGTATGTGGTTCAAATCCGATCTGGGCCACATTTTTCCAGACTGTCGCGGCGGTCTGTACTGTCCACTCTCCCAAATCGGATTTCATGCAGCAATTACGTCATCAAATACCGAGAGAGACGCTTACCGTAGCGGTGCCGCTGTGCGTTATTAGCGCCTAGCTTGCAGTACACACGGCATTTGGGGAACGGCTGGGCTTGACAACAGTCATAAAAAATAAAAACGGGTTGAGGATAAGCCTGAGAATGCTCAGTTTTCTCTCTGCTCCAAGTGAGCAATATTTCAACATTGCCTACACGGCCGAGGTCGGGGCAAACTGCCCGTATGTGTGTGTGACATGCACGGACCGTGCGTGCATGCTATCGATCCATATAAACTTTGAATATCAGCCTAAACGGGGATTATTTATGTCTGTTATTTGTGTCCTCCTTTTGAAAAGCAAAATACGATATCCCTGGAATGACGGATGACGTGTGTCATTTGTTTTGATGCTTCTGCGCATGCGGGTCGTCTTGTTCAGCGCGTGTCGGACTGCGAATTAGTGCGCATGCGTAATACTTGAATGGTCTCAATGGACAAAGGCAATCTGAACGGGCACGCCAAAAAAACCGATATGACAAAAAATCGGATTCGTGCATTAAGACCTGTAGTATGAACGTAGCCTATGACGCCGTACTCCTAAACCCCTCCTCCCACAGGGGCTTCAGAGAGGGGAGGGGTTGAGCAGGCGGCAGTGAAGAAGTGGAGAAAACTGCTTGGTTGCGCACATTTGGAGGCTAAATCAAGTATATAATTATCGGATTGCATTATCGGTTGATTTTTTTATTATCTGTATTATCTGTGTGACGTCATAATTGCCATTATCGGCCGATAATTATCGGCAGCCGATATTATCGTGTATCTTTAGTCATAATGAATAGAAACCTAGCCCTCCGCAGGAATAACGTTACGTGAGCGAGTCACAGTAACATTAGTCTTATTTATGAACGCTGAGAAGTGTACTGCTCTAAGATGGCGGCCGTTTTATTAACGCCGCCAAGTCGGTCATTTCGCATCTAGTTCTACGTACATGTGATATCTATGACACGCATCAGACGCTACTTGCTACCACTGTAGCGACATGCGGGAGTAGTTTTTAGCAACGTCGGCGCAGTTTGTAATGGCTGTAGGCTGCAGTAAGTTTTTTTTTTTTTTATTGCTTCTTCCTCTATGCACGTGATGTCAGCGCGTTGTCCCGCATTAAAAGTAGTCCGGGCAAAACGTGATGCTTAGAGCTGACAAAATTAAACGATTCCTCGAGGTGAATAAAATTACTCGGATAAGTTTTTAAACTCGAGTTATTCGAGTTGCTCGAGTATTCGTTTCAGCTCTAGTTGGTATTAGATCTGAAACGATTACTCGAATAATTTGAGCAACTCGATTTTAAAAATTAATCGAGGAGTTTTCATTTTGCCAGCTCTAAGCAAAACGTTTTGCCCGGACAACACCCAATGCGGCACAACGCGCTGACGTCACGTGCGTACAGGAAGAAGACAGAGGTGGCGAATATATTTGATTTCAACCATGCATGAATATAGAGGTAACGACGAAGAAGCCGACGAAAAAGAAGACAGAGGCACCAAGAAGAAGCAGAAAATGTCAAAACTGTGGGAGCATTTCAAGCTGAACATCAAGGGGAACACTGTTTCATGTATTCACTGTAAGACATATCTTGCATACCACTACAGCACGTCTTCAACGCTGCAGCTCTATCAAAGACACCTTGTTTGCTCCAAGAGCGGAGAAGTGATACTCGAGAAAAGGTAAAATTATGTTAACGTAGTGCAAATAGGACACTTGGCCCAGCTTCGAGATACTAATTTTACTCAATATATTTTAAGTGTGCCTACTCTGTGTGGATAGAAAAATTCAGTTTTATACAAAAAAAAATATTTATATAAATTATGTTCTATATGAAAATACTTTTTTTACTCACTCGAATTGAATTGAATTATAAATCCCGGCCGGACGCTACGGTGAGGAAGTGAAAAGTGGACTTGTCCGGGCAAAAGAGGACGTTTGGTCACCTTATGCTAACAAAGTTAGCCCTACGGAAGGCTAGGTTTCTATGAATTTTGACCAGTGTCGATGCGTTACTAACATGTCTTTCATTCAAGCTTTACTTGATCCGTAAGAACACCGCGCTGTAGAGTGACGAGGGTGTAAAATAAAAACATAATAAATCTAACTGTCAATTTTAGCTCAGTAGTCATTGATGGATAAGAAGCCAAGAAGCGCTGGTGCTAAATGTGCTTGAATACAGCAGGTGTCATGCATTTATTTTGTACACCGCTAAAACTCAAAACCTTATCAGGACTTACAATTTAGACTAAACTTACTAAACTAGAACTTAAAATTAAGCTTGACACAAATGGAAATTCAATTGCAAAACACCTAACTTTTAAGTGATGGGTTTTATCAAGCGTAATGAAATTTGTAGGTAAGAAATAAGATGTTTTATTAGATCTTGTTTTTGTTTTTTGAGTGACAGCAGTGAATTTGTTTTTTTTTTCTAGTCACATCTGAGATTTTAACAATGTACATCTAAAATAAAGACATTGTTTAAAAATGGTTCATTATTAAGTGAAATGTCTTGTTTTCTCATGTATATTTATAATTGCTCTGTAACTAAACTGTTTTATCCGATTACTCCATTAATAGCGTATCGCACGAATGCTATTTTTAGACCATGACGTTGCATCGTAAAGCGGAAGTGGGACATTATAGACCCACCCTCGCATAGAAACAATGTTATTTCTGCTACTTTTCTCTGGTAATCTTTCAAAAATGAACATGCCGATCACACATTGCTTTTTTGGAACTTGTAGAAACGACTCTAGACATTTCCACATATGAAGCATGTTTTCTTTCCCGAAACCAAAAACTCTGAGGAAAAAAATGTGAATTATTAATCAACTTGCGCGGACGTTAAAGCCAGCTAGGTGAAGCCAGGGTAAAGCCATTCACATTTCATAAACAGTAAAAATTTTGTTGGGTTGTCAACTTGCCATGCTCCTTCAGAGGACAAAGAGGTAAGCCATGATATTTTTAACTTATTTTTTAGCGTGGCGTTGTGCCTTGCTGCTTCTGTCTGACCATGAATGACCTGAAAAGAATTAAAATGATATCTGACTGCCACTGTTACCTTTTCTGTTTAAAAAAAAAAAAAAAAAAAAAAAACGTTAGTAAGGGGGAAGTGTAAATAAATGATAGAATTAAGATGAGTTATTAGTGAAAAAAACTTAAGTGTTCGTTGGCTCTCAACGAGTAGCATTTGCGATCGCTACACAAAAATATCAATGTACCGTACTGGCCCGAATATAATAAAGTGTTTTTTGCATTGAAATAAGACTGAAAAAGTGGGGGTCGTCTTATATTTGCGGTCTAGACGTTATACCCATTCACGACACTAGATGGCGCCAGATATCATTGAAGCGATGTTCTGTCATGACAGATCTCAGCTATTCTAAAGTTTAACCAGTTTGCATTGTTTTATTGCAATGTTTTTCCTTATTCAGATTTGTTTCAAGACTACAGTTAGACTTCACTTTGATGGTTAATGGAGTTATTGCAATTTTGTTGTTTGGTTTATTTACATTTAAGTTTAACCAGTTTGCATGAATGTTTTTCCTTATTCAGATTTGTTTCAAGACTACAGTTACAGTTAGACTTCACTTTGATGGCTAATGCAGTTATTGCAATTTTGTTGTTTTATCACAATAGATAGCTTTATTTACATTTCAAAAACCAGAAGCCATTTATTTACGAATGTGATTGCACTTTAGTTTACATATTTAAATATTCTGATATTAAGATTTGAATGAGGCAAAACAACATGCTTTTTCTCTCAAATACATTGTTATAATCAGTTGTTTCAGATGTACTGTAATTATTTTCTGTATGAAAATTAATTTGGTGTTCAAAGTCTTTTTTCAAACTTGAGTCTTGAAAAAGAGGGGGCTGTCTTCAGGGCCGTCTTATATTCGGGCAAATACGGTGGTTCCCCAAAAGAAAGGTCAGAGTCGTAAGACAACCAGAGGATATAATATATAAGATAGACAGGGCATGTGGTGGTAAAGGACAGATTGTTGAAACAGGAGAATGTCATTGTCAGTCGCGTAAGAAAAAGGTGTCGATAAAAAAAGCTAAGGCTCCGCTTCGGTCGGCTCGTTTTTTTCCCCCCGTCTTTTTCAGCCCTCAACACTAAAGCCATCTCTTTAACTCAGTACTTCTCAAATAGTTGGGCGCGTCCCCCCAGGGGGGCGCAGAGCGATGCCAGGGGTGGCGCGTGTGACCTCGGGGAACATGCTTTTTTTTTTTTTTTTTTTTGCCGTACTAGAATAAAGTGTACTTGCACATCCACTCAGTGGGTGGCAGTGACGCTGTCCTCTCCTCATTTTCAGAGTGCACGCAGTATTTTTGAACTAAGCAAGAGGACAGAAAAGCGATATGAAGAGCTGTGCGCCGTTTTCGAAAGCCGCTTTCCGGCCAGACTCATGCAGCGACCCGCCGTCTTCTCCGGTTCTCAGGGGTCCGCCCGAGAAGTGCCATTTTCGGCTTGGGATCGTCATGACGACCGCCCTCACCTACGGTTCTCCCTCGGCCACCGAGAATGCGCTTTTTTTCGGGCCTTTTGCCTTTTGGCTTTGACTTTTCATACCGTGGGAGATGAGGAAAGACCAATGTTAACCGTGTCTAAAAATGATTATAGCGGACAGCCAAATCAATTAAGACGCCACTTAAAGACATTAGCCGGAAAAGGGTGGAGTGCCCTCTCCGGGTCGGGGATGAGATCCTGCCCCAAGTGGAGGAGTTCAAGTATCTTGGGGTCTTGTTCAGGGAGCGGAGCGGGAGATTGACAGGCGGATCGGTGCAGCGTCTGCAGTGATGCGGACTCTGCACCGGTCCGTTGTGGTGAAGAAGGAGCTGAGCCAAAAGGCGAAGCTCTCGATTTACCGGTCGATCTACGTTCCTACCCTCACCTATGGTCACGAGCTGTGGGTCGTGACCGAAAGAACAAGATCCCGGATACAAGCGGCCGAAATGAGTTTCCTCCGCAGGGTGTCCGGGCTCTCCCTTAGAGATAGGGTGAGAAGCTCGGTCATCCGGGAGGGGCTTGGTGTCGAGCCGCTACTCCTCCGCGTTGAGAGGAGCCAGTTGAGGTGGCTCGGGCATTTGGTTCGGATGCCTCCTGGACGCCTCCCTGGAAAGGTGTTCCGGGCATGTCCCACCGGCAGGAGGCCCCGGGGTCGACCCAGGACACGCTGGAGACACTATGTCGCTCGGCTGGCCTGGGAACGCCTTGGAATCCCGCCGGAGAAGCTGGCTGAAGTGGCTGGGGAGAGGGAAGTCTGGGCTTCCCTGCTAAAGCTGCTAGCCCGCGACCCGACCCCGGACTAAGCGGAAGATAATGGATGGATGGATGGATTAAAGACATTAGACCTCAATCTCATTGATAATCCGCTTGATTGTTTTTCAGCGAAAACGTGCCGAATATTGCCAACAATTGTCCCGCTTTGTCAGTGTTATATCAGTAAACCGGTGAGCACTGTTAGCATGCTCAGTGCAAAATACCCCCACACCAATGCAAAGGACTAAGGAGGTGGTACTGTGAGCAGCGAAAATAAAAACTGTCCTTCTGTCCAAAGACACTTTTTCCCCCTTCTTCTATTCAGTTTTGCTTTTTAGGTCAAATTTTTTGGCATATTGTCCTCATGAGTTAAGGTTTCTAATCAATTTGAATTAGTTACTGTTTACCGATTTTATTACATTTTTCAGTATCCAATGGTCAAAAATGTACCTTGAGTGTGTTTTGAGTTTGGATGTGACTTTTTTTTTTTAATTCAGGCAACAAAACAAAGTTAATAAAATTATACTTTATTATAATTTGATCTATGTTACTTTTTTTCTTTAATAGGAAAAAAGGACACAATGTTAGGCAGAGGTGTACTTATAATAGTCATATTATAGACAAATGATACGATTTACAGTGGCGGCAGAGTTTAGGGCAGCGTGAAACATTTACGTCTTCTTTGGGGGGGCGTAACAGTAAATAATTGAGAAGCACTGCTTTAACTGAACATTTTTATGTCCTTCCATATCTTTACCTGTGAATTTGGCACCAGGGACATCGTTTTCGGACAGAATTGGTAGGTTTAGCTCTGTAAACATCTCCTTTGTACGCGATTTCCATTCATTTCCTATTGGGGACAAACGGTAGCGTGTCCCCCCCTTAGCCACATTAGCTAACGTCATGAATATTAATGAGTGGAAGTGACGTGTAGCGTGCGGTACCCCATTGATAGAAAAAAAAAAAAAAAAAACATTCGATAGCTGCAGCCCTAGTTGGTGTATTGCATAACGTGACACAAACCCTGAAGCGGCAGAAGTCAGAGTAGGAGTCGTCGAATGTTTTGTGGTGCGCCTCCACCAGTGTGGCGATGACTTGACTCTGTTCGTCAGTCAGTCGAGGACGCCGTGCCTCTCTCTCCGCTTCGCGTTGGGCCTCTTCATCCTTTCGCCGCTGAATGAGGTCCTTCTTCCTCTGCACTTCCTCGTCTGTCAGGATGACTATGGTGGGGGAGAGAATGAAGAAACAGTCGCTTGTTTATACGTTTTTGTTATTTTTTTCAGACAGTTGACTAATCTATAGGAAGAAGGTCATCATGTCTTTGCGTGACGTATTTTGTATTGTGATGACAGCTATGTCAATATAGCACTGGGCGGGGGTGTTGTTGTTCTCTGGAGGAAGAGAATGGGAGGGGACCAGTCCACATGGGGACCCCTGCTGCACTGAACAACTGAGAACATTGTCTTTGTTCTGTGGGCTCCTTGTTGTTCCAGCCACTGAATTAGCTCTCAGAGAGCCAGAGAGAGCCAGAGTCAGTGAGCTGGCTGTCAATAACATGTTGCTGTGGGGTTTTTTTGTTTTGTTTTTCAAAACACAACAAATCAGACATATAGGCCTAAGGGCAGAGTTAAATAGGATCCCTGACAGATCAGATGAGTCTGTTAACTGTTAGACGTGTGCATGAGTCGTCCACAGGACGTAAAGGCAACAGCTGTGTAGAACTGTTTAGCGCACGAGATATTATCGACATTTCAGACGACATGACCACGACACATTCAATAAGATCGGTGGTGTAAAGGAACACCCACATTGCATTAACAGTTTGTTATTGGCAGTGTATTAGATTGCATGCTAAACATTGTTCTCTAAATGCCCTCCCTGGAGAGAGAAATATCGCTTGTCGGCAATGCTCTTTCATTTGCGTTATTGAACGTGTGACAATTAAACAAATCTGTTATTAAAATTCCTGTCTGCCACGAGCTCACCCGCACTTTTCCGCTTTGTCACAAATTGTCTCTCAAATGCATGCATCCATATTTACAGGTGTGTCTTCAAGCGGCATCATTTAGGCAGATTTAATATAATTAGGGCTGCAGCTATCGATTATTTTAGTAGTCGATTAATCGACAAACCATTGGTTCAAGAAATCAAGTAATCAAAAAATTAAAAATTAAAATTAAATTACCTGACCTGAGTCTCAAACGGTATAAAAAAATAAATAAATAAGTAAATAAATAAGGATCTATATACAACAAAAGAACAATTGGCTAACTTACATCGCAAAAGTCCGCTAGTTTAAATGCTATAAAATGCTAATTTTTACAATGCTCTTAACAAATAGTTCAGACCCATATTCCCACAAAAATAGGTTAAAAATACCTATGAACTAGATTACGAATGCATAAAAAAAAAAAAAAAAACATTAGCTAAAAAAAAAAAAAAATTTTTTTTTAAATTTGCTTATGTTGGTCTTAACAGGGAGCACCTGGATTCAGCCATGTGAATTGAGGCAGAATAGAAGGCAGTGTATCCACCCAAATCAATAAAACTAAATGCAAACACTTTCAAAATAAACCATTACAACGTCACTTTAATTAAATGAATACTCGAGCGGCAAAATTTAATTCAATTATTTTTTTCTAATCGAATACTCGAGTTAATCGATTAATCGCTGCAGCTCTAAATATAATAATGAACAATTAAATTTATCGAAATGCCATCTACTCCCAGTGCTTACGCTAGAATGGCTCACTTTTCTTGATTTATTCATACAATTCATATAAAAAAGAAAAAGATGTTTAGTAAAGTTGTATGATAAACAGAGGTGGGAAGTAACTTTCTGAGAAAAATGTATTTCTAAGAGTAGTTTTACTAAGCCATACTTTTTTACTTTTACTTGAGTAGAATTGTGAAGAAAAAATGCTACTCTTACTCTGCTACTTTGGGCTACACAAGTCGTTGCATTTTTCCTATTTATTCTCTATATTAGATTTATCCATATTTTTGACAGCGATGCCAAGAGTAGCTCTACCAATTTCACCAATGAGACGTCGCAACAATACATGACTTCATTAAACCAATCTGACGCAAGCTTGCCGTTCTATGATCACGCCAGCCTTTTCAATCATGTGGAGTCTTTAAAGCATCGTAAAAAAAAAGTGAAATATTTGACATGGAGTGTTGCCCTCAACATGATATGAAAGTACGGATTTAAAACTATCTCCCAGTTTTTATTTGGCATCGATTGACCACGGAAAACCGGTGACATGATCCTTTTAATTTCATAATAGTAACTAAGAAAGAAATATTCACTACTCAACTAAGGACTATTTTCTCCACTGGAGGGCACTCATGCTCTTTAGACGAATAATGCTTCATTTCCAGTTTTTTTTTTTCTCTCGCTAGAATTCAATGATTTTATTTTTTTTCTTAATTTCTTTGGCTTAATGTGTTTATGTAATGGGTTATTGTACAGTATCATTACAACAAGAGTTTATATAAGTAATAATATTTTGAAGTAACGCTACTCTTACTTGAGTAAAATATTTTGTTACTCTACCCACCTCTGCTGATAACCGATATTGTCCAATTTCAAGAATCCGATACCAATATACAGTGCCTTGCAAAAGTATTCGGCCCCCTTAAATCTTGCAACCTTTCGCCACATTTCAGGCTTCAAACATAAAGATATGAAATTTAATTTTTTTGTCAAGAATCAACAACAAGTGGGACACAATCGTGAAGTGGCACAACATTTATTGGATAATTTAAACTTTTTTAACAAATAAAAAAACTGAAAAGTGGGGCGTGCAATATTATTCGGCCCCTTTACTTTCAGTGCAGCAAACTCACTCCCGAAGTTCAGTGAGGATCTCTGAATGATCCAATTAGGGCTGCAGCTATCAAATATTTTAGCAATCGAGTAATCGACTGAAAATTCTATCGATTAATCGAGTAATCGGATAAAACAAATATATTTTTAGGTGAAGAGCAATTATACATATACATGAGAAAACAAGACATTTCATCTAATCTTGAACCATTTTCAGTCAATGAATGTCTTTATTTTCGATGTATATTGTTGAAAACAGCCAACAATTGCATCTCAGATGTAACTAGAATTTAAAAAAAAAAAAAGACTAATTCACTGCTTTAACTCAAAAAACTTTTAGATCTTATTAAAATATATATATATATATATATATATATAGATATATATATATATCTTACCTAAAAATGCCGGAGCAAAAATGCTTGATAACACACATCACTTAAAAGTTAGCATTTTTTCCCACGTGTTTCAATTGAATTTCTCTTTGTGTCAAGCCATTTTTAAGTTCTAGTTAAGTTTTAAGTTGGTCTAAACTGTAAGTCCTGATAGGATTTTGAGTTTTTGCAGTGTTCAAAATAAATGTATGATACAGGCTGTATTGGAGCACATTAGGGACCAGTGCTACTTGGTGTTTTATCCAGCAATGACTACTGAGCTAAAATTAATAGTTAGCATGATTAAGTTTTTATTTTACACCCTCATCACTCCACAATGCTATGTTATGTTAAAGCCTGTATGTAAGACACGTTAGCCACGCATAGACAGTGGTCATAATTAATTGAAACCTAGCCCTCCGCAGGGCTAACGTTACCTGAGCTAGTAGCGACAGTATCGTTAATCTTATTTATTAGCGCTTAGCGCTCTTTATTAGCGCTTAGCGCTGTACTGCTTTAAGATGGCGGCCGTTTACAAACGCTGCCCAGACGCGGCCGATTCTGTCATTTCGCATCTAGTTCAACAGACATGTGATCTCTATGAGACGCACCAGACGCTACCTGTTAACAATGTAGCATTGTGCGGGCTAGTATTTAGCAACGTCGGTGTCGTTTGTGGCGGCTGTCGGCTGCGGTAAGTTTTTTTTTTTTTCCCTTCTTCCTCTCCGCACGTGACAGCGCGTTGTCCCGCATTAAAAGTTGTCCTAGCAAAACTTGATGCTTAGAGCTGTCAAAATAAACGATTACTCGAGGTGAATAAAATTACTCGGATCAGTTTTTAAACTCGAGTTACTCGAGTTGCTCGAGTACTCGTTTCAGCTCTAGATCCAATGTTGTCCTAAATGACCGATGATGATAAATAGCATCCACCTGTGTGTAATCAAGTCTCCGTATTAATGCACCTGCTCTGTGATAGTCTCAGGGTTCTGTTTAAAGTGCAGAGAGCATTATGAAAACCAAGGAACACACCAGGAAGGTCTGAGATACCGTTGTGGAGAAGTTTAAAGCCGGATTTGGATACAAAAAGATTTCCCAAGCTTTAAACATCTCAAGGAGCACTGTGCAAGCCATCATATTGAAATGGAAGAAGCATCAGACCACTGCAAATCTACCAAGACCCGGCCGTCCTTCCAAACTTTCTTCTCAAACAAGGAGAAAACTGATCAGAGATGCAGCCAAGAGGCCCATGATCACTCTGGATGAACTGCAGAGATCTACAGCTGAGGTGGGAGAGTCTGTCCATAGGACAACAATCAGTCGTACACTGCACAAATCTGGCCTTTATGGAAGAGTGGCAAGAAGAAAGCCATTTCTCAAAGATATCCATAAAAAGTCTCGTTTAAAGTTTGCCACAAGCCACCTGGGAGACACACCAAACATGTGGAAGAAGGTGCTCTGGTCAGATGAAACCAAATTTGAACTTTTTGGCCACAATGCAAAACGATATGTTTGGCGTAAAAGCAACACAGCTCATCACCCTGAACACACCATCCTCACTGTCAAACATGGTGGTGGCAACATCATGGTTTGGGCCTGCTTTTCTTCAGCAGGGACAGGGAAGATGGTTAAAATTGACGGGAAGATGGATGCAGCCAAATACAGGAACATTCTGGAAGAAAACCTCTTGGTATCTGCACAAGAACTGAGACTGGGACGGAGATTTATCTTCCAACAGGACAATGATCCAAAACATAAAGCCAAATCTACAATGGAATGGTTCAAAAATAAACGTATCCAGGTGTTAGAATGGCCAAGTCAAAGTCCAGACCTGAATCCAATCGAGAATCTGTGGAAAGAGCTGAAGACTGCTGTTCACAAACACTCTCCATCCAACCTCACTGAGCTCGAGCTGTTTTGCGAGGAAGAATGGGCAAGAATGTCAGTCTCTCGATGTGCAAAACTGATAGAAACATACCCCAAGCGACTTGCAGCTGTAATTGGAGCAAAATATGGCGCTACAAAATATTAACGCAAGGGGGCCAAATAATATTGCACGCCCCACTTTTCAGTTTTTTATTTGTTAAAAAAGTTTAAATTATCCAATAAATTTTGTTCCACTTCACGATTGTGTCCCACTTGTTGTTGATTCTTGACAAAAAAATTAAAATTTTATATCTTTATGTTTGAAGCCTGAAATGTGGCGAAAGGTTGCAAGCCACTGTATGTTGTTGTGGACTAATTGTGTTGTGATGTCCCACTGGATGCTTTAATATTGATAATACTCACACAACAAATCCCAAGCATTTTAGTTTGGAGACATCTAATGGTTAATAAGCATAACTGCTGAACTAAGCGGTGACCAGCCTTTGTACAAAGGCAGAAGGCTTCTACATTCACTTTGAAGGCAACATGTACATTTGCTCAAAACCGATAATGAAAAACCGATGTGGATGTTATCCGATATAATTATAAAATATTTTTATCGGCCGATATTATCCGCTACGTGATAATATCGGACAACTATAATGTTTAGTTATATACGGTATTGGCAAGAATATAAGACGGTTCTGATTATAAGACGACCCCCTCTTTTTCAGGACTCATGTTTGAAAAAAAAAGACTTTTTGAACACCAAATTAATTTTTATATAGAAAATAATTACAGTACAGCCGAAACAAATGATTATAACAATATATTGGAGAGAAAAACCATGTTATTTTGCCTCATTCAAATCTTAATATCTGAATATTTAAATATGTAAACTAAAGTGCAATCACATTCGTAAATGAATGGCTTCTGGTTTTTGAAATGTAAATAAACCAATCTATCATTAGAGGTGGGAATCTTTGGGCACCTGACGATTCGATTACGATTCAGAGGCTACAATTCCATTATAAATCGATTATTGATGACACCCCCCCCCCCCCCCCCCGCTATTAGCTGCTATTTAATGTTTTGTACATTAGTTACAAAAAAAAAAAAAAAGCCTTAAATGAACGACTATTTCAGTATCAAGTTAACAGTTTAAAACAATACTCAAATCCCCATTCTGTATCAGCAGCTTTAAACTACATTCAATTAATGTTGTGAATCAACCGTTAAAGTTGTTAAAATTGCTCCCGTTATTACATAATTTCCATTTTGTCTACTTTCGACATGTGAAAGTTTTAAAACTATTTTAAAGATAGATTCAAGTCAATATTTTACCGATTTTAGAGTATTTTAGATAAAAAGTAAATTAGGTTCGCTTGGAAGGTTCGCTACAACAGCCTTGCAGGGAAGTCTAGTGCTTTAAGATGGCAGCCGTTTATTAACGCCCGCATCTAGCTTTCTGTTGATGTGCTGCTAACGCCACCGAGTCTATATTGCATCTAGTCTTTTATAAATATGATATTTACCGTAACATTATGTTGACGTACTTTGTAGCAGCTGTCGGCAGCAGTCAGGTATGTTGTTGTTTTTTTTATCTCGCGGCATGAGTTGAGCTAGAGCCGTGAGTTGAGCATTGGCATTACCTGAGGGGCCGGGTAATGACAAGCATGATGTTTAGCTATCCTCGCGCCGTTCCTCATTGCGTCCCGAAGACTGTGCGTCGCGCTGAGTGTGTTTTACTTCTGCTTTACTTGACATATTTCAATAATCGGAATTTGGATGATTGTGAATCGTTCTCGAATCTTCCACGACCGAATCGCAAATAATCTAAGAATCCGAAATTTCGCACACCTCTATCTATTATGATAAAAAAACAAAATTGCAATAACTGCATTAACCATCAAAGTGAAGTCTAACTGCAACTGTAGTCTTGAAACAAATCTGAATAAGGAAAAACATTGCAATAAAATACTAAAAACTGGTTAAACTTGAGAGTAGCTGAGATGTCATGACAGAACATCGCTTCAATGATATCTGGCGCCATCTTGTGTCGTGAATGGGTATAACGTCTAGACCGCGGATACAAGTCGACCCGCTCTTTTTCTTATTTTGTCTTATTTTAATGCAAAAAAACATTTTTCTTACATTCAGGCCAATACAGTAATACTACGTATATACGGTAATACAATGCAGTACAGTATTCAGAAGCACTTTTTCATCACTGACTTTTGAATGTAAATGACCTTTTCAATGTTGAGTTTCTTCCCGGACCCATAATCACGTGAAGACCAATTCAGCATATTGACTACAGGTAGTCCCCGGGTTACGACGTACCAGAATACGTGATTTCGACATTACGACGCCAGAGTCTCGTCCGCCATTTTGTCTCCGGTGGGTTTTTTTGGGGTCGCGTAACAGTACATTCTTGTACCTCACAGAATCTTATTTTCTATTTTATTTCATTAAAATGACTGTTCTGCCCTCTGGCGAAATGTGTATTTGACTATAATGTTGACTTTTGTTTTGTAATGCATGCTTTTATTTTGGCGCAAGAAACGTAGACCAGGTAGTGCTTCCGCACGCGAGTAAGAGTGCATATACACATGAACAACAACGTATTTGCACACATGAAGAAGACCTGCATTTGTTCCCACGGAGAAGTCGCACAGCCAAGTGAGGGAGAGAGAGGAAAGATTACAGCTTGGCTCGCTGTCTGGCTAGGATTTAGCTCCAACTTGGGGAGAACAGTACAGTGACGTATAATACATGCTTTTGGATAGTTATTTTGAGATTTAGGTGGTATTTGGGGGTATTTAAAGGGTTAATTCCGATTCACACGGAAATTCGGGTTACTTCGCCAGAGTAGGAACGGAACTTGTTCGTTACCCGGGGACTAGCTGTAGTTTAGTTTGGAAGCCAACCGGATATTTAATTCTGTAGCAAGATAGAATCTCTACTGGCGCTTATGCCATGCAGCAGTAAATTGTTGCGTTTTACTTGTGGCATCTGGCAAAAATAGAAGCCTGGTCTTCTCTGACCAGCAGCGCGGCAACACAATAGTGACAGTGACACTATACAAACGTAGGCTGTCTAACTACATACATTGACTATAATGGGTGCTAATTTGGTCCGCTAGTGAATGTCAATCAAACGAATCATTGCCGTACCTGGTGTAACTGAAAAGTAAGGCTCATGTTCACATGCACAGAGCTGTCAAAGCAACTACTCTTTTGGAACTCCTCAATAAAGGAGTAAAGATTTGGGGAAAAATGTGGACAATGCGCTGATGTGGGGAAACAAACCTCTGTTTGATTATATTTCCAGACTGGACAAACAAAACAAAGAGGGAGAAGAGGCCTCGTAAATTGTACGGAGCAGCAGGTGTTTAACTTAAGCTGGAGAATTATTAGCCTTTACGATGCAGGCTGACTCGACTAGTTCAAACACGTCAACACTCTAATGGGGTTAAAAACCCAACAATACTTGACCCAAGCCTAAATATTACGTAATACTGTATTTGGAGGAAGCCAATTCAGGACTCACAAATTACAGTACACGTGGAAGTTAAGGACAGTAGTAAAGTATATCAAAGAAGGGGTAGGAGGTCTTGCTTATTTTTCAGGCATATCTTATCATTTTACAGCACTTGCAAGAAACAATTTTACCTTGAGTTGATTTGTGAAAGTTATGTATTCATACACGACTTAAGGCCGAGTTATACTTCCGCGTCAGACCTACGCCGTCAAGGAAGAACCAAGTTACGACCCTACGCCGTAGCCTGACGCGCGCCTCTCGAATTTTCTAACCTTCGCGTCGCGTAGACATGTATGACGTGGCGAAAACGGACTGTGATTGGCCAGCTCAGACTGTTGTTTCCGGTTTATCGCCAAATCACCGCCACTGTAGAATAGAATCAAACATTATTTTCTACACGCAAAAATGGACCAAGCCGACGGGAGTATCATCGAAGACCAAGTCTCGTCAAGACATTATTGTGATTGCCAAATGGCAAGGTCAGCAATTGAAAAAAAAAAACACACAAAAAAAAAAAAAACACCGAAGAACCACTGAGACGTGTGTGTTCGGAATCGAGTGGCCACACGAAGCGGTGACCCAGTCGGCCAAAAACTGCCGACTTTTTATCACTTTATGTCGTATTTTTGGTTGGTGCACTTAATCATTTATTGTGTACATATGTTTGCTGTGAGTCAGTGACTTATTTACGTGTCACACTTCAAGTATATGAAGAATAAAGCACAGATTTGGTGTCAGAAGAGTTGTTTTGATCTTTAATTTTCAATAACAGACAGTTCACACACGATACAACATCACTGATTGAGTGCACCTCGGTGCTTTTTATGATAACGCAGTTTGGGAAGTTTCATAGACGCCAGAAATCTGCTATGGCTTCCCACTGTCTAGTTGTAGGACACGGCAGACAAATCGGGTCTGAGGGCTTTGCAGACCTTGGACGCAGTGCTCGACACCAGTTTGAAGCTAGCCACCACAGCTAGCTGTCTCCACCCGAGTCTAGAACTCTGTGCGGCATCAAAAGTCGCCCAGACCGCCTCAAAACAGTCTTTTGCGTCGCCTGCCCCTCAACATTTATATGATCAACATTTATTCAATGTTGATGAGCAGAAGATTTACATTCAAGCGTTCCATTTGGCATTGTTTATTTTTTCTCCGTTAAACTAGACTAGCGGAAGTCAACAAGCATGCCCCAAAACCGTACAAACATAACGCCACATCCCTCTAGTGGCTTGGCGGTGAATTACAGAGCAACGCGTTCCCTCACCGCAGAACTATCGAATGTTCGAATGACGCCGTAGTCGCTGCGTCGTCACCGCAACGCGGGAGTATAACTCAGGCTTTAATATAAACTAGGGCTGCAGCTATCGAATATTTTAATAATCGAGTAATCGACTGAAAATTCTATTGATTAATCGAGTAATCGGATAAAACAAATATATTTTTAGGTGAAAAGCAATTATAAATATACATGACAAAACAAGACATTTCATCTAATCTTGAACCATTTTCAGTCAATCAATGTCTTTATTTTCGATGTATACTGTTGAAAACATCTCAGATGTAACTAGAATTAAAAAAAAAAAGACTAATTCACTGCTTTCACTCAAGAAGCCTTTAGATCTTAAAAAAAAAAAAAAAACATATATATACCTGTATATATATATATATATATATATATATATATATATATATATATATATATATATATATATGTATACCTAAAAATGCCGTTACGCTTGATAACACACATCACTTAAATGTTAGGATTTTTTCCCACGTGTTTCAATTGAATTTCTATTTGTGTCAAGCCATTTTTAAGTTCTAGTTAAGTTTTAAGTTAGTCTAAACTGTAAGTCCTGATAGGATTTTGAGTTTTTGGGTTAAAAAATAAATGTCAAAATAAATGTATGATACAGACTGTATTGGAGCATATGCTGCACATTAGGGACCAGTGCTACTTGGTGTTTTATCCAGCAATGACTACTGAGCTAAAATAGATAGCATTTTTGAGTTTTTATTTTACACCCTCATCACTCCACAACGCTATGTTAAAGCCTGTATGTAAGACACGTTAGCCACGCATCGACAGTGGTCATAATTAATAGAAACCTAGCCCTCCGCAGGGCTAACATTATGTGAGCTAGTGACAGTAACGTTAATCTTATTTATTAGCGCTTAGCGCTCTTTATTAGCGCTTAGCGCTGTACTGCTTTAAGATGGCGGCTGTTTACTAACGCTGCCCAGACGCGGCCGAGTCTGTCATTTCGCATCTAGTTCAACATACATGTGATCTCTATGAAACTCATCAGACGCTACCTGCTACCAATGTAGCAGCGTGTGGGCTAGTATTTAGCAACGTCGCCGTCATTTGTAGCGGCTGTCGGCTGCAGTAAGTTTTTTTCTTTTTTTTTTGCTTCTTCCTCTACGCACGTGACATCAGCGCATTGTCCCGCATTAAAAGTAGTCCGAGCAAAACGTGATGCTTAGAGCTGTCAAAATAAACGATTACTCGAGGTGAATAAAATTACTCGGATTAGTTTTTAAACTCGAGTTACTCGAGTTGCTCGAGTATTTGTTTCAGCTCTAATATAAACTTGTGTTTGCAGTGTGGCTGTGTCAAATGGCTGAGAGGTCTCTATGGTGAGGCAGTTCAATAAAACATAATCATGTTAGCTGATAGTTTGACTCACATGCATTAACAAATATAGACAAAGTACACAATATTTCCGAAGTGCTAAGTGTTAGCTAAGCTGTTAGCATTACATGCAAAGTTGTCTTGATGGAGTGGTAAGATTTCAATATTCTTGAAAAACTGAAACGTCCCGTATTCAGAAACAAAAGTACGCGTCCCGTATTAAGCTTGTAAGGGATGTACTTTGTCCCGTATTGTCATGAGAATCGAAAATAGTGTCATATTTGCAGAACGACTGAATACTAGTATGGTGCATTTTAAGATAAAGCAGGGGAACGCATTCACCGTCTCTTCTGCTTTCTGAACAATGAGCTGACATAACAATGACCATCCCTCTAATCTCATTGATCGAGGTACTGTCGCTTGTCATAATACCGGAAGACAACATACAGTGTGGAAGATGAGAAGTTTGAGTGAAGCTGGACTAAAAAGCATGTTTACAATTATAATTTGTTTTCTTGTTCTTCACTGTTTATTTTCAATATTTGTATGATATTAATGCGTTCCACATACAGTGGTACCTCGATGTACGATCGTATCGACACACGATCTTTAAGACATAAGACGTAAAATCAGATTCGTCATTTGTTTCCACATCCAACGGCATGCTCCAAGTACGACGATTTATGACAACACGGCAGTTTCTTTGTTTTCCTGCAAGACGGACGCACGGCGGATTTTCTCATGAGAGAACTCAACATGGATTCCAAGATGTTAGTGCAGGTGGTGAGAAAAGGACAAATGTGAGGCTTACCATTGAAATGAAGATGGAAATGATAGAAAAATATGAGCGTTAATGTGCGCGTCCATAAAATGGCTCGAATATACGGCCGTAGAATATCTACGATCCCGACGGTCCTCCTCCGACGCCAGTCTTTATAAGTTAAGGTGACAATTATTATGAGTGTAACATCGCCAAAAAAATCGCCAGCTTCGTCAGGTTTTTAATCATTTATCTCAGAACTTGTGCAACACAACACGCCTACTGTCTGCCGCAGCTGAACGTGAAAAGTGAAAGTAAAATGTCCTTTCTCACTCTGTAATGACAGCCACGCATTGCGTTCAGGTACACCACACAAAACACATTCACCACATTAGAACGCAATTAGTTACATTATTACAGGTAATGTTATCATTATTATTACTATTACTACCTTAGTATTCCTATTTTTATTCATAATTTATTTGTATTGCCCTGTATAATTGCTATTTGCAATAGTACCAGCAGTATTTATTAAGGATTTAGTGAAGGTTTTCGGGCTGTGGAACGAATTAATGGAATTATAACGTATTCTTATGGGAAAATCCTGCTCAACATTCGACCATTTCGACTTACAAACAAGGTCCTGGAATGAATTAACTTTGTATGCAGAGGTACCACTGTACTTGGAGTGATCATTTGCTAAACTGTTATTTCTGAGGGGACTTGGAATGCAAAAAAAAAATTACCTCAGAGTTTATGTTTGCACTTCTATAAAAGTACATTTTAATAATTGCCAAACATACACCACCCCCACACACCAAAAAACTTTTTGTCTCCTTTGTTGCTCAGCTAGCGTCCGCATCGACTTAACGATTGGCGAATGAGGGAAGTGACATATGCTGTAATGCAGTCAGGAAATTTGTTATTATTATTTTGTGTGGCAGGGTTCCTGCCACGCTCCTCAAAGTTAATTAATGGTGGTGAAAGTGATACAGACACCCTTAATATATACAAAAGATGTCATTCAACTAGTTGTCAGTCGACATATCACAAATGTAACGGAAATATTTTATATGGGTCGGAAAGTTACCTAGTGTTGCTTTAACTCATTGCCTGGCATTGGCTGCCACTGACGGCTCATTCCAATTCACAGCAGCCTTGAATCGCAAATCGTATCGTATCGTTAGGTACCCTGTTGTTCCCAACTCTACTTCTAACAGACTTAAATGACATCCATCCTAATCTAAACTGGGGCCGTGCTTCAAAAGAACTGCTGCATTGTATGGTATTAAACTGGCACAACTTGCAACTATTTTGGTCAGCAGTCATACTTACACTCTTTCATCATTCCTATGTCCACACATCGTTTGAGTCTGCATGCCTGGCAGTGGCGTCTGTTGTCCTTGGTGATGGTGCAACTGCCGTTAAAGGGACATGTGAAGGAGGCCTTGCGCTTCATACTGCGCCTGAATCGAAAGGAAAAAATTGTGTCAGTTAGCAGAGCTTGTGCAACAACCTGCAGTTGGATGACATGAATGTTGTGTCATTTATAATGCTTTATAATTTATGTAAGAGTTACATCAAGTTGAATTTGTGCTTGAATGGAAACTAATGAATTTAAGGGCAAGGCATAATAATTTGAGTTTCAAATCCTGATCGGCATTAAACAATGGATGCTAAGAAATAGAGCCGAAACGAATACTCGAGCAACTCGAGTTTAAAAACTGATCCAAGTAATTTTATTCACCTTGAAGAATCCAGCTCTAAGCATCACGTTTTGCCCCGACTACTTTTAATGCGGGACAACGCGCTGACGTCACGTGCGTAGAGAAAGATGCAATTATATTTAAAAAAAAAAAAAAAAAAAAAAAAAAAAACTTACTGCAGCCGACAGCCACTATAAACTACGCCGACTTTGCTAAAAACTACGCCCACATGATGCTAGTGTGGTAGCAGGTAGTATCAGAACTAGATGCGAAATGACAGACTAGGCCGCGTCTGGGCAGCGTTAGTAAATAGCCGCCATCTTTAAGCAGTAGACTTCTCAGCACTAATAAATGTAACGTTACTGTCACTCGCTCACGTAACGTTAGCCCTTCGGAGGTCTAGGTTTCTGTTGATTATGACAGCTGTTGATGCATGGCTAACGTGTCTTACATACAGGATTTATTTAATCAGTAAAAACACAGCGCTGTAGAGTGATGAGGGTGTAAAATTAAAACATAATAAAGCTAACTGTCAGTGTTAGCTCAGTAGTCATTGCTGAATAAAACACCAAGTAGCACTGGTCCCTAATGTGCTCCAATACAGCAGGTATCATACATTTATTTTGAACACTGCAAAAACTCAAAATCCTATCAGTACTTTCAGTTTAGACTAACTTAAAATCTTAATTAGAACTTAAAAATAGCTTGACACAAATGGAAACTCAATTGAAACAGGTGGGAAAAACACGTAGCTTTCAAGTGATGTGTGTTATCAAGCATAATTACATTTTCCTGGTAAGAAATATGTTTTTTTTTAATAGATCAAGAAGTTTTTTGAGTGAAAGCAGTGAATTTTTTTTTTGTAGTCACATCTGAGATGCATTTGTTGGCTGTTTTCAACAATGTACATCGAAAATAAAGACATTGATTGACTGAAAATGGTTCAATATTGGATTAAATGTCTTTTTTTCTCATGTACATTTATAATTGCTCTTTACCTAAAAAAAAAAATGTTTTATCCGATTACTCGATTAATCGATACAATTTTCAGTCGATTACTCGATTACTAAAATATTCAATAGCTGCAGCCCAACTAAGAAATCTAAAAGGCCACGGCAAGTCTTGTCAGAGGATGATGCAAATAGCCATGGATTGTAGGAGGATGGCTTGGCGGTAAGGGGTGTATGTATAGATCAAGGCACAAATGTTGTACCAGAAATACAGACACATGCTTCGTTTAAGTTCAAGTGGAGTCTAGTTGTGCAAAGAGGACTTAAAAGATTCATTTCAGTAGCAATATGACACAATTCCTCAAAAATAAGTGTCTGTCATAATGCCGGTGTGGTTGGGATGATCACTCTAACCCATTACTTTTCAAATAGTGGGGCACCCCCCCCAGTGTCAAATGGTCAAAACATTTACCTTGAGTGTATTTTTACAGTTTGGATGTGACCGTTTTTTTTCTATTTCAGGCAAATTGATGCACCTTAAGTCTTTTCTGTTACAAACAAAACAATGTTAATAAAGATATACTTTATTGTAACGATTAATCGATTAACTTGAGTATTCGATTAGAAAAAAATATTCGGATTAAATTTTTCTTCTTTGAGTAGTAGAGGTGGAATGGTTAATTTTGAAAGTGTTTGCATTCAGTTTTACTGATTTGGGTGGATACACTGCCCTCTAGTCTCATTTCACATGGCTGAATCCAGCTGCTCTCTGTTAAGACCAACACAAGTTTTTGTTTGGGCTAATGTCTTAAAATGCATTTGTAAGTTAGTTTATTGGTAAATTTAGCCGTTTTTTGTAGTAATGTGTCTGAACCATTTTTTAGGAGCACTGTTTAAAAAAAAAAAACAAAAAAAAAAGAGCGTTAGCATTTTTTAGCATTTAAGCTAGCGGACTTTTGCTATGTAACTTAGCCAATTTTTCTTTTGTTGTACATAGATCCTCATTTTTTTTTTTCCATACCATTTGAGGCTTACCGCAGGTATTTAAATTTTTCATGTTTCTTATCCGATTACTCGATTATTTGAACGAACTAGTTCATCGATTAATCGACGACTAAGATAATCGATAGCTGCAGCCCTAATTGTAAGTTGACATATACTACTTGTTTAGCATTAATATTAAGAATGAAAGCTTTAAAAATTAGATGACGTGTTCTGGAAAAATTGAGTAACTTTTTTCAAGGAATTTTGTTCTGTCTTGCAAATATAAATCACCTTGAAATTACAGTGACAGAATACAACCTATTTAGTTGTCGTCTCCATCTTTTTTGTTTCATCTGCCCCTCTGATAACCATTTCTCCAACTGGCTGACTAATTTTAATTGAAAATTTCCAATTGAAAAAGCTCACACAGATATCGATTCAATTGTTGCTTAACCAATCAGTATGTCAATCCTGATCAATGTATCGTTACACCCCTAATAAGTGAAAGGATCATGTATTTACTAATCAATTTTTTTGAATGAAAATATTTATTATGGAATATCTTAAAAGCATTTGAAGTTTTCATTCCATGTTTTTTTTTTTTTAATCCTATAAAACATCAGCCATTTATCATTTATGTAAGATTTTTTTTTCTCCCCAGCATTCAGAAAATACACATAACAATGAGTAATAATGTATTTGCTGTACTTTCAAGCCAGGAACATGAAAAGCAACAAGCTCTACCTGCTGCTGGGTATTAGTGTGCACATAGGGTGTACACCGATGGTGTTTTGAATGTGTTCTTATGTAACTGAATCGTGTGCGTGCGTGTGCGCGTGCACGCAAATGTGAGTGAGTGAGAGGGGGGGTCACTTTACATAGGCAGGACCTGTGCATGCATACTAATGCGTATGTGAAGCAATGTGTGTTTTTCAGCAGGATGGTAAAACTGTTGCACAAAGCACAACCTAAGCGCATGTACTTAACTACGTGGACCATGTGCATCCGCTTACATCAGCTTGTCGGCATGTTTTCAACGTCACTGGCCAATGTTGCATGCGTTTATCTACCTGAAAAAACCCTTGCAGCCCTCGCAGGTCATGGCGTTGAAGTGAAAGCCGGTGGCTTTGTCGCCACACACACCGCAGATTCGAGGCACATTCCTGTCAAACTCATCAGGGGCCAGGGTGGATGTACTCACAACAGTGGGCTCCATTACTGAACACAGAGGGAGAGAGCAGATGGAAAATGTGAAAGAAAGTTGTAACCGGCTGCTGGATATTTTAGCCACAGCGGAAGAGCATACGGGCAGGAAAAAAACCAACAATTTTGAGAAAATGTTATGAGAATGAAAGTGTAGTTTAGCGACTATCAAAATAAACAAATATGACTACACTTGTCTGAGAGCAGCAGCAATTAAATCTCTAGATACAGTATGTGCCATATTTTATTAATTGAATAGTAACATTCAATATTTATTTTTTAAAAAAAATGAGAGTGGTTCATGTTAAAAGTGTAGTTTAGCGACTATCAAAATAAACAGAAATATGACTAAACTTGTCTGAGAGCAGCAGCAATTAAATCTCTAGATACAGAACGTGCCATATTTTATTAACTAAATAGCAACATTCAATATTTATTTAAAAAAAAAAAAAAAGAGAGTGGTTCATGTTAAAACAATTTCTTCCCCCAGAAAGAAATGTTTGCACGTTGAACAAAAACATACACAAATATAAAAAATAGTTACACAACATATACACACACACAAACATACACAGTCTTTTATCTGTCATCTGTTTTCATACTAAAAGTCAGACACAAATTCCTGTCACGTTTCTCCCTGCAAGCCAGATGATATCCCTTCCAGAAAGAAACCTCAAGTTTCCAGTTTGTCCTTTGTGAAGTGAACTCAATGTTGAACATCTTTTGGAAAAGATTTAGAAGTGGAAAATTCCTGTTCAATTCCAGATATGTGCGCTAAATTTGTTTGCCCTCAGCGCTTGGGCATTCATTTCAATAAATAGCCTTGTGAAGGGTACACAAAGGCTTGCCACCACGAGGCCAGCATCCTCAAAAACAAATCTGCACTGTCCTTCCCACAAAGCGCCTTTCTTAGGAGTTTCTTTGCTTCTACTGCCGAGTAAAAGAGGGCCAGTGGCTGGAGGAAACGACAAGTAATGGGACATACATCGACAAAGTGGCAAATCAACTGCAGGAGGGCTATGCACATTTTGAATAATTAAAAATGTTTGTACTGATCACTCGATTATGGATATTAATGTCTGTCCGACAGAACACATTTGAAGTTTCTTTCTGAGCCACGCCCATGCTAATAACATGCCGATCAAAGCGTAAAAAGTGGAACACAATGCAACGCAATTGCCTCGCTGCTCCAGGCGTCACGTGGCACAAGCCTGTACAGCAAGTTGCTATTGTGGATCACAGCATCACGAGCTTAAACATAAACAATATTGGGAAAGCGGTGAGTGAGCGAGGCTCTACACAGCTTAACATTGAATTAGCTACAGGCAAGTATTTGTCGAGAGAAGGAGCAAAAACATACACACCAAACTAAAAAACAATAGAGTACTGACAGACTGTTGATGAAAAAACAGCCTGTTTCTTCCTGAAAACATGAGCTCATGCAAGTTATTGGAGAGGAAACACAAATCCGACATTCTCATTACACGTATGTTGAGAATGAACTACAGTACATAAAGAAAGCTGTCTTGCTTCCAGAGGTGGGTAGAGAAGCCAAAAATGTTACTCAAGTAAGAGTTGCGTTACTGCAAAATAATATTACTCAAGTAAAAGTAGTCATCTAAAAAATGTAGTCAAGTACAAGTAAAAAAGTATTAGGTGAAAATAATACTCAAACAATGAGTAACATTGTGAGTGACTGCTTACGATGTTTGATTTTTTTAATATAAACTTTTTTTAATATATAGTATGAACTGTTATTATTATACTTTTAAGAAGACTGTTACCTAATACTAGGCCTGTGCCTAGATTTTGACGGTATGTTATAGCTCTAAAATGTGTTATTTTGAGATGTATAGCTTAAAGAAAAAAAATCCATTAAACAGGATTTTTAAAAAATTTTCACATATTTGCCAATTGGAAAATCGGCAAAAATATGTAAAAATAAATAAATAAAATAACAAAAATATAAATAACTGAAATATTTTATATAAAATTGAAATACATAGAACTTATAGACTAAATCCACGGCCACAGCTCAAGTTGCTAAGCAACAGAACAAAAATAATTATTTTCCATAAAAAAGTAAAAACACTTCTAAATAAAATTTAAAATATATGTATATCAGGCACTTCACTGACTTTAAAGCTCCATCTCAACATTTTTAGAGATTGCTAATAAAGATACACGATAATATCGATCGACGATAATTATCGGCCGATAATGGCAATTATGACGTTACACAGATAATCCAGATAATAAAAAAATTCAACCGATACTGCAATCCAATAATTATATACTTGATTTTGCCTCCAAATGTGCACAACCGAAGAATTCAGCACGTCGCCTCCTCAACCCCTCCCCTCTCTGAAGCCCCTGAGGGAAGAGGTGTTGAGGAGGCGGAGTTACACTTATGGCGGTTGTTACTAAAAAACGACGCTCTCGCCATCTGCGAAACATGTACCGCAGAAGTTCCACGAGGCAGAAAGAAAGCGTCCTCATTCAAAACCACTAACCCAGCATCCATTTAAAACTGCATCACAAAGATTTTTGGAACGAATACGAGGCTGCTGCTAGCGGGAATGCTAAAGCTATTGTAAACACCAGGTTAAAGTACGGGGCTTGTGACGATACAGAGTCGGGTTGTTTGGTAAACTCGCATCTAAGGTTAAACACCCGCACGACTGGAGACCGATAGTCGGCAAGTAGCCGTCTTCCGACGGAGCCCGCCACTCTGGCCGGTCCGGCAGGCCGCCGCCGCCTCGCCGTTGGCGGGGTGGGCAGAGCCCGGTTCCCCGGCTTCAGGACCTCCGGCGAACACCCTGGTTTCTTGAGCGTTCCCTCACGGCGTGTGAGCAGAGCCAGGCCCCCAATACGCCGCGGCGAACCGGCCAGTCCGGCCGGATTTTATCGGGTACGAACGTAGCCGCCGCCGAGACGAGACATGTTTTTTTTTTTTTACCGAAATGACCTGAGAGCCAAAGCCCTGGATAAAAAAAATAATGCAGTTTATACGACCACCATTCTTCATGAAAAACATGCCAATCACATTTTCACCACGTACATTTGGAAAAGTGATGTCCAGTAAGCAAGCTTATGACAGCACAGTGGTTAGATGATCATTTAAACATGGAGAAAACGAAGTCAGCCAGTCAATAATGCATTCAGTATGTAAAATGACGAGCGGTCAGGTGACTTTGTAACGCTGCCTTTATTTTCGGCTTAACAAAACTCAGGCACAAAACAACACGCACGGAGATGCGAGCTCCAACTCCATCCAAATAGTACTGCCGTGTATCAGTTTAGCTGCTGTAAAGCAAATGTCGTGAGTGCCGCAAATGTAAACAAAGCGCTGCAGAATGGGTACATGACATCTCGCTCTTTTGAGTTATTCATTTTCACAGTGTGCAACATAGCATATAACATTAGCAATCACTTTTCAAATTAATTTAAAGGGGATGTAGCGCCCTGGGAAAATTTTGATATTCCATCATTTATCAATAAACGCATGCCTTTTGTATTCATATCATGCCACTTCGTGTAATTACACACAAGAAAATGAGAGAAATTTGGCTCGATTGTCAAGCTAAAACGACCGGCGCCCGAGATCTGGCAGATTGTGTGCGTGATGTCACGTCAAGTGAAGAGAGTGCCACCGGCCACTAGGGGGGCAGCGCCTGTCTGCATCAATATAATTCCTTCTAGTGTGGGGAGAATTGGGGGTGTTTTGAGCTGTTTATGCTGATGCATTGTGTTCGTCCTGCACATATTCCAGGTTCCCTCATGAAGAAACACCGCTCGTTGTCAATAAAAGAGAATTCAGAGTTGGCAGTGAGGGCTGTTTCTTCAACAAGAAAAAGGCTCAGTGCTTTAATACTGAATGGCGGCGATGATGGCAGACAATTTCGTTTCTAGTTTCAGCGACGAATCCGACGTAGAAGGACGTAACGAATGTTCATCTAATGGTGACGAGGAGAGTTGCAAAGCTTTAATCGGTGTTATAGGTGACCAATTTGAGCCCAAACGAACGCCAATGCAGCGTAATGAAACGGTCATTGAGGGGAGCAATGACACTGATGAAACATCGGCAGCAGATCGTGTGGGAAACACCAATGATTTGTTTAGCATTTCTTTTTGTGAAGCTGATACACCGTGACTGCAAAATAAAGGAATGCATAGAATAATTATAATTTATTGCGCTATCATAGCTTTTCGCTCTGCCAACAGACACAAATATGAACGGGATCAGAGGATTTGTTCTATATATTTTACGAACGATCATTTATACATGTGTCGAGTCCTGTATCCAAAGGCGTGACATTTTTTTTTATTAATTATAAAAGAGTACTCACTCTGGCCATTTCAAGCTTGGCTGCTCCCTTCTTTGCGTAGCTTTAGCCTCCTTTAGCAGTCATCGTCTCTCTCTTGATATCTCGGGACATTTAGGTGGCTGTGCATCTATGGTCGGCACCGCATCTCCTTTGAGCAGCAATCTTTTAGCAAAACCCGATTTCTCTTGTCCATAGTTCGAGAAGCTTTCAGTTGGAAAATGCGCACCACAGAAAAGCGTGCCGGAGGCTGTGTCTAGAAAATTAGCCCTCTTTGCACGGACGAACTTTACCCATTTTCTGTGTAGTCCAGCTTTTTTTTTCGCGTTCAGGAACTCATGGATACTATATTCCGATAAACAACTATTTGTACACCACATAGCACAGCAGTTTTGAACCATTGTTGTGATGTTTTGGTCAAACAAACCCCAACGCTACTCTCTCGTCGTTAAAAAACAATGGCACCTAGCTCCGCCTCGACTTTCAATCACTTGTCGTGACGTCGCCGCCCCATTCGGCTGTTTCCGGAACACTTTCGGTAGTGTTCGTCATTTTCGATCTATTTTCGATAATTGCTCATTAATGTGATTGATTTTTTTGTTAACTTTATCAATATTTGTTATCTTGGCGCATAACGGTTCTATTGATGTCTCACACCCCCTTTGCCGAAACATCCCCTTTAACTTATTTGTCTGCTCAATTACAGTCACAGTAGATAATCAAAACTTATTGGCACTTGTTAACACTTATCAATTTAAATATGCATATTCCTGTTGTAATGAAATAACAATAATATTCTGTAGCCACAAATATTATTCAAAATCTTTTCCCAAGTTTTTTGGGGGGGGGATTAAGTATAATAATGTCTTGCTTAAAATAAGGCTGTTAAGATTATTTTCAGCTAGCTATTTTTCTTCCAAGAAATCAGAGAAATACACTTGAAGCGCTGGCAGATAATTTGACTTATTTCCAATAGATTTACACTTAAAACTGACTAGTTTTAAGGAAGTGTGTTTTGCAGTGTATTAATGTTATATATGTTAAGAATGGCTTACTTTTAAAGGCATTTTTGTGCAACTTAGGTATTTACTCTGTAAGTAATTGTTGCCAAAAATTTACCATTACACAGCGTCAGACAATCTGTCATTATTTAGATGTTGGAATTGACAACTTGTTCATATTGTATGTTGAAAAAAAGAAATTATATTTTTGCACAGTAATATTTTCTTTTGTGTACACTTTAAAATTTTACATAAATCTTATCGGCTTGACATTATCGGTTATCGGTTGGAATGAGGAGGAAATTATCGGTATCGGTTGAAAAATGTATTATCGTGTATCACTAATTGCTGATTTTCTCCATATTTTTCTCTCAGTCCAAGTTATGATGCAGGAATGTATGTTCACCTTTTCTGTGTTAATATACCACCACTACTATTAATATTAATTGGTTGAATATTAATGGAAAGCGAAAATTAAGAGATGGCGAGCGTGTGTATGACTTGTGTATCATTATTTACACATTATACACACAGACACCCCCACATCCTCTCTCAACACAAAGTCGTCCAGAGAGAAAAAACACCATAGGCTGTACTATGAAAATGTTATTTTTGAACCGATGTTTACAATGGCGGAAGACTTTACAAAAGTACGTGTATAGTGAGGTTAGTGAGAAAACACGCTACCCGTCTTGGCATGCTAACTAGCCACGTTAAAAGCCTCGTTGTTGTTTTACCATCGCTAGACACACAAAACGCTGGAGTGAACTCTCGTAGCTGGTGGGAAACGTTCATGACAGCGTTTAATAACCTTCAATTTTGTGTAAAGTGATGGATGATGGTCACGTTAATGTGAAATTATGTTGGAGGTGTAGCCTGCGCGTCGACTGTCCTTCCTCCTCTCAGCTGCAGCCATATGTTTCTTTTTGGTAGCTGAAATACTCCAATACCAGACTACACTTTAAGGGGATTTTGAAAAAGCTCAACAACCGGAGGGGTGAGTGCTGCCGCTCCAAGCCACTTCTCACTACATTTTGGGGACATAAAAAATAGCTAATAACATATTACGGTGTGACGGAAAATTTTAGTGGTTTTGAAACCGTGACGTTTTCATACCACGGTAAACCTCGAAACCGGTAACAAGCACATGCCTAACTATTACATAACCACATTAAGCCAAAGAGGGAAAAAAAAAATTGAATTTCAGCGAGAGTTAAAAAAATAAAATAAAATAAAATAAAATGAAGCATCATTCATCAAAACAGCATGAGTTGCCTCTAGTGGAGAAAAGATTTTTCCTATTATGAAACTAAAAGGAGCATATCTCCGGTTTTCTGCGGTCAATTGGTGCCAATAAAAACATGGAGAGAGGTTAAAAAATAAAATCCACGCTTTCGAGTCACGTTGATGGCGGCACTCTATGTCAAATACTTATTTTTTTCACTGTGCTTTAAGGACGCCATGTGATTGTGCTTTAAGGACGCCATGTGATTGCACAGGCTGGCTTATCATAGATTGGCAAGCTTGAGTCTGATTGGTATAATAGTGTCCTGTGATTTTTGATGCGACGTCTCATTGGTCAAATTTCTAGCGCCACTGTTTGCGTCTATTGTCAAAAAAAAAGTAAAATCTAATATGTAGAATAAACAGGAAGAACGTAACGGTGAGTGTAGCCCAAAGTAGCGGAGTAAGAGTAGTGTTCTTATAGTATAGACCCCAATCAAATGACGTCACAACTCCGCCCATCTGACTTGATCCGCCATATTGTCCGTCAGCTCGTCGTGTTTACACATTACCGCTACGTACATTCCGCTTGTTAAGGCGTGTTTTTCTGCTCGTTAACATTAATAATCAAAATGGTGAAGGCGTGCGTGGCGGTTGGCTGCAGTAACAGGGAAGCTCGACGGAGAGACTTGAAGTTCTACCGTATTCCGAGAGACCCGAAGAGGAGAGCGAGATGGACTGTTGCAATTCGACGAGAATACTGGGCACCAAACGATCACCACAGACTATGTAGTAGTCATTTTATATTTGGTAAGATGCATTTAATATATATTTAGAGAGTTTTGGGCTGACAACCACAATTAAGATCATTGCGAGGCTAATCGCCGACAACATACGGTTTCAAATTCAAGATGTTTATTTCTTCCACCATCATTATATTTAGCTGGTACCAAGTGAAAAAAGCTGGCCTCGTCTATGGATCATCAGTTAAACAGGGGTGTCCAAACTTTTTGCAAAGGGGGCCAGATTTGGTGTGGTAAAAATGTGGGGGGCTACCTTGGCTAATTTACGTAGAACAATATATTTAAACAAATTTTAGCAAGCCCTTCTGTGTGTCACATTTGTATTATTTTTTTAATTCATAATTTCAACAATCTCGCCTTTGTGGCATTCTCTTTCGACCCTCGGGCTCTTG
The DNA here is from genome assembly GCF_030265065.1 of Corythoichthys intestinalis. Taxonomy (NCBI): domain Eukaryota; kingdom Metazoa; phylum Chordata; class Actinopteri; order Syngnathiformes; family Syngnathidae; genus Corythoichthys; species Corythoichthys intestinalis. The sequence continues at coordinate 47,899,062 of NC_080403.1, read as the reverse complement.
TGAAACACTGCTGCTGTGAAATTAAACTAGCTTCAAGTTGCTATAATTTCTCGCTGCGTATCTTCCCTGTAATCTTGTCGTACATGTCAGCGTATCTTGTTTGGTAATATCGCCTCACATAGAACTCTTTGAAAACAGCGACTGTCTCTTTGCAAATGAGGCAGACACAGTTGTTGCGTATTTTATTGAAGAAATAGTCCAATATCCACCTATCCTTGAAGCGTTGGCCATCACAGTCAACTTTTTTTTTTTATATTGATTGTCGCCATTTTAGAAAATTGGAAGTAAAGGGTCACAAGGGGTAATGGTGCTCAGAGTGCTGCTCTTAAAGTTTTTGAAACTTTCGTGAGAATAGGCTGAGTTTCTGTGGACAAGATAGTTGTAGATATCAGGGTAGCAGATGTCAGGCAGAGACGGCGAAGACAGCGGGTCGATATCGATTTAGGCATCAAATATGGATATAGCGAATGGATCGACCGAAGCTTTTCCACATAACTCCTTATATGCAACACATCTAATGTGTTTACAGCGTCTGAAAGCACCGGGGCTTCCATGAATTGCACTATAAATTGCACGATAAATTGAGACCATTGAGAATACGGACACACAATGACGGACAATATGGCGGCACAATACAGCGACACGTCATTGTGTGACGTTGATGATTGGGGTCTATAGCTTAGTAGAACTACTCTCAAAAGTACATTTTTCTCAAAGTTACTCAAGGAAATGTAACATGTTACCACCCACCTCTGCTGGCTTCCTCACTACTCTCATATGAGCCATCTCTCTAAACTTGTGCTATTCTCCAAGCCACCGTTTCATTCGCCAGTAAGAGCAAAGGTCAACAGAATGCAGTAGTGCAATCAGTCACGTTCCAGAGATTTTAAGGTCATCTTTTCACTGTAGGATATCATGTCACATTCCATAAGACTTGAAAAACAAATGACGATGACAGTGGCTACGTTTACATGCCAGTCAGTAACCCTTACACTAATTTTAAACTCATTCACTGCCAAACATTTTTAGAACAGCAAACACCCAAATGCCACGTTTCTGAGAAGAAGCGGGTTTAGAAAAAAGCGTACATGACGCAAATCACGTCGTGAGGTACTCTAGAGTGGTGACTTTTGTGCTTTGCAGTTTTGATTGAAATATCCGTATTGGTTACGATTACAGTGAGTATGGGAGAACCCTGCATGCCCACGTAAGTAAACAGTTTGTTTAAACATGTTTAAACAACCGGAATATTGCACTGAACCCGAGTGCATGTAAATGTAGCCAGGGTTATAATATGGTTTAACTAAGGCCATGGAACTATTGGCAGTTGGACCATTCCTTCAACAAAGACATTGGAAAACATATAATTTTGTGCGTGCTGTTGGGACAATGGATTTGCCACTTGACTAAAATATAAAATTGGCTGCAGTATTCTTTTTGGCAGACTTAGTCTGTTGGACAAAATACTTATTAGTCTTAATCATATTTCAGTCTTTTCAAAATGTGTTAGTCTTCGTCTAGTGTTCATCGACAAACATTCAAAAAGTTTTTATTTGTTCACGGCATGGAAAATGAATGAATGAATGAATGTTTTAGTTAGTTTTTGTCGACAAATACACAAAATGTTTTCATCTATAAAAATTCAAAGGTTTTAGTTCAAAAATAAATTTAATGAACATTGACAGTTGAAACACATTGTAGCATCTAAAAGTACAATGCTAACTTCACGAGTGTTTTCCAATGGTTTTATTTGCAACCGGAAGCACGGAGCACTACTGCTAAGCCGTAGCCGACGGCAACAAAATGAAAACAACACAACAACAATTTGCTACTAGAGGTGGGAATCTTTGGGCACCTAACGATTCGATTACGATTACAATTCAGAGGCTACGATTAGATTATAAATCGATTATTGATGACACCCCCCCCCCCCGCTATTAGCTGCTTTTAATGTTTTGTACATTAGTTACAAAAACTGTAGTAAAAAATAAAAATAAAGCCTTGCAGGCTTAAATAAACGACTATTTCAGTATCAAGTTAACAGTTAAAAACAATAAATAATATACTCAAATCCTCATTCTGTATCAGCAGCTTTAAACTACATTCAATTAATTTAATGTTGTGAATCAACCGTAAAAGTTAAAATTGCTCCCGTTATTCCAAAATTTCCCTTTTGTCTACTTTCGACATGTGAAAGTTTAAAAAATATTTTAAAAATAGATTCAAGTCAATATTTTACCTATTTAGGAGTATTTTAGATAAAAAGTTAATTAGGTTCGCTTGGAAGGTTCGCTACAACAGCCTTGCAGGGAAGTCTTCTGCTTTAAGATGGCGGCCGTTTACTAACGCCCGCATCTAGCTTTCTGTACATGTGCTGCTAATGCCACAGAGTCTATATTGCATCTAATCCTATATTAATAGATCTACCGTAACATTATGTGGACGTACTTTGTAGCAGCTGTCGGCAGCAGTCAGGTATGTTGTTGATTTTTTTTAATCTCGCGGCATGAGTTGAGCTAGAGCCGTGAGTTGAGCATTGGCATTACTCGATGGGCCAGGTAATGACAAGCATGATGTTTAGCCACTCTCGCTCCGTTCCTCATTGTGTCCCAAAGACTGCGCGGCGCGCTGAGTGTTTTTATTTCCGCTTTACTTGACATATTTCAATAATCGGAATTTGGATGTTTGTGAATCGTTCTCGAATCTTCCATGGCCGAATCGCGAATAATCTAAGAATCGGAAATTTCGCACACCTCTATTTGCTACGCTAAAGTTAATGCTAACACGAATGCTATGCTAACGCTACAAGTTACATTTAATGTGATCACTCAGCAGACCTTAAAAGGCTAAAGCAACATTGCATATTTTCTCTTGCCAGGATATAACAAATCTTAAGAGTTTCAAAACAAAAGCATTCGTCCCGTTATGTTTTAGCTCGTTATCGTCTCGTTATCGTCATGAAAAAATTGTTCGTCAAGGAAATACTTTTGTTATCGTAATCGTTGACGAAAACGAAGATTGGCTGTGTTGAAAACTAAAATTGATATTTGGAAAAAAAAAAAACTAATAGAGATGTGCTGCACTATTGTTTGAATGAATTTGAATGAATAACGCTGCGTGGAGGCGTTGTGCCATATACTTCAGGTCTTCAAGGTTCTGAGTCAGCTGACTTCTGATCTCTGACAATACACAGATGATCAAGTTTAAACAGCCTCTTTGTGGCATGCAGCCAAGTCGTGCCCTAAATTGGACCTCAATTCCTTCAAGACTCGGTTCACCGAAAATATTCTCTCAATTGGCAGAATTCTTTACAATCAATGAATCAATTTCTACACCTGTTCCCAGACACAGAAAACCCGAGTGGCAGCTGCTGTATAAACGGCTATCAGAATAAAACCAATCCATGTCAAATAGATTGTTTTACACCACTGTGACACAACGCTTCAAACAATACATGCACCTTATATACATGGTCATGCTACACAGATCTAGTTCAACCCCCTACATAAATAAAATCATGTGCAAGTCAGCTACTCCCAGCAGACATGCTCATTCACTTTCCAACATCACTGACTAATGAGTGAAATCCTCCCTCGTGCTTCCATTGAGCTTTGACAGGCCATTACACTAAATGCAAGGCTTTATTGAAAGGGCCTCTAAATAATTCAACGCGTTATTAGACCAGATCTGTACTCCTTTCAGTTTCAGGAACGCAATACAGCAAACAGCTGGGAGCTATGGGTTTACGCTGACTTACCACTCTTGAATAATATGCATTGTATTTCTGACTGTCAGCAGCATCAATCACACTTGCCAGTGTCAGAATAAGCACGACACTCACAGAGGTGTTAGTGTATTCCTCCTGCATGTTGGTTTGTAAAAACAAATTGATTTGTTTTCATTATAATTGGGGTGGGCGATATAGCCTCTAAATCAGGGGTAGCCAACTCCGGTCCTCGAGGGCCCCTATCCAGCTTGTTTTCCTTGTCTCCCTCCTTTAAAACACCTGAATCAAATGATCAGCTCATCAGTAAGCTCTGCAGGAGACCGATAACGATCATGATTATTTGAGTCAGGTGTGTTGGAGGAGGGAGACATAGAAAACGAGCTGGATAGGGGCCCTCGAGGACCGGAGTTGGCTACCCCTACTCTAAATTATATCCCGATATTTCAAGAAAATTTGCAATTATGATAATATTGGCAAAAATGGGGATAGAAATGTTAAATGTACGTGCAATTTCTGCTTCGGATTAACTTAATTAATTTATTAATTAACTAGTTTTTACTGCACACAATATTTAACCCACCCTGCAATGTAAATAGCGCAAAAATAGCATAATGGATAACTGAAAAAGCTTGAAATAGAAACACAAATTTGGCCAAGTAGTTTTTACCTCGAAGTAAAATGTAACATAACTAGTGCTGCAACGATTAATCGATTAACATTCGATTAGAAAAAAAAAATTAGAATTCAATTTTGTTGCTTCGAGTATTCGTTTAATTAAAGTGCCGTTGTAATGGTTTATTTTGAAAGTGTTTGCATTTAGTTTTATTGATCAGGGTGGATACACTGTCCTCTAGTCGGCCTCATTTCACAGGGCTGAATCCAACTGCTCACTGTTATGACCAACGTAAACCAAGTTTTTGTTTGAGCTAATGTTTTTTAATGCATTCGTAATTTAGTTTATAGGTATATTTAGCCGTTTTTTTTTTTTTTTTTTTGTCGGAATATGTGTCTGAACCATTTGTTAAGAGCATTGTTAAAAAAAAAAAAAATTTAACGGTAGCATTTGATAGCATTTAAGCTAGCGGACTTTTGCTATGTAAGATAGCCAATTGTTCTTTTGTTGTAAATAGATCCTCATTTAAAAATAAAAAATTACACCGTTTGAGGCTCAGCTCAGGTATTTTCATTTTTCATGTTCCTTATCCGAATACTCGATTATTCGAACTAACTAGTTCATCGGTTAATCGACTACTAAAATAATAAATAGCTGCAGCCCTAAACATAACAGTTTGAAACTTGAATTGTAGTAGTTCAGTTTTTACATTTTAGCATCGAACAGCAAGGAACACCAAAATACAAAAGAAGCTACAGCCAGTGAAGTTTTGACATTAGGCTTAATCTTCTAGTTAGCGGGGCTTTAATTAGTTGGTGGAGTTCAACAAATTCTGTGCAGTTAGTTGTTAGTTTTAGGGCTCCGGAGTGGCTAAACTAGCACGAGTCAATGATGCCTGGTTAGCATACCAATAAAAAACAACATATGCACTCATGAGAATCACCAATGACCCACGGAATCAACAGTGTTGGCTATGTTTACAGGATAAAGTTATTAAAAATTACCGTTGCATGTCAATAATTGTTGTATGAACAGCAACATTTGTAATCCAGCAGCTCTGCAGGCTGTCAAGGCAAGCAGGGCGGCCTGATATCACATTGTTTTTGGGTTTTTTTCAACGCTGGCTTATTTTGTGGGAACGAAAGTGACTCCCCAGCAGACCGAGCACGAGTGCCCGTAGCACTCCTCTCTATTGTGGTCGCATTACGCATCTTGAAAAAAATAGTCCTGCAGAATAAGATAAATTACGGAAGTTTGGTGTGACGTCGCTTTGGCCGCATGGGTATTTCGAACAATGATCTGCATTATGAATGTATTTGACTACGTTAGATCTGTTAATGTCATTATTTATTGGCATGCTAAGCATGCACCATTGACTCGCACTAGCTTAGTCACTCCGGAGCCCTGAAAGTAACAAATAACTGTCAAACAGCACTGAATTTGTTGACATCAACTCCATTAACTGATTAAACACCCACTAACTATAAATTAAGCCTAATGTCAAAATACTGAACTTTCACTTTAACTGTAACACACCAGTTTAACAGTTTAAAACTTAAACTTTAGTTTTTATTAGGGCTGTCAAACGATTACAATTTTTAATCGCGTTAATCACAGCTTAAAAATTAATCGTAATTAATCGCAATTCAAACCATCTCTAAAATATGCCATATTTTTCAGTAAATTATTGTTGGAATGGAAAGATAAGACTCGAGACGGACATAAACATTCAACATACAAACATTCAATAAGTACTGTATTTGTTTATTATAACAATAAATCCACAAGATGGCATTAACATTATTAACATTCTTTCTGTGAAAGGGATCCACGGATAGAAAGACTTATAGTTCTTAAAAGATAAATGTGAGTACAAGTTATAGTAATTTTATATAATTTAAAACCCCTCTGTATGTTTTCGTTTTAATATAATTTGTAAAATTTTCAATCAAAAAATAAACTATTAGCCCGCCATTGTTGACGTGGCCGAGCCGTGACGTCACAGCCATTCTTCCACAGTGTCTTTAACCACGTAAGGTAGTAATTGAAATACACCACAAGGTGTCAAGGGCGAGTTTTAAATTAGAGAGCTAGCCAAGTTTTCTAGTGCGTTTTGCCCCTCGACTGACGCCATAGTTTCCGGGTTTATTGTACCTTGCGTTCTTTTGAGTGTTGACTTCACAACGTACGAGACCTCTGATAGTTTGTATATTGTGACTAAATACTGCAATCTAGTGTATTTGTTGAGCTAAACGAAATGTTTCAATAGAGTTTGACCAAAGTCTAAGTTTTATGTGTATTTTGCATAGCTATTTTGATTGGGAATGCAAGTTCTCTTTGCATTGAGCGCTTTTCTTTTTGTGAACATTATTTTTTTGGGACATAGGAATATCATTTATGTTGTGCTTTCAGTAAATGATACCGTAGCGACTTAACTGTTCCGCCCAAGTGCATGATGGGAAGTTGGGCAACCATGACTGTCAGTGGTAGCTGCAAATGGTATATGTTCTGCGTTTTGTTCATTTAAGCGTGTTAAGAAAAGATCATCACCTGTCAATCTTCACCACGTTGCTCGCCACAACAATTATGATTGTTGTGAAAGAGTTGACAAAGCTCATGCTAATAAATGGCGCGGTCCCAAAAGTTGTCTGTGTCCACTCGCATTTCTCTGCCTCTTAGCACTCAATGTACAAAAAAAACGGCGCCATTATAGTCTGTTTGCAGCTATGCATGAGTGGGTCATTCCGCGCATGCGTTAAATATTTTAACGTGATTAAGTAAAAAAATTAATTACCGCCCGTTAACGCGATAAATTTGACAGCCCTAGTTTTTGTATTTTAGAATCTCACACCAAGCAACACCAAGACAAGACAAAGCTGCAGCCAGTGAGGTCCTATGTACCCTTATCAAATTCAACGATCATCAATAAATAAAAAGACTAAAATGGAGAACAACAAGACGATTAACCTTATTTTTTTTTCAAACAATAAGTCACACCAGCCAAAAAATGCAAAAAAAACAAAAACATATATAAGTCGCACCGGAGTATAAGTCATATTTTGGGGGGAAATGTATTTGATAAAATCCAACACCAAGAGCAGACATGTCATCTTGAAAGGCAATTTAAAACAAAAATAGAACACAGAACAACAGGCTGATTGAGGTAAGGTATGCCAAAGTTACAAGACGCATAAACAACGAACTGAGAAGGTGCCCGCACAGCCCGGTATGTAAACATAACATAGCTAAAGATTATTCAGTTAACTATAGCAAAAAGAACATGCTAACAAGTTTACCAAACCATCAGTGTGTTGCGGGTTAGTGTGAAAATAATAGGAGTGTAACGGTACACAAAAATCTCGGTTCGGTACGTACCTCGGTTTTGAGGTCGCGGTTTGGTTCATTTTCAGTACAGTAAGAAAACAAAATGCAAAATATAAATGTGCTACTTGTTTATTACACACTTTTGTGCTTTCAACAATAGGAACATTAGCCTATTACAAAGCTAGAATTCTGCTCAAAAAGTAGCGGGTATTTAAAGATAATCCAACAACAATTTGCCTTTCAGACCAGGTGTATTGGTCAGCTTTCTTTCTGAAAGAAAGAAGAAAAAAGAAGTCCTGTGCTAAAGAGAAAAGCTATCCCAATGACAAAGATTTTAACATGTATTTTACAAATGAAATGCCTAATGAAACTTTTTTTTTTCTTCTTATGAACGGTTTTCAAAAGCTTTATTGGTGGATTTTCTCAAGTTAAAGCGCCACACAGAAATTACTAAATTTAATTGTGTAAGCGGGATGTGTGTATTATTCTTATTTAATTACAAGTGTTTTAGCTCGTTTCAATTTATTTTATTTAAATGGGCTTTTATTTTATTATGTGTTTATATTTTACAAATGTGATGTAGTATTAATTTATATTGTATATTTTATGTTGTATAATTTTAGTTCCTATGTGAATATTAGTTCCTACTTGTTTAGTTGTGGTAGGAGGGTTTTGTATTGAACACAGGGCCGTGTTGATTATTATAGCAGAGAAGACAGCAGTAAATCAACAAAGACAAGTCAACTGTGCCCCGATCTACCACTCAAGAGATCTGATGGACTCAAAAAATAGGTTACGATTGCATATTAGTTTGAAAATCGACCGGATCCACCGTATTTTTACACGAGTGACTTCCGGCCCGATCCTAGCTACCGGTAGTAGTAGTATTGACGCAGGAGGGCCGCGTCTCGGGTCAAATAATAAACTCCGCCGTCCTTTTCGCGTGCGTCGCGTTGAGCTGCTTCTGGGACGCATCTAACACGCGGCCGCACTGCGACTGGTGTGCATTGGCTGATTGACTCTAACGCCCGCGTTTCACTGCGTTCTCGCGGCGGACACGTTGTCGCGCCGTTGACGTTTCTGGATTATACTGTCCTACCGTGTTGGTCCTCATTATATTAAGGAAAAGACGGAGTAAATATAATCTGCACAATAAATATAATCTGCACAAAGAAACTGTAACCCGATCGACTCACAGCCTCGAAAAGTAAGGGTTACATTACGTCAGAAACTCGTTCGGTACGCGTCCGTTCCGAACAGAGCACCACGTACCGAAATGGTTCAATACTAGAGCTGAAACGAATACTCGAGCAACTCGAGATTAAAAACTGGTCCGAGTAATTTTATTCACCTCGAGTAATCGTTTATTTTGACAGCTCCAAGCATCATGCTTTGCTCAGACTACTTTAAATGCGGGACAACGCACTGATGTTACGTGCGTAGAGGACGAAGCAAAAAAACAACAACAACAAAACTTACTGCAGCAGACAGCTGCTACACACGACGCCGACGTTGCTAAATACTTGCCCGCACGATCCAAGTTGGTAGCAGGTAGCGTCTGATGCGTCTCATAGAGATCACATGTATGTTGAACTAGATGCGAAGTGACAGACTCGGCCGCGTCTGGGCAGCGTTAGTAAACAGCCGCCATCTTAAAGCAGTAGAGCGCTAAGCGCTAATAAAGAGCGCTAAGCGCTAATACATAAGATTAACGTTTAGCTCACGTAACGTTAGCCCTTCCGAAGGTTGGGTTTCTATTAATTATGACCACTGTCGATGCGTGGCTAACGTGTCTTACATACAAGCTTAACATAGCGTTGTGGATTGATGAGGGTGTAAAATAAAAACCTCAATAATGCTACCTATCAATTTTAGCTCAGTAGTCATTGCTGGATAAAACACCAAGTAGCACTGGTCCCTAATGTGATCCAATACAGCCTGTATCATACATTTATTTTGAACACTGCAAAAACTCAAAATCCTATCAGGACTTACAGTTTAGACTAACTTAAAACTTAACTAGAACTTAAAAATGGCTTGACACAAATAGAAATTCAATTGAAACACGTGGTAAAAAAATCCTAACTTTTAAGTGATGTGTGTTATCAAGCGTCACGGCATTTTTAGGTATATATATATATATATATATATATATATTTTTTTTTTTTTTTTAATAAGATCTAATGGTTTTTTGAGTGAAAGCAGTGAATTAGTCTTTTTTTTAATTCTAGTTACATCTGAGATGCAATTGTTGGCTGTTTTCAACAATATACATCGAAAATAAAGACATTGATTGACTGAAAATGGTTCAAGATTAGATGAAATGTCTTGTTTTCTCATATATATTTATAATAACTCTTCACTTAAAAATATATTTGTTTTATCCGATTACTCGATTAATCGATAGAATTTTCAGTCGATTACTCGATTACTAAAATATTTGATAGCTGCAGCTCTATTCAATACTATTACATGTACCATTACACCCTTAGAAATTATATAACAATGTTTTAATAATTTCACACATAAGTCGGTTCAGAGTATAAGTCACACCCGTGGCTAAACTATGAAAAAAACTGCGATTTTAGTCCGAAAAATACGGTAAATGACTGCTATACAGCACCAGGTCTGTATTAAATACTCTTTATAAATTGTGGTTTACCAAATGTGTTCCGTTTCTCTAAACGCTTGATTTCAAAGCTCTACCCTGAGGTGATCGATTATATCGCAAATAAGCGCCAACATGTCCAGTTCTGATGTGCGTTACATGACAACTGTTTGGTCGTATTTAAGCCAAAAAATTAGCAAGAGCCCAATGTATTTTCTGCCTGTTTCAATCTTACAAATTGTTGCCACTGACAACTCAGACTTTAAACACTTTCTATGATGCGATTCGTCACAACTGTGCTTTGCCACCAGACATTTTCTCATCATCTTCCCGCTGAATGACCACTTACTGCAGTCAGGGAGGCAAAACATCAACCCGCAGGAGAGCGTAGTAAGTGCGGTGCGGAAGAGAGGGATTTATGAGCAAAGCAGACCGTAGAAGAGAGAAGAGGGGGAGTGTTGGGTAATGGGTACGATGGGATCGAGGAAAGTACTATTCATAGATATAGAAATTTAGGGAAGGGGCAACCTCTTTGTAAGTTTCTGGGTCACATAGCCCAAGTGTACCTTTCTGCCGCTAGACAGAGAGAGCTAGAATTATGCGCTGGCACAGGACATGGACCAGACAAGACATCATCACAAATGTGCCCATTTTTGAAAGCTAGAAAGCAGGCTAAATATACACATTCAAGGGATACTTGAATTACAGGCCAAATATAAATTTGTCTCATCCCTTCTGTCTTCTCATCTAGGAAGGCATCAAAGGGAAAGTGTGACTGACTTTTTTTTGTGCAGTCACATTTTTGTATTTTTGTACTTTAATATGATTAAAGAAGAAAGTTACAGTACATGTACTACAAAAATTGTACATGTGTAAATAGATATGGGAGGATTTTGGACCTGTAAAAACCTCTACATTACTCTCATTAGTTTAAAAAGAAAAATAAATAAATAAAAAATAGGTTTCCAGGTTGTTTATTTTTTAAACTTAACAGGACAAGACAATGTCTACGCATTATTGGACAAATATCCCAAATATAAAGTAAACACAGACACTTCTAAGCTCTATGCATTTTAGCATCTGGGTTGCTGCAATGCATGCTGGGAGGCATGATGCATGCTGAAAGCAGTTGCAGGGTTCTTGCCCCCTTTAAAAGTCAAATTAATGTTTTTTTTATGACATTATTAAGACCATTAAAATATAATTTAAGGCCGACAACAATTTCCGATGAGAAAATTTTATTTCACTGTAACTACTGTTTTTCTCCTCTCATGTGCGACTCGACGGCTTTCACCACCCATTGTCCCTAACAAAAAAGTATTTTTCCAGACTTTGCTCTCTGGGTGGGAACTTCTGGGTACCTCACGATAGAGTACGGTTTGCTATACAAGGCTCACAATGATCTCATGATTTGGCGCGACACCAATTATATATACATGGATCAGGAAATAATTCTTGGATATTCTACAAAACTAATAAACAGAATAAAAAGCTCTTTTAATCCTTTCTCTGTGAACTGAAATTAGTTTATCACTTGTGGGAGGGATGACAGCCTCCCACTTCAAATGGATTGGACGTCTATGACAGTCAGTTGCAGCCAATACCAGGCAATTAATTCATTTTGGGACATTTCACATCATTTACTTTTGATTTTTGGTCAATTACTTTTCCTGTTGATGCATTTACGGGTCAATTCCTGTTGATTTTGGGTTACTGAAAAGGAACTCACTCAAGAATGTCCCCAAATTAAAAGGGAGTGACTCAAAATCAATAGGAAAATACTTGTAATAGCACAACGTACCGTTAAATATCACCTTTTTGATACATTGTTAAATCCCTAATTTGCATGTGGCACTGTTGCTCTTTTCACCAGGGGCCAATCACTTCTTAAATAAACCATCTTCCATCCATTTTTGATTAAGTCGCTGACATACGCTGAGATTTCGGACAACATACCGTATAGACCCTACTCACCTACGTCACAAAATGGGCGTGTCGCTGTTTCCGGCCGCCATATTGTACCTCTTTTTCAGACCTATTCTCATTGTTTTCTATTAGTCGAGCAAGTTATAGAGCAATTCATGGAAGCCCCGGTGTTATCTGACGCTGTAAACTCATTGGATCCGTTGCATAAAAGGCGTTACGTGGAAAAGCTTCAGTTTATCCATTCGCCAGATCCGTATTTGATGCCTAAATCGATGTTTTTCGACCCGCTGGCTTCGCCTGACATCTGATACCCACACAAAATCAGCCTATTCTCACGAAAGTTTGAAAAACTTTAAGAGCTTGGAGGCTTATAAATGCTACGTTGCTGGTTAGGTGAAACACGTCCTCGTACACGAAAATTCGGCAGGAATCTTGTGCTCGGAAGGTGAGTTACGAAATTTTCAATTGAAAATCTTTTGTTCTTGCTAACATCCACTGTCAAGTGTAATGTATTTCATGTCATTTGTCAATGGAGCTAGGGCTTTTAATGTTTATATGGTTTAGCGATAGCACTAACTACATACATACGTGTATGTTGTCGGCGATTAGCCTAGCAATGATCTTAATTGTGGTTGTCAGCCCGAAACCCTCTAAATATATATTAAATGCATCTTACCAGATATAAAATGACTACTACATAATCTGTGGTAGTCGTTTGGAGCCCAGTTGTCTCGTCGAATTGCAGCAGTCAATCGCGGCCTCCTCTTCGTGTCTCTCGGAATACGGTAAAAATTCAAGTCTCTCCGTCTATCTTCTCTGTTTTTGCAACCGACCGCCACACACGACTTCACCATTTTGAGTATTAATGTTGACGTGCAGTAAAACGTGCAATAATAGGAAGAATTTACGAAGCGCTAATGCATTTCTATGGCGAGTATGCGGACATCATGGCGCGGGGGCGTGGCTGTGACGTCACGTGAGTAGGGTCTATACATATATTAATCCCAACCTCTCGTATTTAGTGCACGGCCATTAAAAAAACAAATATACGCCATTAGACATTTTACGGCAAACTAGAGTGGCTTCTAGGGGTGTGACAAAATATCGAAATGGTGATATATATTCGTATCCCAAAAGTAGTGATGCATGATAATACATTTTTCAACCGATATCGATAACCGATAATTTCCTGCCCCTTCCACACGATAACCGATAATGTCACGCCGATAATTCTATTCAAATATGTATGTAAAATTTTAAAGTATACAAAGATCAAATGTTACTGTACAAAAATGTAATTTAGTGCTATTTATTTCCACATCAAATGTGAACAAGTAGTAAATTCCAACATCTAAACAATGGCAATGACATTGTGTAATGGTAAGCTTTTGGCAACAATTACTTAGAGAGTAAACACCCAAGTGGCACAAAAATGCCTTTAAAAGTAAGCCATTCCTAACATATATCACATTACTACACTGCAAAAACACCTCCTTAAAACTAACAGAATTGGACAAAACTTGATTGCGCACATTTGGAGGCTAAATCAAGTATATAATTATCGGATTGCATTATCGGTTGAATTTCGTTTTATCTGGATTATCTGTGTGACGTCATAATTGCCATTATCGGCCGATAATTATCGGTGACCGATATTATCGTGCATCTCTACCCAAAAGGTTATCGATATGCCCCTGCCAAGAATCGAGGTCTCGTTTTAAAAAGGTCAATGTCTAAAAAAAATAAAAAGGAACCAACAAGTTGCTACCAAAATCTTCCACCATAATAGTGTCTTAGGTTAACTCTAAGGCTGCATTGATGATGTTCAACACGCAATCCATTTAGACTGGGAACATTTGTTCATTCAAAACCAGAGTATTCAGTCATTCTGTCCGATTTTCAGGGCATTTACAGGTCACTTGCTGTTCATTTTAGGGTATTTGCAGGTCATTTCCTGTTGAGTTTGAGTCACTGCCTATTCATTTGGGTGATTCCCAGGTCACTTCCAGTTCTGTAACTCAAAATAAACAGGAAGTGACCCATAAAATACGCCCAAATCAATAGGAACTGAAAATCAACAGGTAAATGACCTTAATGGCCCAAAATTACCTCATTGCCTAGCACTGGCTGCCACTGACGGCCATAGACGTTCAATCCGTTTGAAGTGGGAGTCAATGGATTGGACGTCTACTAGTGATAAACTCATTCCAATTCACAACAGAAGCTTGTTTTTTCTGTTTATTAGTTGTTTGTCGAATATCCTAGAATGATTTCCTAACCAATATATCGATAATCGTTGTATCGCCACATCGTCAGATCATCGTTATCGTGAGCTTTGTATCGCAAATCGTATCGTATCGTGAGGTACCAAGAGGTTCCCACTCCTAGTGGCTTCCCTGGCATTAAAAGCATAATCTGGAAATTTAATACTTACTGCAATTTTCCATTGAATTTAAAACAATGTAAGACCTTGATTATCCAGATTTTAAATTTTAAGACATTTTAAGGACCTGCAGGACCCCTGATGTGGCAGCAGAGGTTGTCTGTCTCTCCCAAGGGAGCAGTGATGGCCAAGTGAAGCTTCCTGAAGCAATGAAGCTTTGCAGCCAATTGATTCATACTTCGTGGTGGTTCATTTACTCTACAGCTCTATCAAGTGGTCTTGAAGCCCAAGAGGCCAACAGTGTTGTGAATTCTATTGCTATTAGTTTAAGAAAATTGATATTAATGTGCTGGTGGGGGACTATATGAAAAAAATGCAATACGTGTTATAAGAATAACCTGTTTTTCATTTTTTAGAAATAATAGCTTTCCTGCAGTTTAAATGGTTTCTCTTAGAAAGTATTTCACTTGCTCTGAAAACATTAAAGAATTTTTTATTTTTTTATTTTTTAGTTTTTGCTCATGTAGTATCGAAAATGGTATTGATTGTTGAGTATTTTTTGAATCAATATCGAGTTGAAAATGTTAGTATCTGTCATATTTGTTTGAGTTCTCAGTTCTTTTTCCTATATTCAGCACCTGATTGAGCCAGATGGGCGTGGTAATGCGACACACCTGTGCTGCATTAGGAAAGCTCGATATTTAAGGAAGCCTGTCACCATCTGCAAGAGTCGGACTATTACATGCCAACCTGCTTGCTTACCGCTGTGTGCATCGTCTCGAGTTCTACTTGCCATTTACGGTTGTATTCTTTGTTATCACGTTGTTGTAGTGCTAGTATTTTTGTTGGACTTTGCCATCACTTGTTTAGCCTTTTTTCCAACCTTGTGGCTTCTCCTTAGTTTTCTTGCTGACTAGGTTCGTGCCATTTTGTATTTTGTCTCACGTGTTCTGGCGTGCTCCCTTAGTTCTCGTTTTGTAATAAATACAACAAACTTCAACTTCTGTGTTTGGATCCATATTTAACGGCTCGCCGTTCTTAACAGTATCGTGATAACACTAAGAGCGTACCGCACGAATGCTATTTTTCGACGTGTGACGTCGCCATCGTAACGCGGATGTGGGGCATTACAGACACGCCCTCGCATACAATCCCTGTTATTTCTGCTTGTTTTCGCTGGTAATCTTTCAAAAAAGAACATGCAGATCAAACACTGCTGCTCTGGGACTTGTAGAAACAACTCTAGACATTACAAAATATAAAGGATGTTTTCTTCATACGTTTCCCGAAACCCAAAAATGTGAAGAATGGATCAACTTGTGCGGACGTCCAAAAGACCAGTTTAACGCCAGCAAGGTGAAGCCATTCACATTTCATATGCAGTAAACATTTTGTTGGGGGCCATGGTCCTACAGAGGACAAAGAGGTAAGCCATTTAGATATTTTTACTTATTTTTTAGCGTGGCATTTTGCCGTGCTGCCTGTCTACAATGAATGACCTGAAAAAAATTAAAATGGTATCTGACTGCCACTGTTACTTTTTCTGTTGTAAATAAATTATAGAATAAAGATTTGTTGTTGATGAAAAAATTAAAAGTGTTCGTTGGCTGTCACTGAGTAGCATTTGCGATCGCTACACAAAAAAAAGCAATGTTCACCTTGAGCTAAGCACGTGCTCAACTACAACAAAAAGACATCATCAATGAAGCCTTGATTTGTCGTTTCACCATGGCAACAGACAGAAAAGTCACGTTACTGTTCCTGCTTGGAATTGGAGGTGCTAACTCAGTCGTGTAGTGACTATGAAAATATACTGTATCATGAGAGAGGGAAGAAAACCCACAACAACAACAAAATCTGCAGCGGCAACAAAGGACAAAAGAAGCACTGTGGGAAGAAAAAAGATATTTTAATGCACTAACATTTGATGAACTGACTTCAATTTGGATTGTACACACAGAAGTGCTCTGAAGATGTATTTGCCTTCTTCTCAAATTCTTATTTTTTGCATTAGTTTCCTATGAATAATAGCTTCCAGTAGATAAATAGTAATATATTTAGCAATATAAAAACACTCTGACATATTAGTGGATATCACATCCATCCCAGGTTCAATGGGCTTAAGCATCAGAGCTTGTCTTTGCGCAGCCTGCAACCGGCGGATCGCCAAAGTGAAGCATTTTTCTGCAAGGTATGTTTTGAAGTGTCGACAATCATTGTGTTTTGCAATTAATATTAGTTCATTTTCATTAATACATGAGCCCCAAAACACAGTCCTTTCTTGTCAGGCCAACAGGCAAGTGACAACAATGGCTCTGCTGAGGAATGAAAAACTGATATGGGACCATACTTAAACACGTGAACTAAAAAAACTCAAAACCCGGAGGGTAAAGTTACTCATTTGTGTGTGGTATTTTCATTATCAAATGATTGAACAATTAATTAAATATAAACAGTAAAGATGATGAATAAAAGAATATTCAGTATATTTAGCATTCTAATTATTATCCTAGTTAGCAAATGTCAAATTTTAGCATATTCTATTTTTTTTTTTTTTTTTTTTGCACCGTAGTTTGAGTCAGTCACTGGATTTTGAGGATCTGATGATACTGAGTACCTATTAGAGATAAACCGATTATCGGCGCCAATATTATTATCTATTATTACATGCTTCGCGATTCGACACGTGACAATTTGATGACGATTCAAAAAGGCTCAAAAACGATGATTTTCCCTGATAACTTTATGACAGCCACTTGTATGACAGCCGCTCGTAGCGGAATGAAATTCAAGACACGTCTGCCGCCCGGACACCTTTAACGGACGCATGCACGTTATAATGGATGCTGCCTGTAACTGAGTGAGAGATTTACTCTTTTTCAAAAGACTGGAAAATAAATTTGTGTATGAGACAGGCGCTTCTGTGCACACATTATTTTTTAGAGCGAGAGGGGAAGAGAGAGAGTTCTTTGCTCCTCGTCTTTCAGATTTCCAGCTGTAGTTTCAAATCATGTCAATTGAAAAATGTCCTGAGTGTGTTGCTAGACTCGTAGACCCGTGTGCGTTAATAAGAGGTGAGTACACGAACCCTCTTGTACTGTTTGGCCTTTATTGTTGTTGTTTTTGAGGTGTTAATATTAAGCGCCGAGCGCTAAGCTAATTAACTACTTCGCTAATGTGTATTTCATATGCAGAACGTGTAAAACCACGATTAAGTACAGCGGTAACACTACAAACATGTGAAATAATACAGAAATCTGTTAAAACAAAGTATATTGGTTAAAAGAAGGCTTATTTCTAAAGACACAGTTTCCAGAAAATGTGGAACTCATTCCACCTGTGTAAATTTTATTGTATTGTTGAGAGAAATAAGTACTCCCTTTAAAATGTTTTTTTTTTGCACTTTCTTGTAAAAATAAATAAATAAAGCCGCTTAAGGGAAGCTTTTTGTTATATGGGCATATTTCCATCGTTCCTGTTGAATCATTAAAATATTTTAAATAAATGATGGACATAATTTTGTTTGTCTACTTTATTAATTAGTAATGTACGATGCATTGATAATAACGATAATAATCGTTATAACCGTGATCATCGTCAATACTGTGATGATTGTTCAAGATTCGAATCGTAACACCCTGAATCGTAATCGAATCGAATCGTGGGGTGCCTAAGAAGGCACACCCCTCTGTATCAGCCTTTTTATTTTAATCCGACCGGCCGATATGAAAAAAATCCATTTAAAACTGGGTAATTTCAACTCAGATGAAGGTAAAGTTACACTCGTATTGCGCCTTTCCATTTTTTTAAGCCCCTCAAAGTGCTCCACACTACAGTATATCCTCATCTACCAACTGTTGATGCAGCATTAGGAGTAACGTGGGGTTTGGTATCTTCCTCAGGGATACTTCGACGAGATCATCAGGGCGGAGAATTGAACCCACAACCTCTGGGTTGGGGAACGACTACCACTGAATGATGCCACCAGCTAGTATTAGCTATTATTTTCTTTTTGTGTGATTCAATAAACATACTTTAGGCATTTTTAAGTACAGTGTTTGCATTATTCATTTTTTACACAAATTTTTACACTTTTACCGCGAATGAATATCTGCTCCAAAAATCTGTTATCAGCCCCTATGACTACTAATAATTGGTATTGGTATAGGTCCAGAAAAACCCTTATCAGTCGATGTCTAGTAACGATACCTCAGAAATGTATTAATTTATTACAAAACATACATTTTTTTGTTTATTTTGACAATATGCTCGTCCATCTTGATCATTAAGTTGCTTTGTAACCATTAAAAAAAATCTCAAACGTTTTTTTCCACCCAAGTCCGATTTTCTAAAAAATGTTGCATAGTGAAAAACGTGTTTTTGTTTGTTTCTTTCTTTTGACAATATCCTTGTACAGCTTATTTTGTTGCTTTTTAGCCCTTAAATAAAAATTTTTAAAAAGACAATCATTGATTCCGATCTCCAACAAATGACGCGTTTGGGCCCGGTTTCCGATCACGTGATTGGAGAAATCCCTAGTTGTTATTAGAGGTGTGCGAAATTTCCGATTCATAGATTATTCGCGATTCGGCCGTGGAAGATTCGAGAACAATTCATGAACATCCAAATTCCGATTATTGAATTATACCAGGTAAAGCGGAAATAAAACACAGTCAGCGCGGTCTTCGGAACGCAATGAGGAACGGACCGAGATTAAATATCTTGTTCAACTCATGCCGATTAAAAAAAATTTTTTTAAATCATACCTGGCTGCGGCCGACAGCTGCTACAAACAGTGACCGGTTGCTAGTGGCTACAAACATATGGCTATGGTACATATTACATATTGTAGAACTAGATGTGTAATGACAGTAACGGCAGTGCTGGAACATATACAAAGAACTAGATGCGAAATGACAGACTTGCCGCCATCTTAAAGCAGTAGACTTCTCTAGAAGGCTCTGTTGTAGCGAACCTAATTACTTTTTATCCAAAATATCCCTAAATCGGCAAAATCTTGACTTGAATCTATCTTTAAATGATGAAACAGTTTTAAAACTTTGACATGTCGAAAGTAGACAGATGGGAAATTATGGAATAACGGGAACAATTTTAACAACTTTAACGGTTGATTCACAACATTAAATTAATTTTTTGATACAGAATGGGGACTTGAGTATTTTATTTACTGTTTTTAACTGTTAACTTGATACTAAAATAGTTTGGTTTAGCCTAGAGAGGATTTTTGAACAATTTTGGAACTAGTGTACAAAACATTAAAAGTGTGGTGGGGTGCATCAATAATCGATTTATAATCGAATCGGAGCCTCTGAATCGTAATCGTAATCGAATCGTTAGGTGCGCAAAGATTCCCAGCTATAGTTGTTATACCTCTAGATTATTTTGCTGCTTTTAGGCCTTAACTCATTCACTGCCACTGACAGCGATAGACGTTAAATTTATTTGAACTGGAAAGCTGGCATTAAGTGTTCATGTTTTACTGCCACTGAAGGTAATAAACATCCAATCCAATTTAACGAGGGCTGGCAGCAATCAAACGATTGCTGCCAACACACTCACAACGGGCTGGACATCTACTGCCATCAATGCTAGCCAATGAGTTAAAACTTTAAAATAGATAAATACATTTTAAAAACCCAACCTTTTTCATCAGATTCCGATCTTCTAAAAATGATGTGATCGCGCCCGATTTCAGATCATGTGATCGGATCAGGGACATCCCGACTTTAAGTTCCGCGCAAGTCGGAATTAACCCTTTAAGTACCCCTAAATACCCCCCTAAATTTCAAAATAACTATGCAAAAACATCTACTATACGTCGTATTAATAAAATAAAGCATAAAAATAGGATTCAGTGAGGTACGTTGTGTTAAATGCCATTATATTCATTGACTATTCGGGCTTTATTTGTGAGTGAGTCGCCTTGCTGAGAGAAAAGGGCGCTGTATAAAGACTAGGGAGGCGAGAGAGGAGAGATATCGTGTCTGCTTAGGTCGCCAGCGCCGGCTTTTTCAACGCGAGCCAGCTATCCCAACTCAAAAAAATGGACCAGAACTCGCAAGAAGAGTCGGCGCCAGGGGAAAAGCAGCATGAGCGCAAGAAGCGGCAGATCTCCCGGTCGAAAGAAACTGCAGGACGGCAGCGACACTTCTGGGTCAGGAGGGGGATCTTGACATAAAATAAAGAACTGTAACTAGGTACTAGGGGTGTAACAGTACATAAAAATCTCGGTTCGGTACGTACCTCGGTTTTGAGGTCACGATTCAGCTCATTTTCGGTACAGTAAGAAAACAAAATGCAAAATATAAATGTGCTAGTTGTTTATTACACACTTTTGTGCTTTCAACAATAGGAACATTAGCCTATACAAAGCTAGAATTCTGCTCAAAAAGTAGCGGGTATTTAAAGATAATAATCCAGCAATAATTTGCCTTTCAGACCCCGTGTATTGGTTAGCTTTCTTTCTGAAAGAAAGAAGAAAAAAGAAGTCCTGTGCTCAAGATAAAAGCAATCCCAATGGCAAAGATCTTAACATGTATTTTACAAATGAAATGCCTCAATGAATCTTTTTTTTTTTTTTTTTCTTATGAACGGTTTTCAAAAGCTTTATTGGTGGATTTTCTCAAGTTAAAGCACCACACATAAATTAATAAATTCAATTGTGTAAGTAGGATCTGTGAATTATTATTATTTAATTACAGGTGTTTTTGCTCATTTCATTTTATTTAAATGGGCTATTATTTATTTTATTATGTGTTTATATTTTACAAATGTGATGTAGTATTCATTTATATTGTATATTTTATGTTGTATAACTTTAGTTCCTATGTGAATATTAGTTACTACTTGTTTTGTTGTGGTAGGGGGGTGTTGTATTGAACACGGGGCCGTGTTGGTTATTATTATTGCAGAGAAGACAGCAGTAAATCAACAAAGACAAGTCAACTGTGCCCAGATCAACCACTCAAGAGATCTGATGGACTCAAAAAGTGGGTTACGAGTGCATATTAGTTTGAAAATCGACCGGATCCACCGTATTTTTTACACGAGTGACTTCCGGTCTACCGGGTCTGCTAGCTAGTAGTATTGACGCAGGAGGGCCGCGTCTTGCGTCAAATAATAAACTCTGCCGTTCTTTTCACGTGCGTCTAGTGGAGCCGCTTCTGGGACGCGTCTAACACGCGGCCGCACTGCGACTGGTGTGCATTGGCTGATTGACTTTAACGCCCACGTTTCACTGCGTTCTCGTGGCGGCCACATTGTTGCGCCGTTGACATTTCTGGGTTATATACTGTCCTACCGTGTTGGTCTTCATTATAGTATAGAAGACGGAGTAAATATAATCTACACAAAGAAACTGTAACCCGATCGACTCAAAGCCTCTAAAAGTAAGGATTACATTACGTCAGAAACTCGTTCGGTATGCCTCCGTTCCGAACCGAGCACCCCGTACCAAAATGGCGGACGAGACTCCGGCGTCGTAAAGTTGAAATTACGTAAGTCGGGTACGTCGTAACCCGGTGACTACCTGTACTTGTATTTGACCGTGAATGATTTATTTCTCATGGTAATGGTAATGGTGTTATACTTGTATAGCGCTTTTCCACCTTTCATTTATTCACTCAGTCAGAACCAGGAGCAGGGTTTCCCCTACATAAAAAACATTGTGGCGCACCGCCACACCAAAATAAAAGCCGCCACTCCTTGCAAAAGAGATGGTTTTTTTTAGGCCATGAGAAGGGTTCAGCGGCAACCTATTCATTGTGGATAGCTATGTCCGTAATTAAGCGCGGCCCCCTTAAGACACGAGCTGTGACGTCAAAGGAAGCGAGAAGGAGAACGGGTGATACCGATATGAATCTAATTAATTGATAGGCCAAATGATCAATGCAAAAATAAATCTGTATTGACTTGTACTAACTTTCACACTGCAAATTTATAATGTCTTACTCTGATATTTTTTTCTTAAATCTAGTCGAATAATTTTTTCCATCTTGTTTTGAGTGTTAAAGACTAGCTAACAGATCAATAGGTCAGATTATTCAATTTACTTTTGGTAAATATTACCATTTTTTCTTATTAAGACCATACATCCAAAGGTTGGTAATTTTTTACTAAAATCAAGGAAAAAAATGCTTTCAAATAATGTTTTGAACAATATCAATTCTTGAATTAAGAATATTTCTGACGAAAAGAATTATGTTTTAAGATTAAATATACTCACTGTTTGCTTAAAATAAGTGTGTTAAGATAAATAGCTAGCTGAAAATAATCTTATTTCCAGAAATCCAAGTGGGTAAACTTTACTTGAAGCACTGGCAGATAATTTCACTTATTTCTAGTAGATTTACACAGAAAACAAGGGAATATAACTCGTCATCAGCCAATCAAACGTGCGTTTGGGGGGGGGGGGGGGGGGGGGAATGGTGTCAATGTAAGTCTGAACATGGTGTTATACTTATATAGCGCTTTTCCACCTTTCAAGGAGCTCAAAGCGCTTTACACTATCAGAATGAAAGTAATTCACTAAATAATGGTAGGGTCAATTCTATCCTTACAAAATATGTGAAGACTAAATTCTAAATTACCTCTATAACTGAACTCATTATATAATGAAAATAAGGTTGCTTACAAGTTGGTGGGGAAAATTTGACCATCCTGAAAAGTTGCTAGTGTTATGTTTAGGGCTGCAGCTATCGAATATTTTAGTAATCGAGTAATCGACTGAAAATTCTATCGATTAATCGAGTAATCGGATAAAACAAATATATTTTTAGGTGAAGAGCAATTATAGATATACATGAGAAAACAAGACATTTTATCATTTTCAGTCAATCAATGTCTTTATTTTTGATGTATATTGTTGAAAACAGCCAACAATTGCATCTCAGATGTAACTAGAATTTTAAAAAATGACTAATTCACTGCTTTCACTCAAAAAACCTTTAGATCTTATTTATATATATATATATATATATATATATATATATATATATAAACACACCTAAAAATGCCTTTACGCTTGATAACACACATCACTTAAAAGTTAGGATTTTTTCCTACGTTTTTCAATTAAATTTCTATTTGTGTCAAGCCATTTTTAAGTTCTAGTTAAGTTTTAAGTTAGTCTAAACTGTAAGTCCTGATAGGATTTAAGTTTTTGCACTGTTCAAAATAAATGTATGATACAGGCTGTATTGGAGCACATCAGGGACTAGTGCTACTTGGTGTTTTATCCAGCAATGATTACTGAGCTAAAATTGATAGTTAGCATTGTTGAGTTTTTATTTGACATGCTCATCACTCCACAACGCTATGTTATGTTATAGCCTGTATGTAAGACACGTTAGCCACGCATCGAAAGCGGTCTTAATTAATTGAAACCTAGCCCTCCGCAGTGCTAACGTAAGGTGAGCTAGTAGTGACAGTAACGTTAATCTTATACAGTATATTAGCGTTTAGCGCTCTTTATTAGCGCTTAGCGCTCTACTGCTTTAAGATGGCGGCTGTTTGCTAACGCTGCCCAGACGCGGCCTAGTCTGTCATTGCGCATCTAGTTCAACATACATGTGATCTCTATGAGACTCACTGGACGCCACCTGCAACTAACGTAGCATGAGCGGGCTAGTATTTAGCAACGTCGGCGTCGTTTGTAGCGGTTGTCGGCTGCAGTAAGTTTTTTTTTTTTGCTTCTTCCTCTACGCACGTGACATCAGCGCGTTGTCCCGCATTAAAAGTAGTCCGAGCAAAACGTGATGCTTAGAGCTGTCAAAATAAACGATTACTCGAGGTGAATAAAATTACTCGGATCAGTTTTTAAACTCGAGTTACTCGAGTTGCTCGAGTATTCGTTTCAGCTCTAGTTATGTTCCTAACTTCCCTATGCAAACCTACACCATTGGTCCATTAACAGAAGGGTTATATTATTAGAGATGCCGATCGATCGGGTCCGATCACGTCATTTACAAAGTATCAGAATCGGCAAAAAATATCGGACATGCCTTTTTTTAATATATATATATATATATATATATATATATATACAGTGATACCTCAGCTCACGAACATAATTGGTTCCCAGAAAGTGTGTGTAAGGCGAAAAGTTCGTCTTCCGAACATTTATTTCCCATAAGAAACCATTAAAATGAGAATAATCCGTTCCCAGGTCCCCATAAAACATAATTTTCTACTAAATAGGCCTTAAAACTACACAAAAATATACCTTATTTTATGTATAATAAATGTGCTATTGTATTATAATTAAAGAAATAAACTGTACTGTATAATAAAGTCGTTTTATTTACCTTTGTGATGGTAGTTGATGGCTTGATGGAATGGAGTGGGAGGAGGAGGGAGGGAGGGAGTTACTGTTTGAAAGGAGAGTGTTACCGGCAAAGTGCGCAGTTAGCGTAGACTCCACTGCTGTGCCCCCCACATGCTTTTGGTTGTTAATAAAAGTGCCCACAAAAAGCCATCCGACGCCTCTGGGTGTTTGTATGCACGCCGCCTCCTTTCTGGAGAGGAAATCGGGCGAACCGAAGACAACCGACGACAACGAGCCAACGTGACTTGCCGGTCCACTTCTCACTACGGTGGGAAGCTGAAAGCACCGCCAATTACCAGTCGAGGGCGAATTGGTAACACGAGTCACCTTCCATAAGGACTGTAGGTAACTCTTTTTCGGTCCCATAATAGCAAAAGTACACTCAATATGGTCCAAAATGTCTATCAAACACAAACCACGTCCGCACTCAACGAAAGTGAGGGGACGAACTGGGACGCCGTGAGCGTGCGTCAGCTTCTCGTGGCGCTTTTCGACCGCGTGAATTGGTTCGTCCGCCGAAAACTAGTTCGCCAGCAGAGACTATATGCTCGCGAATTTAATGTTCTTGAGGCGAAAAGTTCGTGAGCTTAAGCGTTCGTGAGCTGAGGTATATATATATATATATATATATTTTTTTTTTTTATTAATTCATTTTCTAATTGTATTTAACGTTACAGACATAATATGTTACACTCATCCAGAGTCTTTAGTTTAGGCTTAAGGTAGGGTTATCAAATTTATCCCGTTAACGGCGGTAATTAATTTTTAAAAAAAATTATCACGTTAAAATATTTAACGCAATTAACGCATGCGCTGCACGACCCACTCACGCATTGTCGCGTTCAATCTGTAATAGCGCCGTTTTACCTATATATAGAGCTAAAAGGCAGCGTAAAATGAGTAGAGTGAATTTTGGCAGCCTTTGGAGCCTTTTTATAATTGGCTAAAGCCTTACAAGCCCTCTCCCTACGATTAGAAATGTCGTGGGAAGCAATGTGGGGAAGAAAGGTAGCAATTGATCTTTTTCTTAACACCCTATGTTTTTTTCCAACACAGAGAAGATATATCAATTGGTACCACTACGCACAGTCATGGTTGCACTTCCCATCATGCATTTGGGCAGAACAGTTAAATGGCTACAGTATCATTTACTGAAAGCTCAACAAATACACTAGATGGCAATATTTAGTCACAATATACAAAGTCACATTTATCCTTTAAGAATTACAAGTCTTTCTATCCGTTGATCCCTCTCACAGAAAGAATGTTAATAATGTAAATGCCATCTTGAGGATTTATAATAAACAAATACAGTACTTTTATACTGTATGTTGTAGGGGTGCAACAGTTCAGTTAGCCCACGGTTTGGTTTGAACCTCGGTTTTGGGATCACGGTTTCGGTTCGGTTTCGGTTTGCGTTTTGCTTTTTTTTTTTTTTTTTAAACTGCCTTTATTTTGCTTTTTAAAAAATGAAATAAACCCTTAAAATGTAAACATTTTCGACTGTTAAAATGCCTCTTAGCTGTTTGGCAAGTTTAGTGACTGACTACTGAAATATACACACACAGTAGCAGAAAAGTTACTTGGCAAAGTAACTGGTGATACCATTCATGTTTTTTTTTTTCATTAAAAAAACAAACAAACAAACAAACAAACCCAAAAACATAGTAACCTTTGCTATGTTTGGAGGTCATTTAATGTTGTGAATCAACCGTTAAAGTTGATAAAATTGCTCCCCTTTTTGCCTTAGTTCCCTTTTGTCTACTTTCGACATGTGAAAATTTCAAAACTGTTTCATCCTTTAAAGATAGACTCAAGTCAAGATTTTGCCGATTTAGGAGTACTTTGGATAAAAAGTTGCTTAGGTTCGCTCGGAAGGTTTACTACAACAGAGCCTTTCTGAGAAGTTTACTGCTCTAAAATGGCGGCTGTTTACTAACGCCACCGTGTGTCATTTCGCATGTAGTTCTATATGCATGAGATATCTAGGCGTAGATTGTATGATGTCGGCCACAGTCAGGAAATATTGGAGCCGCCTAGCATCGCATTTGCTACAAACCAAATGCGTGACCAAATCCAAACGGATGAAAAACAAACAAACAAAAAAAAAACAACGCAATGCATGAAAAACGTGCAGATTTTGAACGTAACGTACGGCGTACACATTTAAAAATCAGTGCTCACTTATACAAATAACGCCGAGACCGTACAACTTGACAGGTATGAATTATAATGGACCATCACAGTTAGGTAGTAGCACTCTGTAGCACGGGACGTCCAACTATCAGCGGTCAGGGCGAAACTATGTGCTTTCACGAAATCATCTTCGATGGCTTTACGTGCCATTTCATAAATGTCGGGGATTATGTTGTTGGCGAAATATGTCCGCGAGGGAACAATATAACGCGGGTCAAGCGTTGCAATTAAATTAACTACGCCCGCATCTTCAACCACGGAATATGGTTGCATGTCTTTTGCAATGCACATCCCCACGGCGTGGGCTTTTTTCTTGTGTTTTTCTGACCTGATATTGTAAGGCTTTTGGAACGCCTCTTCTATAGACCCGTGTGTTTTCACTGGTGTCATCTTCGGGGTTGTCCTGCTCTGAGAAAGCGATGTCTGTGGGTGATGCCGGCTGAGGTGCCCAAGTCATGTTAGAAGTGTTGCCGTTAGCATAGGGAACAAGCGCTAAGCAATGCTTGCAAACTGTTTTATGTTTTTTTCAATATTTTCTCTCCGTCTGGATTGTAGTCCACGGGGAAACTGAAATGTTGCCACACCGCAGATTTGAAACAAGCCAGTGCCTCCTCAAAAATCGGTCTGTCGACTCCTCCGCTCGCCATAACTTTTTTGTTTTCTTTCTTGTTTCACTTTCACCTCGCTCATAAGCGAGAGAGGGCGTTACTCGGCTCCTATTACACAGGTGCTTGACAGCGATTGGACATTTACTCGCGGGGCGGGAATTTCTCCACAGCTGCAGTTCACGTCACACACAGGCACACAGAGTTTGACCAATTCATTCCACAAGCGTTCGGAATAAATTACTGTAATTGCAAAACCAAAAAGGCGCGGTTCATAAAGGCGTATTGAACCGTATAGGGCGAACCGTACGGTTCGGTTTTGAACCGCAAACCGTTGCACTGCTAGTATGTTGAATGTATATATTCGTCCGAGTTTATTCATTTTTTTCTTAATGCATTGCCAAAAAGCATATGATCGGGAAAAATTATCGGGAATGATTGGAATTGAATCGGGAGCACAAAAAAAAAGCAATCGGATCGGGAAATATCGGGATCGGCAGACACTCAAACTAAAACGATCGGGATTGGATCGGGAGCAAAAAAACATGATCGGAACAACCCTAGTTATTATTGATGTGGTAATGTAGTACGTATTAGGGCCAAATAAAAGGAAAAAGAAGGACTACGAGATTTTACGTACATGTACCATAGCTGAGAGCTACAACATTAGCCTGGCTAAAGAAATATTTCAAATAGATCTTTGTTATGATTCTTCTTGGGGAAAAAAAACAAATCTCATTTGTCACGCTATGACACAATTTTGCCATGGCACGACATGTTGAGGCTGTCCGACTCCGATGCAGCCCACCTCCACAGCTTCAAAAAATCCTAGGGGAAACCCTGAGGAGTATGACTGAGTGAAATTCCTAAGGAAGTGGATAAAGTAAATAGGCCAGGTAACATCTCTGATTTCCCAGGAAATAGTTCAACTGCACAAAAACATAGAGAAGAGTGTAGGTAAAGTGTTCAATTCAGAAATGAAAACTGAGAAATTCTGGAATTGCAGGCCAGGAATGTAAAAATTTGTAAACGACATTCCAACAAATGAGTCAAAAATGAATCTCATCCCGACCTAAACAGTAGTGAGAGTGGGCCATAAAGCTGTGGAAAGAGGCCCTCTTGACAGTCTAATGAGCATCTCTTGTCTACATCATGTGAACGATCCCACAAATGGTCCTGAATGTGAGGCCAAAAACGCCCTCCAAAAGGAGGGGAATTGGAGAAAAATAGAAAGGAAAAAAATATGGGAGGAAGTTGTGGAGAAAGAAGGGAGGAAAATGTAGTTTATAGTGTTTTAACACATACCGCGGGTGGGTCATCTGAAGTACAGAAGACGGATGAAAACAAATCAGATCTGGAGTGATCTGGGCTTTCAGAAAAGAGCCTTCAATAGAAATACATGTGCATAGTCACATGTTAAAGGACAGACATTACAAAAACACAGGGAGCTAGTGGGATGATGTGGACAATACAATCAGATATTTAGATCATGGCAGCAGAGTACAGTAGCACCTAACGTCAAATTTTAAGGCACAAGTAGAACTAAGGTCAAAAACTGAATCGATCTCATCAGTTCACTTTATCACTGATAATACGCAATAACCTATCCCCAAAATTTAATTTCCTGCCTGATGGCGTGACTGGTTTCCTCACATCGCACAATTCGGGCAATCCATTTTTTTTTTTTAACATCTGGTGGACAAGGTGTACTGGGCAGAAAGTGCACACTGATAGTCCTTCTTAACTATTGTTATTTGTGAACAAGTTATGTGAAACCTGGACTTTTTCCCCGACAGCCCCAGGCAAGTGGCGTAACTTTTGGTGACAAAGGTGCATTTGATTTTAACATTTCTAAAATTGACAAACTTGCTGGTCACACACTTGCGATTGTATGAAAAAATGTCCTCGCACTGTCTCAAACCTAAGAGGAAAACTGCAACTAGACATGTGCCGGTATGATATTCTGACAGTAAGATAACCTTAAGCCAAAACATAATGGTTTCACGGTAAGCCTGTCGCGATATGCAATTAGTCAAATTATCGCTCGGTAAATAAAAATAAGGGCGGTAATTTTTCCGGGTGCGATTTATCGCTGCGTGCGTGTGTGCATGCATACATACATATGTGCGTGCGTGTGCTGCATGCACTCGGCACACGTGCGTGCTGATTACATATGAGACTCCAGTAGCTTTCAGATGTTTATAGGCCATCGATAGCTGTGATATTCAAGTTCAGGCATACAAAATAAGGAAACACTTCTATATTAAACAAAACAATGTACTAACCACTTTAGTCTGCTATAAAACATTGACAGTCTTCTCCACAACGCAAAATTGCGGTTAAAAGGTGACACATCAAACATGAAAACTCACTGGATTAAGGAATTTGCAGGCGATACGAACAAAAAAAATCTATTACTGATATAACACGCATGACGAAAGAGAAGTGCATTTTGTTTTTCTTTTTACTGAGTGTAAAGCTTATGGTTGGTGGCTTAGCAAACGTACTTCCGGTGAGCATTTCAAAATAAAAGAATGTCATATTCAGATTTTCTGGAGGCAATCGCATATACTTCAGATTCTACATTAAAAATAAATTTAAAATGACACCCATTATGAAAAATCTTTGTTGGCAATGGTAATATAATGTAATAAACAATAATAATTTGGCTTCAAATTTGTTTGACATTCATTTTGGATCAAATTAACACTTTTAATGGGCTCAAATTGGCAGACAACAAAAATGACAGTGGGTTTCTCACCTATTTCATATTCTGCACTTAACTAGCTTTAAAAGGACTCATTGTGCATTAGTTTTTTTTTTTATGTTTATAAATTTTAATATAGTTCATGTTTTAAGAATAACAATTTATTGCATTTCAGTAGGTGATTTATTAGAATGTATTGTCACTATATTTGTGGTTGAATAGTTTAAAAAAAAAAAAAACTACCAATAATATCGCATATCGCAATAATTTATGAGACAATATATCGCCTATAAAATTTGTTATCGCGACGGGCTTATTTCATGGTGTCACGGTACTGCAATTACAGCTTTAAATGTGTTACTTTGAGATTCATTCATTCATTTTCCGAGCCGCTTATTCTCACGAGGGTCACAGGGGTGCTGGAGCCAATCCCAACTAACTATGGGCTGTAGGCCGGGTACACCCTGAATCGGTTGCCAGCCAAACGCATGGCACAAGGAGACGAACAACCATTCGCGTACACACTCATACCTAGTGCCAATTTAGAGTGTTCAATCAGCCTACCATGTATGTTTTGGGGATGTGGGGGGAAACCAGAGTACCCGGAGAAAACCCACGCAGGCACGGGGAGAACTTTGCAAACACAGAAATAAAGGAGTCTGGGATTGTATCCTTGATCTCAAAACTGTGAGACGGAGGTGCTAACCACTTTGCCACCGTGCCGCCTGTTACTTTGAGATGTCTGGGTTTAAAAAAACTTAGCAAATTGGAACATAATTATCATGTTAAGTTAAAATGAAAAATGTATCTATTCCAAATAAAATTCAAATAAATGCAGTCCTATAGGTGAGCCTAAATCCACAGCCACAGCTCAACATTATTACCATAACGACAAAAACAATTGAATTCTTTTCCATAAAAAGCACGTGTGTATGACTCGTATCATGTTTGCATGTTACACACACTCTTTCTCAACACAGACAGTTGCCAGAGGGAAAAAAACACGTTTTACCACCGCTAGACACACTAAACACGCTGGAGTTAACTCTCGTAGCTGGTGGGAAACTTTCATGACAG
Organism: Corythoichthys intestinalis; assembly: GCF_030265065.1. Classification (NCBI taxonomy): domain Eukaryota; kingdom Metazoa; phylum Chordata; class Actinopteri; order Syngnathiformes; family Syngnathidae; genus Corythoichthys; species Corythoichthys intestinalis. Next base: position 47,867,551 of record NC_080403.1, on the reverse strand, counting down.
TGTTTACTAACCTTTAATTTTGTATAAATGGGAAATCATATTGGAGGTAAT